>NC_092243.1:61959469-62086969 GCF_036320965.1 Panulirus ornatus | reverse complement strand
GTTGTTACTGGACTCAGCCTTTGGCGAATCTGCATCATCGTTTATGGAGGATAATCTACAAAGCTATAATATGTAAATGAGGAAAAAGACATAGTTGTAATAATCTCCAGTGACCTAAAGCCAAAAAAACAGTACACAAAAGCAGTAAAAACGAGAAAGCTTCATCATTAGAAAACGTAAAATGGGTTTACAAAATAACTGCTGACCTCCTCGCCAACGAAGTCAGCTAGGCTAGGTTATGGAAAAAGTAACATATCTTTGTATCTGTCGAGGTGACTACTGCTGCCATTCCAGCTGGCTAGGTAAATTGATCTGCCCAACCATACAAGTATTATACGGTTATAGTATAATATCAATTGAGAGAATTATTGGCATTAGTGATAATGGTAATTGTTATGTGAGTTGTAATAGAAGTTTTGGAACTAATATCAGCAGTAGTATAGTTAATAATGATATTGATTATTATAATCATTAGTGGCAATAATTGTAGATATAGAGATAATTGTAATGTGAGTTGCAGTAGAAGTTGTAGTACAAGTAACAGAAGTATAGATAATAATAATGATAATAATAATAATAATAATAATAATAATAATAATAATAATATAATGAATCCTCTTAGCAAAAACAGTGACGTTACTTCAAAACACTAGAGCAAATCCAACATGACCAAATGCAGCACTAAACCCTGAAACCAACTCGCACTCGCCTTCAGTGAGATCAAAGAGAATCTAAATTAGTGTACCCTACCAAAAAAATCAGACAACACAGCGGTAGGGAAGGGGTGACTTAAATATTTGAATCCTTACACATTTTTCTTGTATAATGTAAAAATTTCGAGAGTGAATCAAGCTGTCCCAACATGGGAACAATATAATATCCTGAAATGGTTCACAAAGCTACTGCCAAAAGTGTTTGGAAAAACGAATATTACTTTTAAAAAGATACTTTGCTCTCACAAAGGAGGAAATACTTAATGGTTCACGAGGCTACTGCCAAAAGTTTCTCGAGAAACGAATGCTATCTTTAATAAGATACTTTGCTGCATAGATTATGAGGCTGTATGTGGGTTTTAGAATTACACTTAACCCCTGTGGAAAGCGGTAAAAGATTTTTCGGTTGATGGATGGAGCCTGACGTTGATACAAGTCTTAAAAACGATGGTTGTTGATATGCCGTTAGCTCAAACAACCATCGTATAATCGTATGTAACATGGGAAAATATATTCTATAAAAACGCATTAATCTAGGTATCACCTAACTCTCTTCAAGAGCTCATTATGTCTATGATTCTGACTGGAGCACAGGTTTGAAGTTGTGGGAGCCCCATAAAATGGATCCTACTGTTGTATGATTAAAATTCATATATATATATATATATATATATATATATATATATATATATATATATATATATATATATATATATATATATATATATATATATATACTTAGTTATTGAACAATGCATATTAACACTCACTAGCTTTCTTTTTTTCAGTTTATCTCACCACACGTTTTGCTTCCTCTGATAAAGTGTGAATCAAATGTCGTATATTAATTTTCACTATTTTCTTGAAATACATGAGACGATTCGGGCACACGAACACTACCCATCTTCAGTCAGATTGATTATAAATGACACAACACAATATATAGAACAAAATGGGAAAGAATCACACCTTGAAGTGTTACAAACAAATGAGAGCGGTAACGTACATAATATGGTGATTGGTGGACCGTGTTCCCTCGAAGTAGGGGTCAACTGATCAACAGTTGGATGTGCATGGTGTCTCCACACCTGGGAATGCCCAGTGAAGATAATGAGTGTGATCATTTGGGATGCGGCAGAGAATAATTGTAGAGTCCTAGCTTGCCCTGTACAATGATGATTTAGGAAAGGTATACATTCTCTTAGGGCCAGGGCTTCGGTTATCTGTAGCCCTGTAGGGTCGTGGCAATGTTTCAGTATTATCGCGTTTTCAGTAGGATGCTGACGAGTGAGATTGATGTTACGTTGTTGATGCATTACTCCACAACAATTAATGCACCTGAGGGAAGGGATGTCTGTGAAGTTTGGGGGAAAATATGTAACTCGTAACAGTGGAAACAAAAAGTATGGAACGAAAGCCAACTCTCCCTAACAATTTATTTCAAATCTAAATTTCATGGACGAAATACACTAGCGTGAGTTTCTCTCTCTTCTACCAAGCCGGATGGTTAAAAGGGTTCACTGATGGAATCTGTTTGCGAATAGGAACGAATACAGGGCATTCAGGATCAGAATTTATGTCGAGTTACTTTAGGCGAAATAGCTGAAAATCCCATAAAAACCTCATCTACATTGCCCTTACAACCGATTTCAACCCTACATGTTAACCCTATAGTCGCACGTTTACCAATATGATTTCGGTGTCGTTCCTGAAGCTTCAATTGCAAGTGCTCGTGCGTGCTATAAATCCGTCGATGTTAGCCCAAACTGTCTACACGAACGAAAGTAGTTAGGAGGAACTAATGGAAAACGTAATGTAGCGCATGTATATTTTCGATCACCGCAGAGAACTCGCTAAATATCGACTGCTTAGAAAAGTTAGAAGAGATATATTTGTTCTATATCGAGTCATTGTGTTCTTCAGCGCTAGTGTAGTACGTAGAGAATAACAATCGTGACACATGAGTCTGAGGAATATCATTTCATTGGTTCAGACTTAACGATTCTGTGAATTAAGCGATACAAGATTATACATATGAAATATAATATGGTGATATGTAGGAAATATACCGCTTGTGTCTTCATAAACATAGGCAGTCAAGAGGAATTGGGTTGAAAATATAGCACAACAAACATATCGGACCACAAGAAAAAATATTGGGTTTCGGCGAAGTTAGCACGAGGTTTTCAGAGGGGTAGAATTCTTGTTTAGCTCCTCCTCGCCATTGGCTTTTGATATCGAGTGATTATATTCTGCAATGGTAGTGTAGTCCTCAGAGAATACAAGAGCAGTTGTGATGCGTGAATCTGATCATTACAGCGTTATTAAGGTGTTAAACGGTATTAATAAAGGCTATAGTGGGGAGGGTTATGAATATCTGGGGTAATGTGTGGTTACTATAATATTCCGAAATACACTTTTAATAAAAATCAACAAGGCCTTTAAAAACTTCATCTGGTAGCCAAAATGATAGTAGAAATATACAAACATCAAATTCCTGTGCTGGGAATCCCATGGCTGACTGTTGTGACGACAGTTTATTAATATTGACACCATTTACTCAGTACTCAAGTGTGACTGTTATATTTAGGCAAGAAGACTGATTATAACTCAGTACTCAAGTGTGACTGGTATATTTAGATAAGAATACTGATTATAAAGATAAATCAGGAAGGTTAGGTAAGGTTTTCATGGGTTCTGTTGACGTTTCCAAGTGTATTACGTATTATTGCGTATTGGATATCAATTAACTCTGTATTTCCCTGATAAACTACCATCGCCATGCATAAAACCGTTCGGCGAAATATAGTGCTCAGATTCATGCTCTGCAACAGTTATTGTATCTTCTAACCACTCCATAGCACTATTGGGAAGAATTAGACAATTTCTCATGTCAGTAACGATGCGGAGCTAAACTAGATTTTGATCTCCAAGAGTTTTCTTTTTTTTTTTCGCTGATTCCAGTGTTTACATACTATTGTATAATTACACTCACATTTTCCCTGAGGTCCATAAGCTTCTCAACTACCGACTTATAATTATCATAAAGAAATATTGCAAAAACCTACAGTGCTAGGTAGTCTTCATTATTACACTAAACGTTAGTGGGCAGGGATACTGTTATTTGTGTCCTACAATTCTCTAGGTTCTTTCTGTGGCGCCCTTCGAGATAATCTCACTGGGCTAATGAATCATCATTTCTCGGAATGATACAGTTTCTTTTGTAAAGCAGAATGTTAATATGAAATGACAAGCAATCCTTAGAAACATTAGAACCCAACAGCGTGAAAGGAAAGGGAATCCCAGCCCAAGAAGCATTGTATAGCACAAGAAAAACAAACAATGGAACCAAACATAACGATATAAATAGAAATGGAATCCTAACCTGCAAATTATAGACTGAAGAAACTTGGTGATCCTTCAGGTGTATAGCTGTTTTTCTGGTACCCCTAATGTTTAATTTTACCCGTCTTGTGAAGGTTTTCGGCAATTTAAAGAAACTTAACCTTGGAATATGACAAGAAAGGGAATCCTAATTTAAGAAAAATAAAAAAAGATGTTGAAAATCCTTACCTTAGCTAACCGTGGAGTCTCAGCTAACTGACAAAACAATCTAGCGCATTTAACATTATCGCTTACATTTTTTCAATCAAAAAGTAGTCCTTTTGAATGTGTATCTGAGTGCCACAAAGAAAAACGAACCAGCAAATATGATTATCATTGAAAATGATGTTAAAATTCCCCCAGCAGTGGAAAAATAATGCCATTAGCCTCTCGAGATATGATTCCATACCCATTTTATGCAAGTTTCTTACTTAAATCGTTTCCATCCGGTGTAACGAAACCTCTGATATATGCCAAAATATACCAGAATTCCTCGGTATATGCCAGCCAGGTTACCTTAGTGTCGTACAAGTAATCTATGGGAGCAAAGATGACATAAAATTCGTACCCAATCAAAAAAAGAAAAAAAAATATTCCATAGGGCTCTCATAAAACCGGTCGCCCAAACTTCGACATACATCATGTTTATGTACTATTTCTTCCTTATGATATGAAATGATATATAAGAATAATAAAACAACTAAAACACAAGTGACATTGCCTTTACTTAAATGCACCAAAGCGCTATTTAACGAGGAAGTGGCATAACCACTTAAAGAGAAGTGCATCACCGTGCTCTTTTTAGCGGTTTCGATCTCCTTACAATTAAGCTCCTTCTACATGTTTTTAAAAATTCTTTGGTTAAGTCTTAAACAAAAAATGCTTTAACCAAAAAATGATTAAAAACACGTAGAGGGAGCTTAATTGTAAAGTGACCGAAACCGCTGAAAACAGCACAGTAATGTATTTCTCTGTAAGCTGTAATGCCACTTCCTCGTTATGTAGCGCTTTGGTGCATTAGCTTTTATGCCGAAATTAACAAAATAAAAAAGAATAATATTGTTAATACCATCCATGGTTGCCCAATGCCTTGGCCCTAATGCAATTTTGGCCCAGTCATTAAATGATGTTGAGACAATGACGATATTTTGTACTTCACTAGTAAACTTATAAACACATACATGGAGGTAAGAAATCATTTTGATCAGTGTGGATCTTGGCCCACCAATATCAGCATAATTACGAAGAGTGATGGTGAGAAAATGATTGATAGTTTCGGCCAAGATTCTCGTGGGCCTAGATCGATGGAATCCCTCACTTTCATCAAGGTGGTGTAACGTTTATACGCAGAGTTACATCAGTAAAAAAAATGCATAGAGCAACAGACCACTGGGTCCTCTCCACGCTTTTGTGCTGGGTGAAATAGCAACATCTGTCAATTTCACGATTACGAAGCCGAAGATAATGTTTGGTCGAGGCCTAGAAATGAAATATTCATCTTCAAATTTTACATATGTTTCTTTTAAATACTTCACGTGTATAAACAACCCTGTTGAAGAAAAAATGACAAAAACGCACATTATCTTAACTTTTATCATCAGAGAATCATAACATTATCTTTCATCTATGTTCTAGTTACATTCTGTGGATAGATATCAACACATTAAACTAAATCAGCATACAAATTTCCCAAGATGGAAATGCAAATGGCAACTCTTTTTTTTTTTATCTATATATCTTTAAAAACAATGTAAATTTAAGTTAGGGGAAATCAGGCGAAGTTTTCATCGGTTTTATTGTCTATGCGAAGTTTTCATAGGTTTTAATGGCTAGAGGTGTTTCACTTAGAGCCTAAACTTACCCCATATTTTCCCCTATCATATGCCACCCCTCTTAACATATTCATCGACGTATGGTAAGGAGAAAATTCCCTAAATCACACTTCTACGACCTAAATCATTTCTACTTACCTCGAAAAACCCACATCCAGGCCCCACAAAACTTGGAAATTTAGAAGAAAAAATTACCAGAATAGGACAGATGGTAAGAGAAAAATGCACCATTACAGGTGAGCGAAGGTCTCATTTAGACTAAAAGGGTTTTAGTTCCATTTCGCAAAATTTCCCGGTCGTGATAATGGAACACCCCGTAGTCGTGAGTGAAACATACCGTGGGGGTGATAGTTTATACCACTAAGAGCTTTTGGCGTTATATATTTTGAAATTGTCGCATTACGATGGTTTACTGAATGTTTTCACTTTACTGAAATTAGGTGTGAGACTCACCTGTTACGTGTTTTGGGTCGTGTGAGATTTTTTTTGCAAGCCAGTTCATCTTAGTCGCTCATCTACCCAGTCCAAACTATTAATACCACCTATCACTCACTCCGCCCACCTGTCTCCACCTTATCCACCAGTATCATGTATAAGTTGCCACCCACGACAAAACCATCAGATCCAGCCTGAAGATGGAAGAGGTTAGTTCCGAAACATCGCTGTCCTTTGGGTAACTCCCGACCGAAGAAACTTCAAGAAGACCACCGAAGAATTGTACGGCAAAATGAAACTGTACATAAGAAAACAGGTAAAGGAGAATGTGCCATACATAGCTTTCAACCTCGTATGCCTCCCAGAAATTTCTATATTTATCCCACCCATTTCATCGCCACTCACCTGTCTCATCACCGTCCATCTCTTTCATATGCTCTTCTATCATTAATTATCGGAGTAATTACCTCTCATTAGGTCCATCAATAACCTCTACATAATCCATTACCGCCAGTCTGCTCTGTCTCTACCCACCTAATCTATCACCACTAATTTTTCTACCTCTAATCCGTCAAAACCAATCACTTTTATCACCACCTCCTATCACCACCATTGTATTTTATCACTGCCTACCTAATCCATCACTAACGAGCTATTCTATCACTATCTACCTGGTTCATCATCTCTTGTCTGTTCTCTCCTTACCTTATCCATTCTCACGAATCTGTTTTGCCACCATCTGACCTGTTACCATCTACCTAAGCCAACACAACCCATTCATTCCATCACTTCAGGGCCCATCACCACCCATTTATTTCTTCACTACCCATCCTAGCCATCACTCTTAACCATCTTTCCCAAGAAGTCCTTCATCCTCTCTCTATGAATCTTTCCTTGGCTCTGACACTGATGATACTAGCTTCTGCTTAATCTTGAAGATCTTAAGCCTGATGACAAGGTTAGACAGAAGAATGTTTGACATCTTAGCGGGTCTAAAAGAAAAGAAAAAAAAAAAAGGCAATGTGTGGTTTAGATGGTTAAAAACAGTTTTTCTCGATTATACTCAAAGCAACGCATCATAAACTTTTAGCCGAGTTTCTACAAATGAAAAATCGGCGAAGGTTAATCAGCACACATGTGTTCAGCGTCAGCTAAGGTCTAGTGTTATACCTATGAGGAACCTTTAGCGTAAGAACCTCCTCCCGCGGTGTTTAGGCTAGGACTAAAATACCGAATTAATTCAGTTGATCTGAGTTTTCCCCCATAATTCCAGGAGGAGCAAACAGAGACCGAGGTCGTATGTGTATATAACCTTTCAGCCTTGTGTTGACATGATCAGAGACTCGACTCTAATAAGATCAAGCCCGTCCACTTTTATCAATTCATCCACTTTATTGATTCACCAATAATAGCCCAGGGCCACCATCCCTAAGCCTACAAAGTGAGTAGAGTGGTTGATGCAGCTAGCTGTTCCCTCAAGCAGTTACTTTGTGATACTGTAGTCTAGCTAAGGTTAAAGAACCAGAGTTGGAGGCAATAGCGTGAATATCTTTCATCTGTGAAACAGGAATACGAGTCTGATTAACTATACCTGACCATCGTAAGTATAGAATCCGTTCAGTACGATCGTGTTTTAGAATCATACGTTAGTTTCTAGTTATATATGGCGATTATTTCTTCTTATCGATCATCTATACAGGGGGAAGAATTGTCTAAGTGTGTGTGTGTGTGTGTGTGTGTGTGGGAGATGAAGGCTGGGGTGTGAAGAATGTTTGAAAGACTGACATCGGGAAGTGGGAATATATGTTCGAGTGAAACAAATGGTCAAAGAATCGAATGATTACTCTTCGTGATATATCTATTTTTATTCATTTATCTTCACTGAACTATCTTTTATGTATCTCTCATCATGTTTATCATATCTATCTACTTCAGGTAGATAGAAAGCAAAAAGCGCATAAACTTGCTATACGACAGAGAAAAGTATGTTAGATGGTGTTGTTACGTGTTGTCGTTAGGGACGAAAGAGGGACGCCCTTGAAGATATCTACCTTAGTGACCCATAGTGGTCGAACCAGAGCATAGCCTTGGCTCAGGACACCCTACAAGGATGAGAAATATAGTTGCAGGTGTGTCTGACGGATTGAAAAAGTTGATGTTCTTGTACAAGGCAAGGTTTCCTGTGGTACCCAGTGTGTTCGTGGTGAAAGGCTGACCTCGAGTATTGCTTCGGGTTTGGGATCCAGGGATTTCTTAAGCTGTTTGTTATAGCAAAAAGGCAAAAATATTCATCTTTGATTTTCTGTTCATCTTCATATTTTTGTTCTTACTGTTCTGATATAGTCATGTTTTCTACATCTTACTTTATCATAAATGCTTATGAATAGCGGTATCGTTTTTGTTTACAGAAGAGTGTCACAGCAGCAGCGAAGACAAAAAGGCAAAAATATTCGTAACTTAAGTCCTTGAAGACACCATTGGCTAACCTTAGCATTTCCTAGTAGTTGGTCTGGACTTCCCGGAATTGTTCAACTAGCATTCCCTTTTTTTCAGACTTTTCACGACGGTTTCAAAACTTTACTGAATGGTTGGGCAGTGAAGGACCACCACACATCTCACCATGTGGTGTAGATGCTTCGAACCTGTTGAATAGCTTCCACTTTCCCCAAAACATTAAACAACAAGATCCTCTATTTTATAGAGAATCATAAGTTTTCAGTGTATACTTTTCGACAACGCATCATTTACCAGTTAAGTAAACCGATACCATACGATTACTAAACACATTGGCGTCAGGGAAGATAATATATTTCTTAGAATTAAGTTTATACTTAAAAACCATGCTGGTCATTTGTAACTTGCATACATGTGCATACTCTTGTGATTCTTCAAGACTAAATGTAAATCTGGAAGACAATCATGTGATAGTACCTTGTTTCCCTTAATGAAATCACACATTATCCGATGACTCTACCTCAGATTCACGATTGATGATAGCGGAATTCAAATCATGACAATGGAATTCAAGTTATGATAGTGGAATTCAAGTTATCATCAGTATTGACGGGACCTAACTTCAGTCGTAAAATGATGAGCAAAACGAAGGAAAATCTTAAAGAAAGAAAAAACAAAAATGCTCGACAATAAAAGACAAGGCCTCTGAGGGAAGAAAGAACCAACACACGACATTGAAAGTGACGAAACATAACACGCAAAAAGAGAGAGGGAGAGGGAGAGAGAGAGAGAGAGAGAGAGAGAGAGAGAGAGAGAGAGAGAGAGAGTGAAAAAAATGATGTGCAGCGATGTGTAGAACAAGCAAGAATTTCTTTTGTGATACTGTCAGGAGGTATGAGTGACCTCTGGAGGATGGCTTGGGGTCCCCGACAGGAGGAGGAAGCTAAATATTGGATGGTGAAGCAAGGTTGGCTATCTGACAAAGGTGGAAATGTCCATCTACACGTCAAGGGATAGACTCACCACAGCTGGAGGCCTCCAACATGGGCTCTTACCTGCGACGTGGATGACATAAGAGATACTGAAAGTCCCGAGACGTACATAGAATGATGAAGGTATCTCACATGTCTTCTTTCTTAGGCAGACAACCATAAAGTGCTATTGTACCTCCCTTGAATAGTCTTCATGGAGGAATACCCACTGACCACTACCTCTTTTTAAGAAATCCGCGCCGAAGGAACAAATTTCTTTAATATTCGATAGTATCTTGATTCGCGAGAAGTTACCTGGTTTCTGGTAGCCCCAGATATCTTTCCTCCGTCGTGTGATGGGTTGACAAGAAGACAAGCTAACAGAAGAGACAGACAGACAAACAGGTAAAGATGATGCGGAAAACACATGAGTATATATGAGATAAATAGTTGGCATAGTATTTTTACACACACACACACTAACATACACGGTCACACACACTGAGAAATATACTTGAAATATACTTGCCAACATATGACTAAACATTCACACTAGAGAGATAGAAAAATGACATGAATAAAGATGCTTCAGTCGTGTCATCAAACGTTTGTTAGAACCAACAACAATTTCACCTCAATCCTTGTAAATACAAAGTAAATCAAATCAACATGAGAGAGATCTTAAGATAAATGTTCGATCTCTATTTTTTATTATAGTAAATCAATTTTGATGAAGTGATTCTAGATTTTCCCCGCCTTCTATTACTTTTAAAGGCGATACAAGGCTAAAGTTTGTTGTTGTGTACTACCATATGACGTTCCCAGAGTAAAACCATTGTATAACTGGTCGCTAATCCTAGTGTTTCGAACAGTGTGGGAACCAGCAACTCGCCTCGCTGCGCGTCAGCTAGGATAACTAGAGAAAGAATACCCTTCCCTCAAGAAAGATGTTCTCTCTTCACCCTTCTTGACTGCCTCTTCATTTTGGGAATTTCGCTTGTGAGCGCTGTCCTTCTGTCACCTTTGCTTCAAGATGGTTGACTATTACCTTCCTAAGAAGGAGAGAATCCGAATTCTCGATGAGAATTCTAGGCGCACTGGGCACTCAGAACACACGACCAGGCAGCTGCTTCCTGCAACACCTTATGAGTTACTCGCCTCATTAAGAGGATCAAGACCCTATGGACCCAAAAGATGGAACTAGAAAACTTCAGCCACCTTGCCAGTGCCATGCCCAGGCGTCTGTAGAATGGTAATCAAGGCCAAAGGAGAGACGACGAATTTCTAACACGTAAGTGTGACATCGCCTTTGAAAGTATATAGGATTGGGAGGAGGCTGACAATGTCTTTTGCGGACACTGTATATGCATTATGTTGCTCTAGTTGTGAGAGTCTCTCTCTCTCTCTCTCTCTCTCTCTCTCTCTCTCTCTCTCTCTCTCTCTCTCTCTCTCTCTCTCTCTCTCCCCACACGGTGGTGAAGACTTCCCATTATACTCCCCTTCCCCTTTGAGGAGCCGATTGCGCAGCAAGTGATTACTACATCCTATAGCCAGACGGATGGGACTATAGCAGTGTTGACAGCCTCTTCAGGTAGTCTGTGGGGCCTCAGGAGCGACGAAGCTCCCTCATCACACACATTTTCCTCATAAAGTTCCGTATAGGTGTTTGGAGTGTCCTCGCATCTGATGGCTGCTGGCTCCTTTGTGAACAGCAGCTCTTTGTGTGAGGGTGATAAGGGGATTCAGGAAGGAGCTGTGTTGGCTCAGATACGTTTATTAAACTGGGACATTAGCAGGACGGGCAGAGTCACAGGGAGAGAGAGAGAGAGAGAGAGAGAGAGAGAGAGAGAGAGAGAGAGAGAGAGAGAGAAATAAATCAGAGACAGGCAACAGAGATACAGCCAAACAAACCCAGGTTGACAAATCTCAACAAGCACTGATATATGACTTGATGAAGTCGTCACACACACACACACACACACACACACACACACACACACACACACACATACACACACACGCGCGCGCGCACACACACACACACACACACACACACACACACACACACACACTAAATAATGTCACATGCAACAAGACTGGAGAGATAACAACTTGCGCTGGTCTTTGCTCCTCTCACTCCACCTCCCTCCTTTAGTCTTCTCTCTTCCCTTGAAATCTTCTCATCTCGCTTCTCATTACACGCCGCCACCAGTTATTACCGAGCACTCCTCGCCTTATCCATGCAGCAGTCGCTATTCTCGCTGCGTCTGATAATTTGACTTTGTCAAGAGCATCTTTTGTCATCTTGAAACCATATCCACCACGGGCATCAGTAACTCCATCCCCATCAGCAGTAGCATCTTCATCTCCTCTTTCAGTAGCATCTTTTTTTTAGCCACCAAAATCTTCATTCCTCCCCTTATCATCATTTCCATCATTTCCATCATCATTCATTTATTGAGGAAAATGCCCAAGAATAGCACGTACTACTTAGTTCAGGGAAGATTTTAGCTCAAAACTTTTTTCTTTCAAATATTTGAAACAGAACATACTAAACCTTTCTATACATGAAATAATTATGAAAAATATATCATAATCCTCCTACTTAGCGAACCAAGTAAATACAATGCAAGTGATCATATAATGCATTAGATTTCTCTTCATTGAACGTTAGCTTGCTTAAAGGTCATAAAAACGACGAAGAGATATTCTAACCTCAAATTTGTGTTCAACATGAAAAATAACCCTTATGCTGAGATTTAAGGAAATTTTTTTTTTCTTTTTTTTAGAAAGAGAAAAGTAAGAGAAATTGCAGACAGTAGTTCCATGTAATTTGCAGTGCAAAAAAGAATTTTGTTACAAAAATAAAACATAAGATACTAAATCATTACTATACATGAAATGATTATGGGAAATATATCATACTGCTCTCAGATACCGATACATACTTAGTATATACAATGTAAATGATTAGATATTTATTCACAATTATCTTAAGTTAAAATCTTGAATTAAAGGTCATAAAGACGACCAAACACTATTTTAACCCTCGATTTGTATTCATCGTGAAAGATATTCCTAATAATGGGGCTTTGAGGGAAATCTATATTTTTGGAGAAAAACACTAAAAATTGCAGGTCATTTTTAGTTCAGGGTAATTTCTAACGTGGAAAACTTTTTTGTTTCAAAATTTAGACTTAACATATTCAAACACTTCTATACTTGAAATAATCATAGAAAATATATCTTCATGCTCTCAGATACCGATATATACCTAGTATATACGATGCAAATGATTAGATAATTATCTAAAATTTCTTCATAACAAAGCTTAAATAAAGGTCATAAAGATGATCAAACACTATTTTAACCCTAGATTTGTATTCACTGTGAAAAATATTCCTAATAATGAGGTTTTGAAGGAAATTATTTTTTTGGTGAAAAACGCTAAAAATTGCAGGTAATAGTTCAGGGTAATTTTTAGCTCATAAAACTTTTAGTTTCAAAATTTAGACTTGACACAATCAAACATTTCTATACTTGAAAAAATCTTAGAAAATATGTATTCATGCTCTCAGATACCGATATATACCTAGTATATACGATGCAAATGATTAGATAATTATCTAAATTTTCTTCATATCAAAGCTTAAATAAAGGTCCTAAGAACGATCAAATACTATTTCAGCCCTAGATTTGTATTCACCATGAAGAATATTCCTAATAATGAGGGTTTGAAGGAAATTTATTTTGGGGGGAAAAACACTAAAAATTGCAGGTAATAGTTCAGAGTAATTTTTAGCTTGAAAAACTTTTTGTTTCAAAATTTAGACTTGACATATTCAAATACTTCTATACTTGAAAAAATCTTTGAAAATACATCTTCATGCTCTCAAATACCAATAGATACCTAGTATATAGGATGCAAATGATTTCATAATTATCTAAGATTTTCTTCATATTAAAGCTTAATTAAAGGTCATTAAGACAATCAAACACTGTTTTAACCCTAGATTTGTATTCAACATGAAAATTAATCCTAATAATGAGGTTTTCAAGTAAATCTAATTTTGCGAGAAAAACATTGAAATTTGCAGTAATAGTTCACGGTATTTTTTAGCTCGAAAAACTTTTTTTTTTTTTCAAAATCTAAGCTTAACATATTCAAACACCTCTACACTTGAAGTAATCATAGAAAATATGTCATAATGCTCTCATTTACCGACGGATACTCAGTAAATACGATTAACATGATTACATAGTGTTTGAAAATTATCTGAACTTATCACCTAAATGAAAGGTCTTGAAGGCGATCCAACGATATTCAAAATTACATATTTGTATTCAGTATGAAAAATAATCCTAATAGTGAAGATTTGGAGGACATTTATTTATTGAGGAAAATGCCTAAAAATTGCAGGTAATAGTTCAGGAAAGATTTTAGCTCAAAACGTTTTTCTTTCAAATTTTAAACAGACCATATTAAACCCGATGCATTACACTTGACAGCTTGAGAATGAGTGTGAACAAATGTGGCCTCTTTTGTCTTTTCCTAGCGCTACTTCACGCGCGCACTGGGGGAGGGCGGTGCCATTACATGTGAGGCGAGGTGGCGACAAGAATGGATGAAGGCAGCAAGTATTGATATGTATATGTGTATATATGTATATGTCTGTGTATGTATATGTATGTATACGTTGAAATGTATAGGTATGTATATGTGCATGTATGGGCATTTATGTATATACATGTGTATGTTTGTGGGTTGGGCCATTTCTTTCGTCTGTTTCCTTGCGCTACCTCGCTAACTCGGGAGACAGCGACAAGGTATAATAAATGAAAATATTTATATATATATATATATATATATATATATATATATATATATATATATATATATATATATGTGTGTGTGTGTGTGTGTGTGCGTGGTGGGTGGGTGGATGGGCTGGACCATTCTCTCGTCTGTTTCCTTGCGCTACCTTGCTAACCCGGGAGACAGCGACAAAGTATAAAAAAAAGAAATGTATATATATATATATATATATATATATATATATATATATATATATATATATATATATATATATATATATATACTGGAGGAGATTAGAGTCTCGGAAATAAGTGTGGTAAGAGTAGAAAAGTGGACATATTATTCTCGTTAACTTTATATATATATATATATATATATATATATATATATATATATATATATATATATATATATAACTAAGTTGAAAAGACGGGCCCCACGAGTGCAGAATCCCTCCTTGGACAGTACAATTAACTAATCAGTCACACACACACACACACACACACACACACACACACACACACAATATGCAAACATCGCATAAAGTTTGAGGAGTTAACTGTTGGTAGCTCAAGCTATGGAGATGTGGTCCTATAAGTGTAAAAGTCCTCCATATATTGCAAAAACACGTAATTATATATATATAATATATCCTTTTAATACACAATGGTGCCGTTAAGGAGACAAACTCTTCGTCTCGGAAAGACAAAAGAACAGTTTCCTAAAATTCAGTCCCTCGATGATCTCTCTCCACCCTGAAGAGGTCTTGACAACAGATGAAAGCTTGGATGGATGTTCATTTGTTTTTGTTTTCCTTTGAATAGTCTGCTGCTGATGCTACCTTGCTACTACGGAGCGAAGAGGCAAGCAGTTATAGAACTGAACTTATGCAAATAGACACAGTCATATATATTCAAATAAAATGAAAGATAATTTATATTACCAACAATTGTCAATGCTTCTTTGAATGGAGTTTCCACCATCATTTATATTGATATCTTTGTATTGATATCAAACGAATTATTTTCTTTCTTTTTTCCTCTAACTCCTTGACCGTCTTAATGACGATCTTGTTTGGTTTATCTTTGAGCACTCTTCAGACGAAACCTTCCTGATTCTTCATTTCTCTCTTGATTCGGTTATCCTCCCAGTCTGCTCAGTTTCTGGATCAGAAAAATATCATCGAGTCTCATTTGTGCTTGTCAATAGCCCTCACAACACCCTCTGATTGTTCCACCGTTGAATGGACGGTAATGAGCGGTAATTTGACCTGAATGACGCCTGATGATTCCAAAGTTCCGGACGTCGCTAGTTAAATCAGTATGGTTGGGTCAAGGGGAATATACCTCTGGTCCAGCTAAGAACTTCTTCTTCTTTTTTGAAGCTTCAAGAAATTTATTTGTTGTAAGCTTTGTCAGGGGGATGCCAGCCTGTAGGGGGTTATGAAGGAAGGGCCAATTGTGAAGTTCGCAGAGTTCGATGTCCGGGTGCGGTGGTTGTGCGTCGGGGGTACAGAGCGTTTGTCCATGGATGGAACAGAGATAGATATATAGATAGATAGGTAAGTAGGTAGAGAGAGAGAGAGAGAGAGAGAGAGAGAGAGAGAGAGAGAGAGAGAGAGAGAGGAGATAATGGATATATATATATATATATATATATATATATATATATATATATATATATATATATATATAGAAAGACAGATAGGTAGACAGATAAGAAATAAAGAAGGAAGGTGAGGGAGAAAGAGAAATTCGCTCGTAAGATGGTAACGTAAAATGACTTGACCAGAGGAGAAGTCATAGAAGAGGACCTGACACCATCAATAGCTATAAGTCCTTCTGAAGTGTCTCCTTTAGGGCCCTATTGACGTCTTCTTCATGTTCCCCTCGAGCAACTCCAGTTCCCAAGTTACCCAGTTTTATGAAATCGAGCCTCGTCGAGAGTTCTCTTAAAACAGTTTAATCAATCTTTCAACGTCAAAATCCATTACCCATATGAAATGCTACAAAATCTGTGATCGTTTTCGAATACATGTCTCAGTCCACATACCCTTATCCAAGGCCCAGTGAAATGCATATATCCTCTCGCTGTTTTTATATTTTAGGCGGAGTCTTACTCACCTTATTTCTTTCAATAAGAATGTCGCATTCAGCTTATCCTTTGTTATTCTGATTTCGTAAAGTAACCCAATTCCGCCTGTCTAGCTCCTCTTTTGTTACGGACTTATGATGGCCCAGAACGAAAACAGAATGCAAATAGGACAATGAATTTAGGCAGACTGCTGTATTTGGCAGGATTCAATTCCCTCTAGAAAGGAAAAAAAATAAAGTCGTTCATATTGGTTTTTATAATGGTATATGATAATCACCCGTCAGAGATATTTTGTGTGCTGTACTAAAAAAAAAAAAAGAAATTCAACCAGTTATTTGAAGTCAAGTATTTCACCCCGTTGTTTACCCCACGATAAAAGGGTCGTTCGTTCCCGCCTTAAACAGAGGGTCGATTACCTTCGACTGCCGAAGGAACGTTCATCTTCAAGTCCTTGAAAATGTCACACAGGTGCGCGTCTATCAGGAGAAGCCCCCCCGTGAATGTCATGTGCCGTATGAAGGTGCGTCTTTGGAAATGCTGTTATACACGAGTGTGTTGATGATTTGCTCTGAGAATATCATAGGGCCATATGAGTGTGTTTTATCCCCTCTGAGAGTTCTGATGTAGCTGTGCGTGTTTGATTGGATGGTGAATATTCACATGCTACGTTGGAACACGTCTCTATGCCTTTGTGAATACCATATATAAGCGTTCGTTAAACGCTCTATGCATATTTCTGCCCTGGAGAATGTCATGTGAGAACACGGGGTTTCTATTCCCCTTGTGAATCCTGTGTGATTGTCTGGGTGACTGTTTATTCAGCTCAAGCGACTGAGTGTAATATTGCTGTGGCTCCTCGAGGTGTCGTGGAGATTCGTAAAGCTGGACTTCGTGAAATCTAAGGTGTACCAAGATGCTTGTTTACACCTGGTGAAAACTAGGTATCATGGAGGAGAACTTCTAACTTCTCTATGAATCCACTGTCGACCCCCATTCTAATCTTTAGCCTACCCACAAGCTATAGTAATGGCATCCAGTCCAGCCGTGTGGGAGATACTTCGCTGGTGCTCTCACATTACCGAACCCAGATCCTTGCCATCACCAAAAGTGTTCTGAGCTCAGGTGGTAGGAACCTCTTATGTCGCACGTGACACAGTAAAAGTACTCATCTCGCGAGTGAAAGTGTCTCTTGACTGGAGGCCTCCCGGACATGTCTCATGATATAAATTATATTGGAAGTTTCTCCTCAAGTTGTGTAATCCATCACTTGAGAACTTTTGTCAACCTATCCAAAGTCTCGTTGAAATTTCTACTTTCTCCTCTTGTCATCTGCTTCTCTCTCTCTCTCTCCTTCTCTCTCTTTCTCCATTTCCTTCGACTTCCCTTCTCTTCCTCTTCTCCCCCCAACACTCGCCATCTCTCACTGTCGTCAGACCGCTAAAACTATCTAGGTACTGTCAGCTCAGCGCTATCGACCGACTCCATTTGTATCAGTTAAGACAAATGTTACGAAGATGTGGAGGATGGTCGTGGCGCTGACGTGGAGTGAGGACCTCGGCCGAGGCGGGAGGAGTGACAGAGGTAGAGCGGAGTTCAGTGTGGAGGCTGTCGGCTGTTGCCAAGGTGACTAAATGTGGATCCAACCGCTACGGGAATAATACAGTGTGATTGGCGTATCGGGAGGGACTTTGGAGAGGATGAGCCAGCCAAAGACTCCCAGCGCTCGTCATTGTTAGCGTTAGTGGGTTTCATCAGCAGCGCAGTGCTGTACTTGTTATGTGCAGATATGGTATAAGCGGCTTTAACTTTTGGTGCGGCTGCAAACATTATTGGTACCATGTGTCCAACGTTTCAGTGAGATAAAGAATAGTTCAGATTTTGTTTATATATATATATATATATATATATATATATATATATATATATATATATATATATATATATATATATTTCTTCTTTTTTTATACTTTGTCGCTGTCTCCCGCGTTAGCGAGGTAGTGCAAGGAAACAGACTAAACAATGGCCCAACCCACCTACATACACATGTATCTACATAAACGCCCAAACACGCACATATACATACCTATCCATTTCAACGTACAAATACATATACATACACAGACATATATATACACATGTACATATTCATACTTGCTGCCTTCATCCATTCTCGCCGCCACCCCGCCACACATGAAATGGCACCCCCTCCCCCTGCTTGTGCGCGAGATAGCGCTAAGAAAAGACAACAAAGGCCACATCCATTCACACTCAGTCTCTAGCTGTCATGTAGTAATGCACCGAAATCACAGCTCCCTTTCCACATCCAGGCCCAACAAAACTTTCCATGGTTTACCCCAGACGCTTCACATGCCCTGGTTCAAACCATTGACAGCATGTCGACCCCGGTATACCACTTCGTTCCAATTCACTCCCTTCCTTGCATGCCTTTCACCCTCCTGTATATTTAGGACCCGATCGCTCAAAATCTTTTTCACTCCATCCTTCCACCTCCAATTTGGTCTCCCACTTCTCCTCGTTCCCTCCTCCTTTGACATATATATCTCCTTTGTCAATCTTTCCTCATTTATTCTCTCCATGTGACCAAACCATTTCAATACACCCTCTCCTGCTCTCTCAACCACACTCTTTTTATTACCACACATCTCTCCTACGCTTTCATTACTTACTTGATCAAACCACCTCACACCACAAATTGTCCTCAAACATTTCATTTCCAACACATCCACCCTCCTCCGCACAACCCTAGATATAGCCCATGCCTCACAACCATATAACATTGTTGGAACCACTATTCCTTCAAACGTACCCATTTTTGCTTTCCGAGATAACGTTCTCGCCTTCCACACATTCTTCAACGCTCCCAGAATCTTCGCCTTTTAAGAAATCACATAGATATTTTAGAAAATTCATTAAAAGGCATCTTGAATCCTTATAAAACCCAACGAAAAGTCAAAGAAACACGAAAAGCAGCGTATAAATCCTTGACACAAGCGTGGCATCTATCGGAACATTACAATAAAAGTTAACAGAAGGGTATATTTCCTCAATCTGTTTTTCCTTTTTATTTTTTCTTTACGTCTCTGTCTCTTCCTCTGTTTCTTCCCTGGATACAAATGGTGCAGACTGAGAGTCACGCAAGAGGTCGCTTCCAACAGACTATGTAGATGGATGATCTGAGACGTTCTTACTGCGTGTCAAAACTTAAGTGTCATTTATCGGCTTTAATCCAGAGCATCCATTGGAAATCCGTGATAACCATGGGTCATCTGAATGACGTATTGAGCACCTCTATCCTCCTCTTTTTTTTTTTTTCTTTCATCACATCCTTTCGTGTCTTACCTGAGCGAGGTAATGTTAAAAACAGGCGTCTGAACCTTCCAGGAAAATCCTCGTTTGGCTCCATCTTTTCTTTCTACTCTCAGAGTGATAATACGAGAGGGGAGGATTTCTAAGGTCTCTCTCTCTCTCTCACTCCTTTCCTTCCTACTCGCCTTCCACGACATGCAGGTTATGCGAGGGTAGCATGATTTCTTCCCTATCCCTAGGATCATAATGATCAATTTCCCTTGTCCCCGGGATTATAATGATTATTCGCCTCTATCCAAAGGGATTATAATGATCATTCTTCCCTATTCCTTGGAATCATAATGACCATTCTCCCCTATCCTTGGAGATCATAATGATTATCCTCCCCTATACCAAAGTATCATAATGATCATTCTCTCCTATCCCTACGGATCACGATGATTATTTTCAATGGATCATAATCTCATAGTCGAAGAATCAAGATTCTGTAGCAAAGGAAAAGACTTTTCCTACTCAACAAACCAATCGGTTTTGATCATGTGGTCAAGATGTTTTCTGAAGGTCACATTTTCTGAGTTGGTATATTAACGGATGTATCACGGGTGTGTCTGACTCTGTCTTCGTGGCTGCATTCGCTAAATAGACACCACGACTCTCAGCCAACACCTGTATTCCATAGTAACACCTGCACCTTACAGTAACAACTGCACTGGGCGGTAACATGTGCATTCCACAGTAACAGCAGCGCTTTACGTCAACACCGACGCTCTACAACAACACCAACACTACATCAACACGAACAATCTACAGCAACACTAGTACTCTACAGCAACACCAACACTACATCAACACTAGCAATCTACAGCAACACTAGTATTCTATAGCAACACCAACACTACATCAACACTAGCAATCTACAGCAACACTAGTATTCTATAGCAACACCAACACTACATCAACACTAGCAATCTACCGTAGCACCAACACTCTACAGCAACACCGACACTCTACAGCAACACCAGCAACATTCGAACTGAAACATATAGTAGAGAAAACGATACACTGAGGAATTGTATAGATCATTATGTTTCATTTTCTCGAAGATAGAACAGTAAAGAGAAGAAGGTTCAAAACCCCGAGTTCCACAGAGACAGGAGAGCGTGGTTAAGGCCAGAGGTGGGAGCTGAAAGGTAAAACAGCGAGGCATAGGTAAGAGGACAGTATTGATTGTGAGGCTTGTGAACACACGATACACGCATCGTGTCCCAGGGTCCTAGCGAGCATAACAGATGCACCTAGGGGGCACTAACACACGAAAGAAATGAAACTTTATTTCTTGCCTGTCGTAAAAGAGATTGGAGAATACAAGGAGGTTGGATGCCCAACGTATGAAAAACGATTAAAAGGGGTGGAGGAAGATGAAGGATGTGGGATCTGGATGTATTTCCCTCCCATATTGTGACTTTATACAAGCAGGACCTCATAAACGAACCAAGCGAGGAGTATTCCTCGAAGGCTCAGTTCAGAGCTTCCTAACGCTGCCGCCCTACGGTGCGAAAGGTGGACGTGTATAAAAAGAAAAAAGAAATTTTATAGGGAATTAGTTTGCATTCATTGCATAAGCCCAGATCTGACCCTCCTCTCACTCCATTACTTTCTCAACACGAGTCATTATCCTCCTCTCGCACTCTTACCTCCTCAATATGGAATCTGATACTTCTCTCGCACTCTTACTTCCTCAACACAAGCAGTGTTCCTTCCCTCACGATCTTATATTCTCAACGCGGGAAGTGATCCTCCTTTCGCACTCACTTTCTCAACACGGGATCTGCTCCTTCTCTCACATCAGGAGTAGTGATCCTCTTTTCGCACTCTTACCTCTACGAGGGATCTGATTCTCCTTTCAAACTCTTACTTTCTCGACTCGAGTAGTGATCCTCCTCTCGCACGCATATTTCCTCGTTATGGAATCTGATCTTCCTCTTGCACTCTTACCTCCTCAACCCGGAACTTGGTCCTCCACTCGCACTCTTCCTTCTTCTTCTTCACGAGACCTGACCTTCCTCTCGCACTCACCATCTACCATGCACAATCACCTAACACGTACTTTCATAATGAATCTTCAAGTTCCTAAAATACTAAGAGATATAACTGTAATGATCATGGGGGATTAACACAACCTGTTTACATGAATGTATAGATGAAGAAAGACCGGTTCATTGCAAGCTTTACCTATATTAAACGAGACATTCTCGACACCATCTCTACTCTCCGATAGACGTAGATCATTCAATAAAGGCAAATTTGGATTTCCTCCTCATTGTTTTACCTCCATGAATGATGTTGCTGCTTTTAGTTAGCCATAATCGCACTGAATTATTTGGAATAATTAGTGTAATGATATACTCGAGCAGAAACAGAATTTTCTCCTATGTTAGCGGTGGCTATGTAGAAAGAATATAATCTTCACATAACTGGTAAGTAGCGGATTGATTTATAATCTTTTTCTGCTATCTTTTCGTTGATATCATTGTGACTTTATACATTTTTACACACACACACACACACACCTTTACCCAATGGCGTCCTAGCTTCGTCTCTTCGATGTATATCAGCTGACTGTTATATTTCGATCTTGTGTCTCCCCTGATGATGTGATTATTACACGAAAGTGCACTTTTCGTGTTTCATTTTCCCCGTGGACTCATAGGAATATATATATATATATATATATATATATATATATATATATATATATATATATATATATATATATATATATACATATATATATACACGTGTGTGTGTGTGTGTGTGTGTGTGTATGTAATGCATGTATAGTGCCACTGTATAAAAGCAAGGGGGTTAGTGACTTTTTCCAGAGCACAGCCATAAGTCAGTTGAGTGTACCTGGTATATTGTATGGAAGAGTAGGGACTGAGAGAGTGAAGACATGTACAGTCTAAGACAATTATCTTCCCTGATTTTGCTGAAAATTTAAGGGAAATGTTGAGCCAATCTACCCTCGTGTATATGACACTTTTGCACAGTTGGCACGCCTGGTAACCCTCACACAAGTTGCCAGTTCAACATTTACTCTTCGGTGTTTCGTTACATCACTCCATATTAGATATTATGCAGCAGTCAGGTTTCATGAGTAGCAATCGTGCTCATGTTTCAAAATATTATCTGGATGGGAACCCGAAGCTTCCAACTAATCAAGTATACCAACCAACCATATGTTGTCCCTAGTTGAGTCTCATAATGTTTCGATAAGTTTAGATAATCATCAGACAAGACAGGGAAGATAACTGTCTTTGATTGTACAGAACATCAAACTGAGGACGAACAATGCTGTTTCAGGAGTGGTAGAGGATTTGTGGGTCAAGTAATTGCTTTGAAGAATGTGTGTGAGAAATACTTAGAGAAACAGAAAGATTTATATGTGGAGTTTATGACAGGGTCGATAGAAATGCCATGTGCAAGGTCGAACGAATATATGGTGTGGTGAGTAAACAAATGGAAACAGTGAGAAGTTTTTATTAAGTGTAAGACGTGTACGAGTAGGAAGAGAGGTTGATCTGCAGCAAGGGTGTGTGATGTCACCATGTATATCTACTTTATGGATGGGGTGGTGAGGGAAGTAAGTGCAAAAGGTGAGAGGACCGAGTAATGCGGCGTGATTCATTTGTTTGCTGATGACACAGTACTAGTGGCAGCTTCGCGTGAGAAAGTGCAGAAATTGGTGACCAACTTTGGGAAAGCTTATGAAAGGAAGATTTTGAAATTAAATGTGAATAAAAGCGCGATTATTAGGTTTTGCAATGCAGAGGAACAGGTTGGTTGAGGTGAGAGTTTGACTGGAAAAAATATGGAAGAAGTGATGTGCCTTAGAAACCTGGGAGTTGACGTGCTAACGAAAAGAACCAGGGAAGCGGAAGAGAGTCGAAGGGTGGGTGAGAGGGCAAAGATTCCGGGAGCATTGAGGAAAGTGTTGAGAGAGAGAGAGAGAGAGAGAGAGAGAGAGAGAGAGAGAGAGAGAGAGAGAGAGAGAGAGAGGTTATCTAAGAGGGTAAAAATGGGTATGTTTGAAGGCATAGTATCCCTAAAAATTTTTTATAAATGTGAATTATGGGTCGTAGATAAGGACGTGCGGAGGAGGGTGGATATGTTGGAAATAAAATGTTTGATGACAATATGTGGTGTGAGGAGGTTTGATCGAGTTGATAAAAGGATAAGAGAAAAGGTGCAGCAATAAGAAGAAGAGTGAAGTTAAGAGAACTGAAGAGTCTGTGCTAAAGTGGTTTGGACATATTACATGTAATGAGTTGGAGAGGAGAGGTTACCAAAGAGGATATATGTGTCAGAGGTGGAGGGATCAATGAGAAAGGGAAAACCAAACTAGAGATAGAAGGATGGAGTGAACATTTTTTTTTTTTTTGAGTGACCTGTGCCTAATTATGCATTAGGGTGAAAGACATACATGGAATAACGTGAATTGGAACGATGTAGCTTACAGTCGTCGACATGCTGTCAATGGACTAAACCAGGGTGTGTAAAGCATCCAGGGGAAACCATGGAAAATTGTGTGAGGCACAGCTTCGTTAACGCGGGAAATGGCGATCAGGTACAAAAGAAAACGAATATATATATATATGTATATATATATATATATATATATATATATATATATATATATATATATATATATATATATGTATATATGTATATATATATATATATATATATATATATATATATATATATATATATATATATATATACTGATAACCACGAGGAAAATGAAACGCGACAAATTCCCGAGTGCCCTTTCGTGTAATGATCACATCGTTTGGGGAAATATAAGAATGAGATAGAAGACTCAGAACAGTCACCTTATGCACAAAACAGAGGTGGAGCTAAGACGCTGTTGGTACACAATTGATTTAGGTGGGTGTTGCTCAGGTCTAGCACCATGCCTGTCACAGACTTTTATCTTTTGGGCAAGACAAGGAACCGTTTATAAATTTTGCCATACGACAACGCTTTCCAGTTTGTATAGACCTTCACCAATATTCATGTAGCAGTATATGTAATCTGATATACCTTATTGCCTTTCTCTTTTTTGGCGAGTTAGCGTCAAGAACACATCCAGTCCCTTGATGTCAAGCATGAATTACCGAAGGCAGAGCCCACCATATAGCGCTAAACTCTAGAGACTCATACACGATTTACATATTTTCTGGTTCAGCCTACCAACAGCACGTTGCCCTTCCTTTACCACATCCCTGCAATCAATCCTGTCCAATGCATGCAATTCGCTCACCTGAATGTCCGGACTTCGAGACCATAAATCTCATTTATTCTACGTATTGAATATCTCTTTGGTCTTCCCCCACTACTCTCTCTCTCTCTCTCTCTCTCTCTCTCTCTCTCTCTCTCTCTCTCTCTCTCTCTCTCTCCCCACTTGTAAAGCATAGATCCGCTGTATCAGACCCTCCCCGCTCACCCTCTACATATCTTGAAACCATTTCAGCAAATCCCAGTCGGCCCTTACATATCTAACTCGCTTACTACCACTGCTCTCCCTGTAGAAACAGGTAATGTCTTGCATGACCAGCCCTACCAACATAAAGACAGACAGATCACGGGAGAGCAGATTAGCATGTGTTTACATAGAATCTAGTGTCTAAAACCTCATCTTAGATTACCAGGTTTCTCGCGACGAAGCCATATCATGTCGGCCCCCAATGGTTCCATCCGCTGACATGGACCATTCCTGGGTAGCTAAAATAATCCACTTCTTCTAAGTTCTCTCCATTCAAACTGCAACTCAAACCAACCTGTTTCTCTCCACTACTGAGCTTAACAACCTTACTTTTGATTATGCTTACTTCAGTTTTCCGCTTCTCACAATTTCCTAGTTTCAGAAACCACTTCCGCAACTTTTCATCAAACTGTGTCATCATCAAACAGAAACTGACTCGCCTCCCAGAACCCACCCACCCCTATCCCCATCAGACTGCAGACCTGCCTCAACTTCCTCACCACACCATTGATAAGTAGATTAAACACCCATGGGGACATCGCATGTCCCCGCTGCATAATCACCTTTACGAGGAACCACTCACCTTCCTCTCTTCCTACTCGCCCGCATGCCTTTCTCTCCCTTGATGGAAAATCCTCAGTGCTTCTAGCGGCCTTCCTCCCACATCATTTTATCATTTACTTTTCATAGACCAACTCTATCAGCTCTGTCAAACGCTTCTCTTATACTTAATGCCACATACATATTCTTCCACTACTCTGAGTATTTTCACACAAATTCTACCCCTCCTGAAGTCATATTGTTCCTCCTTAGTCTGATGCTCTGCACTTGACACCCTCCTCTTGATCAGCCTCTCGTACAACTTATCATACAATTCAACAAAGTTACACCCCTGTAATTCAAACATTTGCCTCTGTTCCTCTTAGCTTTATACAATGGTTTTATACAAGCATTCCGCCAGTCCTCAGGCGTTTCAAGCAATACATTCGGTGAAAATCCTAAATAACTCATCAGCAACACTGCCATCCCTTTTCTTGACGAATTAAACTGCAGTCCTATCCACTCAAGCCACTTTGCCAAACTTCATGCAGAGTAAGACATTCACCACCCTTTCAATCAAATCACTTCCCCTAACTCTCCTCGCATCCCACCCTATCAACTAATGTATTCAACAGTCCCTCATAATATTCGCTTCGTCTCCACTTTCATTTCTTCTTTGCCAGTTACCAATTCCCGATCTGTTCCCTTCAATAATGCTCCCATTTGCTCTCCTCTCACTATTCAATCCTTCCAAAATATTTTTTCCCGCGAAGTTTGCTGATACACTCTCACCCTAACTCTCAATCGGCCTCTTTGTAAGCGGAGGCAGCTTCCATTTGGCTTCTTGCCGCTTCCTCTTGTACATTTCCCAGTAGTTCACACTCCTTCCCTATAGGTAACACCCATGCACTTCATTCTTTCTCCACTGTAAAATAGACATCCTCATCTCACTACTCTTTCTCACACGCTCATATCCTACCTTACGTATACCACACACCTCCCTTGCACTGCCACCCTAAATACTTCCCATCCCTCACCCACTCCCCTAATTTCGTTTACTCCCATTTTTTGGCAGTTTTCACCGAATTTCTAACGGTGTCTCCTCGCACAAACCTCTTTTCCAAGTTCACTTGTTTTCACCGCTCTCTTCCCAGCTGTGTCATATCCTCTTTTCCAAAAGCTTCCACAAACTTTCATCCTCAACAAGAAGTGATCAGACACTCCACAAGCCGCTGCTCTCAGCACATTTGCAACCAAATGTTTCTGTTTAGTGTGTCTATCAGTTAGGATATGACCTCACTCATCCACACATCCATGAGTATGTCCCTCTTTTTAAACTAGGTATTTCTAGTCATCAGCCCTTTTTCAGCACAAAACCTCACAAGCTTTTCAGCATCTTAACACTTGGGTACCCCATGACCCTCAATTGCACCCTGCGCTGCCACATCACGCACTCTTGAATTTAGATCAGCCATCACTGCTACTCGGTCCCTGGCTTGAAAATTGCTGGCGCATTCACTCAGCGACTCACAAAACACTCTCTCTCTCTCTCTCTCTCTCTCTCTCTCTCTCTCTCTCTCTCTCTCTCTCTCTCTCTCTCACACACACACACACACACACACACACACCACTAGGCGCACAAGCGCTAACAGTCGCTCACCTCTTATGATTCACTTTCATGTTCACCCACATCACTGCCTTACATTCTTTTACAAACTACCACAATTCCTCCTCCGGCAGAAGCGCCACCCTCTCCTTTGCTCTCACCCTCACACTAATCCCAAACTTTACTCCTAAGACGTTTCTAAACCATTCTTCTCCCTTCCCCTTGAGTTTGATTTCACTTAAAGCCAAACATCTAGGTTTCTATCCCTCAAACAAGAAATTTATCTCTCTCTTCTCATCCTGTTTACATCGTTTGCACATTCAGACACCCCCAACCTAAGCCTTCATGGAGGAGGAGTTCTCCTCGCTTGGGTACTTCTGTTCCAACTCTAAGAAGCTGAAATACAAGAGGGTGGGATGGGTTCCAACGCCCCCGAATTCCATCCCCTTTACTCACCCTCTGCAACACGGTGGTAGTGCTGGGGTAGTATTTCTGGGAATAAATCTTTTGGAAAGGGTAATTTAGATTTGTTCAGTGCGTTTGAGACGAATTTAAGGGGCAAAATTCACGATAAGACTTATATAACAAGTTTGATCTGATGGACATTCGTAGTGTTGTAAATTCATAACTTATATAGATCGAAGTAGAATAAAACAGCAGAAGGCTCATCCTCACCCATAACCACTTCATCTAACATATCAGTCAGAGAGAGAGAGAGAGAGAGAGAGAGAGAGAGAGAGAGAGAGAGAGAGAGAGAGAGAGAGAGAGAAAAGAAGGTATGATGGTACACCATGTGGTATAGAGAGAACAGACTGACAGAAATATGATAGGAAAGGAAAAGGAAAAACGTATTTGGATCTAACAATTTCAGCTGCTGGATGCTCCAGCGAAGGACTTCTCTTGTCCTCTATTCAATAAAGATGAAGCTAATATACTACATGAATACTGTATTGTCGTCCTTGAACAGGGTTATCATGAAGTATATATATATATATATATATATATATATATATATATATATATATATATATATATATATATATATATATATATTCCTATGAGTCCACGGGGAAAATGAAACACGAAAAGTTCCCAAGTGCACTTTCGTGTAATAATCACATCATCAGGGGAGACACAAGAGAGAAATATAACAGTCAGTTGATATACATCGAAGAGACGAAGCTAGGACGCCATTTGGTAAACATGTGATTGTCTTGATCATGTGATATCTTGATCACGCGCAAAATTGTGATCCTTTCCAATATATATGTATATATATTGGTGTGTGTGATGTCTCCATGGTTGTTTGATTTGTTTATGGATGGGGTTGTTAGGGAGGTGAATGCAAGAGTTTTGGAAAGAGGGGCAAGTATGAAGTCTGTTGGGGATGAGAGAGCTTGGGAAGTGAGTCAGTTGTTGTTCGCTGATGATACAGCGCTGGTGGCTGATTCATGTGAGAAACTGCAGAAGCTGGTGACTGAGTTTGGTAAAGTGTGTGAAAGAAGAAAGTTAAGAGTAAATGTGAATAAGAGCAAGGTAATTAGGTACAGCAGGGTTGAGGGTCAAGTCAATTGGGAGGTGAGTTTGAATGGAGAAAAACTGGAGGAAGTAAAGTGTTTTAGATATCTGGGAGTGGATCTGGCAGCGGATGGAACCATGTAAGCGGAAGTAGATCATAGGGTGGGGGAGGGGGCGAAAATCCTGGGAGCCTTGAAGAGAATGTGTGGAAGTCGAGAACATTATCTCGGAAAGCAAAAATGGGTATGTTTGAAGGAATAGTGGTTCCAACAATGTTGTATGGTTGCGAGGCGTGGGCTATGGATAGAGTTGTGCGCAGGAGGATGGATGTGCTGGAAATGAGATGTTTGAGGACAATGTGTGGTGTGAGGTGGTTTGATCGAGTAAGTAACGTAAGGGTAAGAGAGATGTGTGGAAATAAAAAGAGCGTGGTTGAGAGAGCAGAAGAGGGTGTTTTGAAATGGTTTGGGCACATGGAGAGAATGAGTGAGGAAAGATTGACCAAGAGGATATATATGTCGGAGGTGGAGGGAACGAGGAGAAGTGGGAGACCAAATTGGCGGTGGAAAGATGGAGTGAAAAAGATTTTGTGTGATCGGGGCCTGAACATGCAGGAGGGTGAAAGGAGGGCAAGGAATAGAGTGAATTGGATCGATGTGGTATACCGGGGTTGACGTGCTGTCAGTGGATTGAATCAGGGCATGTGAAACGTCTGGGGTGAACCATGGAAAGCTGTGTAGGTATGTATGTTTGCGTGTGTGGACGTAAGTATATACATGTGTATGGGGGTGGGTTGGGCCATTTCTTTCGTCTGTTTCCTTGCGCTACCTCGCAAACGCGGGAGACAGCGACAAAGTAAAAAAAAAAAAAAAAAGAAAAATATATATATATATATATATATATATATATATATATATATATATATATATATATATATATATATATACATATATATATATATATATATGCTCTTGCCTACGCAACATGTGTCATGAACTTAACATTAAGGTAACCCCCCCATCATTCCATGCGTCACAAGCATCCTACACAGTGACTAATAACATTGTTTATTTCCCAGCTGCAGCACACACCACACCCTCATGCACCACATCTCGGCCACGAGCAGGTGAGTCGTTTGTTATAAAGTTCCCACGACACGTAAGGCTTGGATACCCTTCACCCTTTTTTTTTTTTAAAAAGGTGGCGAGGATCACAGTTATAATCCGGAGGTTTTCGCAGAAATTATCATCGCGTCTTATTCACACGTGATAATTGCCTTATATAATTCCCACGGACAAGATCTTTCATTCTGTATTCAGTTAGGATTATACCGAAAATTCACTGCAGAAGGAAAATAACAAAAAAAGGTAAGATTACTCACCAGTGCAGATGTATCAATAGAAGAAGTCTTCATTAAAATAAAGATAATTCAAAACATCCAAAAAAATGAATTTGTTGATAGAAAACAATTTACATAATGCGCTTCACAAGTTCTGTATCAGATTTTCTTTGAGAGAAAACATACTTGAGTATGGAAAAATCTAAAGGTCATCCACTTCCAATATTTTCAGTGTTTCCTCAACATCCACACATTTGGTAGAGAGATAGATTGCGTCATAGCCCTCTCCGGCCTCATTATATATATATATATATATATATATATATATATATATATATATCCCTGGGGATAGGGGAGAAAGAATACTTCCCACGTATTCCCTGCGTGTCGTAGAAGGCGACTAAAAGGGAAGGGAGCGGGGGGCTGGAAATCCTCCCCTCTCGTTTCTTTTTTTTTTTTTAATTTTCCAAAAGAAGGAACAGAGAAGAGGGCCATATATATATATATATATATATATATATATATATATATATATATATATATATATATATATATATATATATGTGTGTGTGCGTGTGTGTATAAAGTGAATTATTACTTTTGATTTTACTCAACTTTGTAAGCAGAATTACATGATGCGTTTAACAGAATCAGACACCTTTCTCATAAAATTCCACGTAGTATTAGCAGTAACTATCTGCCAATAGCTAATTGCAAATGAGCATTTCCTGTTACCAAAATGATAGTCATATCTTATATAACATGCTGCCTCTCTGCTTTCCTGGGTTCACTCCATGCAATTATGTTAATAAGATCTTAATACCCCCCCCCAAGTACGTGACCGTAATGAGACCCTTCCCTAGTGTGTTAATACTTCCGTGTTCTGCTAGAAAAAAAAAGTATAGACGTATTTTTACACTCTCAGTAACGATGTCATTATGGAAAAAGTGGGTTTTGGGGCTCATGACTTGAATGTAAATTTTCAGTTGCATGACCTATTATAAAAGCCAACATGTAGACAAACCATTTTAATACACCTTCTGCAGCTCTCTCAACCACGCTCATTTTGTTATCACACGCCTCGCTTACCCTTTCGTCACTTACTCGACAATACCTCCTTACACCATTTATTGTCTTCAAGCATTTAATTTCCAACGCATCCACCCTCCTCCGCACAACCCTATCTTTAGCCCATACCTCACATCATATAACAGTGTTTGGACAACTATATTTTCAAACATATCCAGTTTATCTACCAACTCGTAGATATGTGTGTGTGTGTGTGTGTGTGTGTGTGTGTGTGTGTGTAAAGTCATTTAATCATATCCATGTCGGAACAAACACACAGACAGACAGTCATACCCAATGACTGACAGGTTGGGAGAAAGTTGTCCTTCCCCTCTCCCTCCTCCTCCTTCTTAAACTCGAAAATAAAACTTCAGCCACTTCTTAAGATGTCTTGAGTGAGTCATCAGGGTCAAGAGAAGACTTGAAGTTGCCACTTCGTGAAAGCGGGGTACCTGTTGAATACATCTGACACAACCCGTGTCTGTCTAAACTAGAGCATCTTAGAAATGTCACTCCTCCCTCCTCCCACCTCGAGCTCGATCCGCTCTTTCACACACTCAGGCAGACTTATCAGCATTTCTCCTCCGAAAGTTTTTCAAGCAGCGACGCCTCACTCGGGACCAAATTACTGCTCATTATCGCCCATTCAGTGGAGGCATCAGCAGGTGTTGTGAAGGCTTCAGCCACGAATAATGAAGTGGAATGTTTTCGGACTCCCGCTGAGGGAAAATAGACAAAGTCCGGCGAAAGGCAATGATAAAAAAAAAAAGAGTTTATGTAGAATTTTCTCCTTATATTTTGTAGTTGAGAATTATTTTTTTTTTTTTTTATCAATTTTGCTCACCACAGCCACGCATGGGATTTGATAAACATGTCCAGATTAAAAGACACACATTCTCGTATGATACTTTCACAGTAGATCTAACAGGAATGAATGGGACGCAAGTGTACAGAGGACACAAGGTGAACTGTGGACCACATTCACAAAATGACGAATGCTATGTGGAGGGTAGGTGAGCACCAGGACTCATGCGAATATCATGGCCAGGAATTCTGCTATCTACAACAGGCCAGGTTGTTGCCTCTGAAACATACAGATTTTCCGATACACACACACACACACACACACACACACACATATATGAATATATATATATATATATCCCTGGGGATAGGGGAAAAAGAATACTTCCCACGTATTCCCTGCGTGTCGTAGAAGGCGACTAAAAGGGGAGGGAGCTGGGGGCTGGAAATCCTTCCCTCTCATTTTTTTCAATTTTCCAAAAGAGGAACAGAGAAGGGGGCCAAGTGAGGATATTCCCTCAAAGGCTCAGTCCTCTGTCTTAACGCTACCTCGCTAACGCAGGAAATGGCAAATAGTATATATATATATATATATATATTTTTTTTTTTTTTTTTTTTTATACTTTGTCGCTGTCTCCCGCGTTTGCGAGGTAGCGCAAGGAAACAGACGAAAGAAATGGCCCCCCCCCCCATACACATGTACATACACACGTCCACACACGCAAATATACATACCTACACAGCTTTCCATGGTTTACCCCAGACGCTTCACATGCCTTGCTTCAATCCACTGACAGCACGTCAACCCCTGTATACCACATGACTCCAATTCACTCTATTTCTTGCCCTCCTTTCACCCTCCTGCATGTTCAGGCCCCGATCACACAAAATCTTTTTCACTCCATCTTTCCACCTCCAATTTGGTCTCCCTCTTCTCCTCGTTCCCTCCACCTCCGACACATATATCCTCTTGGTCAATCTCTCCTCACTCATTCTCTCCATGTGCCCAAACCATTTCAAAACACCCTCTTCTGCTCTCTCAACCACGCTCTTTTTATTTCCACACATCTCTCTTACCCTTACGTTACTTACTCGATCAAACCACCTCACACCACACATTGTCCTCAAACATCTCATTTCCAGCACATCCATCCTCCTGCGCACATCTCTATCCATAGCCCACGCCTCGCAACCATACAACATTGTTGGAACCACTATTCCCTCAAACATACCCATTTTTGCTTTCCGAGATAATGTTCTCGACTTCCACACATTTTTCAAGGCTCCCAAAATTTTCGCCCCCTCCCCCACCCTATGATCCACTTCCGCTTCCATGGTTCCATCCGCTGACAGATCCACTCCCAGATATCTAAAACACTTCACTTCCTCCAGTTTTTCTCCATTCAAACTCACCTCCCAATTGACTTGACCCTCACCCCTACTGTACCTAATAACCTTGCTCTTATTCACATTTACTCTCAACTTTCTTCTTCCACACACTTTACCAAACTCAGTCACCAGCTTCTGCAGTTTCTCACATGAATCAGCCACCAGCGCTGTATCATCAGCGAACAACAACTGACTCACTTCCCAAGCTCTCTCATCCCCAACAGACTTCATACTTGCCCCTCTTTCCAGGACTCTTGCATTTACCTCCCTTACAACCCCATCCATAAACAAATTAAACAACCATGGAGACATCACACACCCCTGCCGCAAACCTACATTCACTGAGAACCAATCACTTTCCTCTCTTCCTACACGTACACATGCCTTACATCCTCGATAAAAACTTTTCACTGCTTCTAACAACTTGCCTCCCACACCATATATTCTTAATACCTTCCACAGAGCATCTCTATCAACTCTATATATATATATATATATATATATATATATATATATATATATATATATGATTTATTTTCAATACTTTTATGTTTGAGACTTCAGTCGTAGACAAAATTCGACATCGAATCGACAACCTAACAGAAATATAAAAGGATGTTAAAAAGAGGGAGAAAAAAGACGGGAAGAGGAAGATGATTTCAAGAGTATTTTAGAGAATGTGGAATGTTTACATTTGAAGGAAAAAGGGAAGAACGTAAGTGTTAGGATAAACGTGAGGAGGTAAAGACTTCCGAACCTTCGCAGTGTAGGGAAAGAAACAGACGTAGCAACTGCTCACCTTGAATCACCAACTGCCACATAGTAAATCACGTGATGTAGAGTCTTGCCGGGTATTAAGTAATCTAGATAAGAGTGGAAGCATATGAACAGCCAGCTCCCGGGAGAAGCAAAAGTTAAATGTGGAAAAAAAATGGTAAAATGAGCAAACACGGCAGCGAAAGGCAAGTGGATGAAGGTTCAAGGTCAGACTGGGAGAGTGGATCAGTTGAACTGCCCTGGACTCGACTCCCTCACGTAAGTACGTGCGTAGACCCAGAACCTCCCTAAATGTGAGAACAACACTCCATACAATGACGGGTCAGTTCTTTGTATAACTGAAAGAGGTGTTCAGAACTGAGGAATTTACGGCATCTGAACAAGACTTTCAGTTTCATAGAGGCAGACTTAGCTGTGTGCAGAGGTAGAACCATCATCAGAAGAGACATAGTAACGTATCCAAGGAAAATCACAAAAGAAATATTTTGCAAGTTAGTCCACTTAGGGTTATCAAAATACTGATATCCACGGTTACTAAGGACAACTGGAGGAGGATGAGCGATTAATGATGATGGATTTACAAGACTGTGATCAGTTGAACTAACTAGGGGCTACATTGCATAGCTACATTTCATAGCAGAGGTAGAAACAAACTCAAACAGATACCAGTAGGGTATACAGTAACAAAACTTAACACAACTTTCGTGACTCGTGTCACACTCTCAAGCGCGAGGATAGTATGGTATGGTCTAGGTTTATGTACAAAAATCAAAGGAGAAATTATTAACAATGAGAGATGAATACGTTAGGTAGACACTCCCTTGTTTGACCAATCAGAGCTGGCCGCCTCAGGTCAGCTGGGCGTGCTGCTGTGTGACGTCACCAGATCTCTCTCTCTAGCTGAGACAGGTTAGACGTTGAGCGCTAGGTAAAACCAGAAGAGCTTCAATCTGCAAGTTCATACTCGAGAATCTTTTCATAGTGTTGAGGGCCTCGAGTATGCTTTACTTGCTAGATTCCATTGCGATGCGATTTCTTTTTTTTTTTTTTAACTCTCGTCTATCTGCTCCAAAGAGACCAGTTAGCTCCTTCCTAATTATAGCTTTTTTAAAGACTTCTAATTGACAAGCCAACTTTCTCAACAGCTCCTTTACCAAAAGAGCAAGTCCAGATGACGCACCAACTTCGCCATGCTCCTGGAGGCCTATAGAAGAAGGAATCCACAACAATATGATCTCAATCCCCTGACTAACGATGCTCGCATACCTGCTTCTGGCATCAGGTACCAGATGGGTTGACTGTGAACCGACTGCAGTAACCAGGATTCGAACCTATGCGCTCGACCCTGGGCTGCCCGTGAATGCGTCACGGTCTGGAACGCTAATCGCTACACCAGAGAAGTTCATAGAAAAAAAAATCAAGAGATGATTACGCTGTATGTTGTTGTGATTTCTACAGACTTGAGAATGATGATAATAACAGACAATTCAAAATGTAGTGTATGCCCTTATATATATATATATATATATATATATATATATATATATATATATATATATATATATATATATATATATTGGAAAGGATCACAATTTTGCGCGTGATCAAGGTATTTTCCTCGTGGACTCATAGGAATATATATATATATATATATATAATCAAGACAATTATAGAACAAGTTTTCCATGTTCACTCAGAGCCTACATTCATCTAAAACAATTTCTAAAACCTGGCCAAATGTCTACTCAGAGCATAATAGAATACATAGTTATAGTTTACCTTGAGCATTATAGAACACGGGATCGCTTGTTAACAGTAAGTTGTTGGTGAGGCTGTGGTCTGAGAGTTATTATCTAGATAAGAATATGAGCTTATCTGGGTTCCTCAGACAGTGTCGTTCGTGAAGTTCATTCAGCTGATGACTGTAATCAGATACTGTATACTGTAAACTTCGCTTTGATTATCCAGTCTACGATTATTATGCCGACTTCATTAGGCTTGAGCGGATTATAAGTGACAAAGGCCATAAGAGTGTGAAAAGAATTTGCCAAATGAATTGGCATTATGGTGCATATTTGTCGATTTTGCAGAAAACTGCAAGAAGGTGAGAAATATGAAATACGAAGAATTGTTATATATCATTAATTATCAAAGAAAAAACAATAGACTTCAGTTTTCTTTAAAATGAATTAAAACATCTATTGTTTTGTCAGTCACCATTTTAAACACCATAGTCATCATTTTCACAACGATTGTTATCCAACGTGCCAGATACATATAGAGTTGTATGTGGGTTTAGATTTAATATATGAAGAAGGTTCTTTGACGATTGTAATGACCCTACCAACTGATGGGCATAAAGTCCAAAATAATGAGTTTCGACAGACTTAATTACCTTCGCAGTTGACAGGCTTAAAACCCCGGAAAAAAAAAATACAGCCATCCATAATCAACATTATGGTTTCAGTAATATGATAACGTTACCATCACTCACTATCATCATTATCACGATCATTATCATCACATGATCATGAAAACCTACTTGAATGATTAAAACCCCCCTCAGTCATCTCACTCCTTCCCCCTTCAGTATATATGTATGCCTTAGAGAAACACAATTTTTCAGAACAAAAATGGAACGACTTATTCTCTTTTTGGTCTATTCCAGTGCGCAGCTGACATGAGAAATAAAGTAACTGGCTCAATTGTCTACCTTGTAGATGGTTAAGGTTGTCATTGCGTCGGTTACAGGCTAGTTTTTTTTTTTTTTTTCCTTATTTTTACATAGAATCAATGTCATTTTCCTGCCACCATTCTAGCTTCTCATAGGGGAAAAAAAAAAAGATGTGCCTTTATGATTTATCGAGTATTTGGCAACGATCCCTTTGGGTCGGTAAAAGACGCCTGGTTCCCCATCTCTCTCTCTCTCTCTCTCTCTCTCTCTCTCTCTCTCTCTCTCTCTCTCTCTCTCAGATACACAGAGGAGCACTTGCACTCACGGTGACGTATGTTGCTCATCCTTGGCTTCACATGCACTTACCCGCCCCTTCTCGGTCCAGATCCCACACAATCCACCTCACTTAACGTTCCCTCATATCTCTCATTCCTATTCATACTCTCTCCCTCAGTCTCCTCCCCCTCCTCCTTCTCCTCTTCTTCCTCTTCCTCCTCGTATCATGTCCCACTTCCATTATCCCTTGACAGGCGAGACAGTCAAGTTCAGCAGTTCATAAAGGGAGGGGAGGAAAGGAGGGAAGATTAAAGGAAGGAAATACTAAGAAATGGGGGATGGGGGGAGGTCCTTTTCTGTCTGCCTGTTCAGATTTCCTCTGCTCATAGACACTTGGCTGGCCTTTAGGGGAAATGTGTGTAAAGAATTAATGATAATAATAGTAATGATAATGATAATAGTGATAATTATATTTGTAATGATATTAACGATAATGATAATGATAATAATAATTATTATTATTATTATTATTATTATTATTATTATTATTATAAGTATGATTATGATAATCAACCATGGAAAAGTATGTGGGGCCTGGATGTGGATAGGGAGCTGTGGTTTCGGTACATTACACACAACAGCTAGACAATGGATGTGAGCAGATGTGGCCTCCCTTCGTCTGTTCCTGGCGCTACTTCGTTAATACGGGAAACGGCAATCAAGTATGAAAAAAAAGAATAATGATAATGATTAACATTTTCCTCTTATAATTCAGGTAGTCATTCTGATAAAACTACACAATTGAGATATTACAGAAGTAAGAGGTCATGATCGTAACTAATTAACTCATCACAGAGGAGCTTAAGAATAGGACTGGATGTCTCTACGTTTTGAACAAGCACGTGAGTGAAGTTCATTTGCATAGTCAAAGTGGCAGATACACAGGATGTCTTAGAGAGTAAATGCTGTGGTTTATACAGTGAACACTTAGCAAAGTGTGTGCGCGTGTGTGTGTTTCTGTGTGTCTGTTTGTAAGTAAGGAATCATATCTGAATTATCATTATCAAATTATCTGTTCTTTATGCGGCAGTCTAAGGTATTCTCAATAAAAAAAAAAGAAAAGAATAGCCAACCTCTCATTATAAATCAATGATGCAAAAAAAGAATGAAGATAACTAACGGAATAAATATTAAAAGAATTTAAATGAATCGAAAAAAAAATCGAAATGACACCTCATCTTCTTTCCTCTCACCGTACCTTAAAAAAAATTACTGCAAATTTCTTCATTTGATATGGTGAATGAAATCTAATTTTTTCATTTGATATGGTGAATGAAATCTAATTTCTTCATTTGATATGGTGAATGAAATCTAATTTCTTCATTTGATATGGTGAATGAAATCTAATTTCTTCATTTGATATGGTGAATGAAATCTAATTTCTTGAGTGGATAGTTTTGGGGAAATCTTTCATCTCCTTGAGGAATGGGGAGGAACCGCAGTGTATAGGGAGTGTGGGATGAAGGGTTAGAGTGTGTGGGGTGTGGGTACCCTGGAACGTTGAGCTGTTACGTGGGGGAGGAGAGATCAACAGGTGGGAGTAGAGGGTGTGCTGGGAGTGTGGTAGGTGGGACGAAGGCTTCCAGGAGTGTTGTAGGTGGAAGAAGGAGTGCAAAAGCGTTCCGGGGAAGCTGGGAGTTCGATAAGTGCTAGTGAGGAAACCGAGGGTGCGGTAAGTGGCAATGGGGATGCAAGAAGTACGTTAAGTGGTAAGTGGGGAAGTTGAGAGTGCGGTAAGTGACAGTGGGGATGCAGGAAGTACGTTAAGTGGTAAGTGGGGAAGCTGAGAGTTTGGTAAGTGGCAGTGGGGAAGCTGGAAGTGCGTTAAGTGGTAAGTGGGGAGCTGGAAGTGCGGTAAGTGGCAGTGGGAAAGCTAAGACTGCGGTGAGTGGGAGCAGAGAAGAGAATGAGTGTGAGGTAATGGCGGAACTATTTTAATCAGGCATTATTTTGGGAGAAGGATGTTGTAATGTTCATAATGATATAACGAGCAAGTCATCATCACATGGAATTGCGGGTGGGAGACATATGATCAGCCAGTCGAAAACCATGAGGTTAGCCCAGACAGGAAGTGTTTACAAATATTTCAAACCCTTAGAATTTGATATCAATTTTCACGTTTTGAAAAAGAAATGAAAAAGACACGATTCTTTGCCTTATGATAATGAGAAACTGGTGTTCTGAATGAGGAAAAGAAGATCTCTGTGTGATTATTCTCCAGGAATCTGTGTGTGAAAGAGGATTCGAAGTCGACATTGTACCTTACCCATCGCAAGAACTCCACATCAGGAGGACTGATCACACGACGGACAGTCTGTGGGTAAATGCTAGATTCGAATGAGTGAAGGAAACTGTGTGGTAAACCACTTCCAACATACGTTACACCAACAACTGAAGTACGCTTCGAAAAGTCTGGTCACAACACTGTGGGATGATGCGCAGAGACTTGTAGTTTCGAGAGTAGAGCGACTGAGGTGGTACAGAAGTTGAGGGTCGTGAGTTACAGAGAGGGGAGAGAGAGAGAGAGAGAGAGAGAGAGAGAGAGAGAGAGAGAGAGAGAGAGAGAGAGAGAGGCTGAGGGCAACACAGCTGCCAACCTTGGAGGAATGAAGTCCTTTAGGGAAAACCTAACACCACAACTTCAGGCTTCTAAATCATTTGGATATTGTCAACTGAGCGTGCAGCGCTAGAGTAAGCAGAGCCCATAATAAAAAACTGATAAAATGAGCCTTGTTAGAGTAGACGTGAAGATAGTGCTTTAGTGTGAGGATGGTGGATGGTTGGAGTAAACTATGGGAAGTAAACTATGATTGTCGACAGGATGTAGACGTGTGAAAAGATTCTTAGTGGTAACGACTGTTCAAGAAATGGAGGCTCCCAAAGATTGTAGATCTCTCTGTCCCGAAACTTTAAGGAGATATATATATATGTGTGTGTGTGTGTGTGTGTGTGTAATCATAACACCAGCATAAGAAGAGTCCCTGTACGGTATCTTGAAAATTTCTTTTCTCAAATTTCCGGGGAAGTTAATTTCTTTCCTGAGTCTTTTATATCTACCTTGGGGTATCTGTTTTTCCAGTGTTGTACATTAGATTACATCTCTGCTATGACTCTACTTTGAGACGAGCTTTTCACATTTCTTAACCGTAAAGTTTTAGATTTTTATTGACGGACTAATTTACCGGAGTGGAGGAAGGTGACACAAATATATTCAAGAAAAATATGTAGGATTACATACGTGTATTTAGAATGTGAAAATTCACTGGAAATTCTCTCTCTCTCTCTCTCTCTCTCTCTCTCTCTCTCTCTCTCTCTCTCTCTCTCTCTCTCTCTCTCTCTCTCTCTCTCTCTCCTCATCCTTTCGACTCAATACGTAACCACGGGCAGAAAAGTAATGGTACTGGGTAGACATAAATACATACTGGGTAAATAAATACATACTAGGTACATAGATATATACTAAGTACGTAAATACATACTGAGTACATGTATATACATACTGAGTACATATATACATACTGAGTACTTAGATACATACTGGGAACATAAATGTATACCGGGTACATAAATATATACTGGGTACATAAATATATACTAGGTACATAGATACATACTGGGTACATAGATACAAACTGGGTACATAAATATACTCTTGGTACATGAATACATACTATGCACATAAATACATACTGGGTACATAAATAAAAGGGTATGGAGTGTACCTCTCATATACTGGCCTTTTACCGGACAAAAAGTTAGGGAGAAAACTTAGATAGCTCAAACAATCTTAAATCTAAAAAACTTAGATAGCTCAAACAATCTTAAATCTAACTTTACGCTGTTCAATGAAAAAAAATCTTTCATAAAGTTGGAATTCATGAGTATCTTCCGAAATGTCAGGAGAGATAAGAGAGAGAGAGAGAGAGAGTCAAGAGTTTCATTCAGCTCAAAACAGAAAACTAGACGTTTTCATCACTGATCCGATTACGGAAGGTCGGGGATCCTTCTTTGACAAATTGGGTTCCCTCTGAGGTTTGACGGCCGCCTACTCCAAGATGGGGGGAAAAAAAAATGGATGAAAAAAGGGGGGCAAAATACGTTTTCCATACCTCTTGAGGGTGTTTCTTCCCAAGAACATCTCAGGATACAGTCTCTATAGCACCTGATGTATAGATATGTAAGCCAGTGAGCTACGAGATGTTTATATTCGTCATTTCTTCAATTTCTACGATAGAAAATTATGAATGATACAAGTCTGAGATATAAATTGATATTGAATGTTGACGTTTTCAAGGAATACTATATCTCAACACTCAGAGGAGAAAAACTAATTCAGAAAATGCTTGACCAAACCATCGTACTCTTTCCCACCCATTAGGGTGTCAAACCCAAGCCTGTCACTACCCATACCACATGTAAAGTTCACTCATCATATTTGGGATGATCGTAACCGACCACCAAACTTCCCCCTCTCCTACACAGTGCTCGTGGCAATACACGTCAACAAAGCACGTGACACGTTCTCCGGACATATACTCACACAAATATGGTACTTGGCGCCACCTTTCATACAGATGACTAAAAAAAAAAGAAGTCGGTTACCTTCCTTGATGGCCTCCAAACAAGAGCTATCCATTTAACTCGACACTTCTAACACTTTCGAGATCCGCAGTGGAGTTCCCTAGGGATCTAAGATTACTCTATCCGTCTTTGATTAAACTCTTTCATCACGCAAGACGCAATATGAACACTACTCTCATATGTACACAGCCACAAAGGTAAATCACAACACCCCAGCACTATACAAGCAACAGTAAACATGAAGCACCACATCCAGCTGTTAGAACACTAGATTGCCCGAAATATAACGTCTGAATCCTCTTATAAAAAAAATCTACTGTCACTCTTTTAACCCGTAAAAGACATCCAATCCAACTTTCACCCTCACATCACCCTGAATGATCAATCATCGCCAGTCAACAAGACACCCACCACATCTATCTTGGGGTCTACATTTCACAAGCATCAAACCTCACTCAGTCCATAAACTAACTAGATTCCCTCCGGCACCAGTTTTTTCGGGCAGGAAAGAGAATACCTTAGTATTCCCGACGAACAGTCGATCCTACCCATTGTTAAATATGCTTCACGTGCCTGGTTCATCCGTCCTTTCGAGAGCAAACATAAAATAATTGCGAATTCAGCAAAACAGAACACACTCAGACTGATCATAGATATTCAACTCTTGTACAGTTAAACAGGAACACCTCTCCCGTAGAACCCGACCTCAACATGCTGGACACCCAATATTCGTGCAGCAACACGGACGCCAGGTCATCCGAGCCACTTCATCACGACCCATCAATATTCATGCAGGAATAAAAAAGCTCACTCCAGGCCACACATGTCAACCACGTGTGCTCAACGCGCGCCCCTACTCCCAAGCATAAATCACATTGACAAAACACATTGACACCAGAATGACCCAACTAAAAATGAAACAGCAGGTTCTCGTAACTCGATTTTGAACTCCATTCCAGCAATCATATAGTGCTGTAGCTATCATCTCTCTCTCTCTCTCTCTCTCTCTCTCTCTCTCTCTCTCTCTCTCTCTCTCTCTCTCTCTCTCTCTATCTATCTATCTATCTATCTATCTATATATATATATATATATATATATATATATATATATATATATATATATATATATATATATATTGGAAAGGATCACAGTTTTGCGCGTGATCAAGATATTCCTATGAGTCCACGGGGAAAATGAAACACGAAAAGTTCCCAAGTGCACTTTCGTGTAATAATCACATCATCAGGGGAGACACAAGAGAGAAATATAACAGTCAGTTGATATACGTCACGCGCAAAATTGTGATCCTTTCCAACATATATATATATATATATATATATATATATATATATATATATATATATATATATATATATATATATATTTTTTTTTTTTTTTATTTATTTATTTTACTTTGTCGCTGTCTCCCGCGTTTGCGAGGTAGCGCAAGGAAACAGACGAAAGAAATGGCCCAACCCCCCCCCCCCCCCATACACATGTATATACATACGTCCACACACGCAAATATACATACCTACACAGCTGTCCATGGTTTACCCCAGACGCTTCACATGCCTTGATTCAATCCACTGACAGCACGTCAACCCCGGTATACCACATCGCTCCAATTCACTCTATTCCTTGCCCTCCTTTCAACCTCCTGCATGTTCAGGCCCCGATCACACAAAATCTTTTTCACTCCATCTATCCACCTCCAATTTGGTCTCCCTCTTCTCCTTGTTCCCTCCACCTCCGACACATATATCCTCTTGGTCAATCTTTCCTCACTCATCCTCTCCATGTGCCCAAACCACTTCAAAACACCCTCTTCTGCTCTCTCAACCACGCTCTTTTTATTTCCACACATCTCTCTTACCCTTACGTTACTCACTCGATCAAACCACCTCACACCACACATTGTCCTCAAACATCTCATTTCCAGCACATCCATCCTCCTGCGCACAACTCTATCCATAGCCCACGCCTCGCAACCATACAACATTGTTGGAACCACTATTCCTTCAAACATACCCATTTTTGCTTTCCGAGATAATGTTCTCGACTTCCACACATTCTTCAAGGCCCCCAGAATTTTCGCCCCCTCCCCCACCCTATGATCCACTTCCGCTTCCATGGTTCCATCCGCTGCCAGATCCACTCCCAGATATCTAAAACACTTCACTTCCTCCAGTTTTTCTCCATTCAAACTCACCTCCCAATTGACTTGACCCTCAACCCTACTGTACCTAATAACCTTGCTCTTATTCACATTTACCCTTAACTTTCTTCTTCCACACACTTTACCAAACTCAGTCACCAGTTTCTGCAGTTTCTCACATGAATCAGCCACCAGCGCTGTATCATCAGCGAACAACAACTGACTCACTTCCCAAGCTCTCTCATCCCCAACAGACTTCATACTTTCCCCTCTTTCCAAAACTCTTGCATTTACCTCCCTAACAACCCCATCCATAAACAAATTAAACAACCATGGAGACATCACACACCCCTGCCGCAAACCTACATTCACTGAGAACCAATCACTTTCCTCTCTTCCTACATGTACACATGCCTTACATCCTCGATAAAAACTTTTCACTGCTTCTAACAACTTTCCTCCCACACCATATATTCTTAATACCTTCCACAGAGCATCTCTATCAACTCTATCATATGCCTTCTCCAGATCCATAAATGCTACATACAAATTCATTTGCTTTTCTAAGTATTTCTCACATACATTCTTCAAAGCAAACACCTGATCCACACATCCTCTACCACTTCTGAAACCACACTGCTCTTCCCCAATCTGATGCTCTGTACATGCCTTCACCCTCTCAATCAATACCCTCCCATATAATTTACCAGGAATACTCAACAAACTTATACCTCTGTAATTTGAGCACTCACTCTTATCCCCTTTGCCTTTGTACAATGGCACTATGCACGCATTCCGCCAATCCTCAGGCACCTCACCATGAGTCATACATACATTAAATAACCTTACCAACCAGTCAACAATACAGTCACCCCCTTTTTTAATAAATTCCACTGCAATACCATCCAAACCCGCTGCCTTGCCGGCTTTCATCTTCCGCAAAGCTTTCACTACCTCTTCTCTGTTTACCAAATCATTTTCCCTAACCCTCTCACTTTGCACACCACCTCGACCAAAACACCCTATATCTGCCACTCTATCATCAAACACATTCAGCAAACCTTCAAAATACTCACTCCATCTCCTTCTCACATCACCACAACTTGTTATCACCTCCCCATTTGCGCCCTTCACTGAAGTTCCCATTTGCTCCCTTGTCTTACGCACTTTATTTACCTCTTTCCAGAACATCTTTTTATTCTCCCTAAAATTTAATGATACTCTCTCACCCCAACTCTCATTTGCCCTTTTTTTCACCTCTTGCACCTTTTTCTTGATCTCCTGTCTCTTTCTTTTATACATCTCCCACTCAATTAAATTTTTTCCCTGCAAAAATCGTCCAAATGCCTCTCTCTTCTCTTTCACTAATACTCTTACTTCTTCATCCCACCACTCACTACCCTTTCTAATCAACCCACCTCCCACTCTTCTCATGCCACAAGCATCTTTTGCGCAATCCATCACTGATTCCCTAAATACATCCCATTCCTCCCCCACTCCCCTTGCTTCCATATATATATATATATATATATATATATATATATATATATATATATATATATATATATATATATATATATATATATATATACTGCACTTCAAAAACATTCATTCACCGTAACAAATCATTTCTACCACCTGTTTACAAAGCCTTGAATGACACTGCATCCAAGCGAACACACATCTCCTCCCTACCCGAGCAACCATCACCTCTCACCCGTGTTTTCCTGCACCTTACAAAGCGTCAGGAACAACAATATCCCGTAAAGTCTGTGAGGTATCAATACGAATCAAAAATATTCCATTATTCGCCACGATCACGGGACTGGAAACTCCAGCTTTGTGTGCCTGGAAGTGTTCAGATATCACCCTCTTGAGCGGAAGACCACAAGAGAAAACGAGAGAAGGTGGGGAGGGGGGCGATTTTATTAGTTCCATTAGGAGGGACTTCAAAGGCCGCTCTGTTTTGTGTGGCTGCAGCGAAGCTGTAAACGCCAGGAGCTACCGTCCTCCACGGTTGTATTTCATGGTATTGCTATGTAGATCAACACTGTTTTGGGGGTTATGGTTGTATTTCCCTGTATTGCAATCATAACTATACGCTGGTGCATACGCACACGCTACAAGATATACAGGAAAGCATACACATGCCGTAATTGCATCGAATCCAAACAAGCTTGTACGAAACCTTGAGATAATCCTCAAGCGAGAGGCAAAGAATCGGCGCAGAACTTGGGGAGAACCTCCGTGCCACTTGATGTCATGCCTCGAAAACCAGAGCCCATCCTCGGTAGACGAATCCCGCAGACGATCCTGTTCTTTCTCCCGACAGCTTCGTACCACCATCCCGTGGTCCCATGGTACACCTCATCGCTCCAATTCTCTCATTCCAGTGCATGCCTTTCACCTTCCTGCACGTTCAGAATCTGTTTTGGTGGTGGTGAATGCACGAGTGTCCAGAGAGACGTATATCTTGTGATTCAACTCTGTGGAGGGAACACGAAGAACGGCGAGACCAAACTGGAGATGGAAAGCGAGTAAAAATGGTTGTGGGCAGTCAGGGCCTGAACAAGCAGGATGGTGCAAGGCGTGCATGAGATAAGAGCGAATTGGAACGATGAAGTATACTGTGGTCGACGTGCTGCCAATGAACTGAACTAGGGCATGTGAAACGTCTGGGGTAAGCCAACGAAAGGTGTGTGGGGCCTGGATATGGATAGGGAGCTGTGGTTTCGGTGCATTACACAACATGACAGCTGGAGAATGGATTTGAACCGATGTGACCTTTCTTCGTCCGTTACTGGCGCTACCTCAGTAAGGCAGGAAAGAGAGATCAAGGATGAAAAAAGAATTACTTTAAACTCTGATGTACTTTTGGGAACTATCGTGACTGTGCACAGACGTGGTGATCATAAGTAAATGACAGGTAAATGACATGTCTTGTGCTTTAAGACTACTAGCGAAGACTGTTGAGAAAAGACTTTTATAAGTGTACAGAGAATGAAAGCCGGTATGAAGGGCGCATATGATTTCTTAATTGACTACGAGAAAATTACTCTCTGTTCTTTAAGAATGAGCTCAAGAGGTGACAGGAGATAAGGGGTGGCATCCTGAAATGTCCTGAAAGTTATTTCATTGTGAGGGAATTTTTTTCACAAAGCTGATTTGCGGTACTTGAAACAGTTAATGGCACACAGCACGAGTCGTGGTGTATAGAGGCGAACGCTTACATTTCCATACCTGCTATGACATCCTTATGGTACGTGGCTACTTCAAGAACTTCCCTGTGGTACGTGTCTACTTCAGGAACTTCCCTGAGGTACGTGTCTACTTCAGGAACTTCCCTGTGGTACGTGTCTACTTCAGGAACTTCCCTGTGGTATGTGTCTACTTCAGGAACTTCCCTGTGGTACGTGTTTACTTCAGGAACTTCCCTGTGGTACGTGTCTACTTCAAGAACTTCCTTATGACATGTCTCTACTTCAAGAACTTCCCTGTGGTACGTGTCTACTTCAGGAACTTCCCTGTGGTACGTGTCTACTTCAAGAACTTCCCTGTGGTACGTGTCTACTTCAAGAACTTCCCTGTGGTACGTGTCTACTTCAAGAACTTCCCTGTGGTACGTGTCTACTTCAAGAACTACCCTATGGCATGTGTCTACTTCAAGAACTTCTCCATGGCACTTGTTTATTTCATGCGAATTTATGGTTTACAGACCACGTAAAACCTCAATATATTTACGCTTTAGTGAAGTTAGAATACACAGAAATTCGTCAAAATCAGGTAAACAATGTCTAATCTAATGAAAAAAAAAAAAGATACAAAAAATAGATGAAATAACTAAATTTCCATCGTGTATAGAAAAACGACTTTGGAAAACCATAAATACAATCAGATCCTTTTCATGTATTTCCAAGACTTCTTATCCCTTACCGACGGAGGATCAAGGACTTTCATTTGTCCTTCCGAGAAGCTCGTCTGGTCGCTCTCACGGGCTTTCCTTTGACACAAAAGCTTTTTGAAAGATTTGCTCCTTTACCAACGCTTTTAATAATGCCATTTGAGATGTCTGCAGCGAGTGATTGTACCTTCCGGTGGAATGGAGGAGGACTTAGGCCATCTCGTCTCCTCCCTTAGTACACCCACTCTTCCTTCTTCTGTTTATATATATATATATATATATATATATATATATATATATATATATATATATATATATATATATATATATATATATATATATTTTTCATACTATTCGCCATTTCCCGCGATAGCGAGGTAGCGTTAAGAACAGAGGACTGGGCCTTTGAGGGAACATCCTCACCCGGCCCCCTTCTCTGTTCCTTCCTTTGGAAAAAAAAAAAAAAAGAAAGAGGGGAAGATTTCCAGCCCCCCGCTCCCTTCCCTTTTAGTCGCCTTCTACGACACGTAGGGAACACGTGGGAAGTATTCTTTCTCCCCTATCCCCCTATCTTCTCTCTCTCTCTCTCTCTCTCTCTCTCTCTCTCTCTCTCTCTCTCTCTCTCTCTCTAACAACATGACATTATACCCTCAAGAACGTGAACATAACCACCGGAGAACGAAGAGAACTTTTGGAAAATAATGTAAACTAGTACACGAACCACATGACAGATTTTCTTTTTAATCCCACTCTCTCTCTCTCTCTCAAATGAAAGAAAATGGTACAAAATGAGACATGATCAGCTTGGACCACAGTAATACCCAGGAAAATCTTGATAAGAGGATATTGACCCCAAATGACTAGAGTAAACCCGCTATATCCCTTAGATACAGTGAAAGGCAAGAGAAAAGCAGCCTGGCTGCTACAGACCTACCAAAATATGTCATCTGTTGTGGACAATTTTCTCGTATCAGTAATAAACGATACGACTGTGGAATATGATGAAGAAACCAGCCTCATGAATGATATACTCAGCATGGGTCTAAAAATATTCGGTCTTATCTAACTAAAATCTTAAGATTCTTAGATGTATTCCGTCTTATCTAACTAAAATCTTAAGATTCTTAGATGTATTCCGTCTTATCTAACTAAAATCTTAAGATTCTTAGATGTATTCGGTCTTATCTAACTAAAATCTCAAGATTCTTAAATGTATTCGGTCTTATCTAACTAAAATCTCAAGATTCTTAGATGTATTCGATCTTATCTAACTAAAATCTTAAAATTCTTTGATGTAATCGTTCTTATCTAACTAAAATCTTAAAATCTTACGGTTTATATTCTTAAATTCCCTGAACAGGACAAAATGCCTGACTTATTCATTCTTGCCGTACGGCATGAAAGTCTCTAGGAACAGTTCATAATACTTTGAACGCGTCTGAAAGCTTTTGGATGGATCAACGGTAATGACTCCGAATTGTCGACGATTGCATGTGGTGTTCCCCAGGGTTTCATGCTTGGTCCGGCATTCCTCACGATATATATATATATATATATATATATATATATATATATATATATATATATATATATATATATATATATGGGCGTTACCGAGGTCAGCTTGCATAGGAGTTTACGCCGCGAGTGAAAAGTCACTTTTTACGAGGCTATATCATCGTCTGTTGATGAAATGAAGTACGGTCTAGCCGAAGAACTACTCACTCGAGAGTCATTCATCGTTTCCCCCCCTTCTACTGAAAGTAGCGCAGTCATGGAACTTCAAGAGCTCCTGGACTAGTGGGTCCCAGACTAACATTAGGACCCTTCCAAGAATTTGGTTCTTGAGGTAATGACAATGAAGCCATACCAGAATTCACAGGTAAGGCTTGCTTGATGATCAGAGGATAAACTCCATGAAACATGTGAATTCGATCGTATAAGTGTCAAATGCTCCCACTTACATAGGGAAGTATCAACAACTACATGATAATAGAAGTTTCAGTTCATAAAAGCGGGCGATTCCTTTAATTACTACACCGTAAATTAAAGATTTGAAGGCAGATGGCTTAATAATGATCCCTCATACCATTGTGACGAAGAGGCCACAAAGGCAGATGTAATGGTGTAAACCACGGTTGATCCTACATCATTGTACAGCCAGCACTGTGTCGTCACCATCTCCCCTTTGCCTATGCCTGTATATGACACAGAGGCGCAGGTTACATATTTTCTTTACTGCAGCAACATCAGTGTAAAGAGAATGGTAAGTAATGGTATCTATCCTCCTTCCTAACCTGTTTTTCGACATACGTTAAGAGACCACCTCTTCCTGCCTTGCGTAAACGACCTTTATATATGTGTGTGTGTGTGTGTGAGAGAGAGAGAGAGAGAGAGAGAGAGAGAGAGAGAGAGAGAGACAGACAGACAGACAGACAGACAGACAGACAGACAGACAGACAAAGAGACAGACAGACAGACAGAGAGACAGACAGACAAGGTAGGTTTATAAAATGGTAAGGTTGACCTTTATCTCCCCCCATCAACGGAAATTAGATTATTTTTTTCCCCTCTCACAGATTTCAGGACTGCAAAAATATTTCTCCTGGCTGTAAAAACACACCAGAAAAACAGGAAAACGATATCATAAAGTGTGTCGTTGAAGTGAGAGGATGGGAAGAAAAAAGATGTTTATGGCCCATTTTCTTTCCCTAATCCTCCTCTCCTCTCCCTCTCTTTCTTTCTCTATCTTCTTCTTGATTTATACTTTTCAATATCTGCGTCTTGCCATCTTTAACTACCTTTTTTCCTTTCTATCTTAAGATATAATGAAGAATATATATATATATATATATATATATATATATATATATATATATATATATATATATATATATATATATATATAAATCAAACTGATTTATACTTTCAAATGTCTGCGTCTTCTTGTCTCTATCTCTATTTCTTTCTATCTTTAGAAGTCGTGAAAGATATCTCTAAATCACACTGAGTTATAAGATTTTCAAAATTACAAGCTATATCCGTGTCTATCTTTTTAGAGACTTCAAGAATGATGTTTTTAAGCCAGTGAGACTAAGATGTTAAAAGATAATGCCAAAACCTCACCAGCCTAGCACAGAAAGATGTCTCTTGGTGGAAAGCTCATCCTTGAATATAAAGAGAGAGAGAGAGAGAGAGAGAGAGAGAGAGAGAGAGAGAGAGAGAGAGAGAGAGAGAGAGAGAGAGAGAGAGAGACAGTCATTGAGGTCCCAGTTTAATTTGATAATGGAAGTCTTCGCCTTAACCCTCTACATCAGGGTGAAGAAGATGAGGGGAAAGGAGGGGGAGAAAGAAGAAGAAATCGTCCCACAGGGTAAAGAGGGAAGATTAATTTACCAGATAAACGAAGCTCTTCGTCATGGCCATTACTGAAGGAGGGAAAAAGGGAGAGACGCCCTCCACTGCATTTCTTAATACGTGATATAGAGAACCATTAATCTTCCTGGCACCAGTGGATAAAGAACTCCAGGTTTCTCCACCGAATAAGTATAGTGTCCCCGAGATAGTGAAACAGAGGGTGAACCTCAGCGTTATATATTCGACTCTAAATCTCTCTCGATATTATGAAGTCTCAAGTTGAATATGGGTGCCAAAGTGTAATGTATAACTGAAAAAATATATTGATAAACGATATTCTATAATCACTCTTGACTTCAGAGGCAATCTGGTCTCCAAACTTCCATTCCGTTCACTGGGTTTCATTACAAACTTTGGTACTTAGAGAGAGAAATAAAGGTGCAGTTGGAATTACTTTTCCGTGTTTGACTTTGAATTTATTCGTTTTCATTTTTCGGAGAAAAGTAATAAAAGCTACGTTTTCGCACTTCACAGTGAGGTAATGCCAGGAAACAGACGAAGAAAAACCCATCCACTCATATACATACATGTATACATACACGTCCATACATGTACAAATACATACATAAACATATCAACAAATACACATATACATACGCATTCACAGCCATATACATACATGCACATGTACAAATTCATACTTGCTTTCCTTCATCCATTTCCGACGCCTTCTGCCTAACAGGAAATAGCATCGCCACCCCCTACTTCAATGAGGTAGTGCCAGGAAAACACACACACAAAAAAAGGCCACATTCGTTCACACTCAGTCAGTCTCTGGCTGTCACGTGTACTGCAGCGAAACCATAACTCCCTATCCACATCCTGGCCTAACAGACTTTTCCATGGTTTACCCCAGACGTTTCACATGCCCGGGTTCAGTCCATTGACAGCGCGTCCACCCCGGTATACCGCATCGTTCCAATTCACTATATTCCTTGCACGCCTATTACCCTCCAGCATGTTCAGGCCCCGATCGCTCAAAATCTTTTTCACTCCATCTTTCCACCTCTGATTTGGTCTCCTGCTTCTTGTTCCCTTCACCCTCTGTCAACCTTTCCTCACTCATTTTTTCCAAATGTCCAAACCATTTCAATACACCCTCTTCTGCTCTCTCAACCACACTCTTTTATTACCACACACCTCTCTTACCCTTTCATTACTTACTCGATCAAACCACCTCACACCACATATTGTCCTCAAACATCTCATTTCCAACACATGCCCCCTCCTCCGCACGCCCCACGCTTCGCAACCATATAACATTAATGGAACGACTATTCCTTCAAACATACCCATTTTTGCTCTGCGAGATGACGTATATATATAATACTGCGGGCATCTTTGCGTCTCTGATTCCGTTGAACGTTATATAACCAGTTTAAGAAAAGAATTTTGAGAATCTGTTCATAACAAAATGTCAATAAATCAGTCTTTTACAGTTAAGTGACGAATCAACTTCATGAATCTCCCGTCCAGTCGTCCAGCTCCCGTCTAGCGTTCTTGTCAACACGACCCTTGCGGTAAAGCTCTGGGACAACCAGTATTCTCCCGTTTTCTATGTATGAGGTCCATTGATCATTCCCATTCCTGATCTCATTTCCCCCAAGATGTCTTCGGTGACGATGGAGCGAATGAGGCCAAGATTGATGGGCGGATTGCTTACCCTTGTGGCCTCCGCGATCATCATTGCAACGATAGTTTCCACAATGTGAATATACAGTCCACATCAGTGTTGCTCATCTGATCCATCATACTGTTCGAAACCTCTTGCAAGGCACAGACCACGGCTGTAGTCTGATGATATATACTTCATCGTAGGCAGGAATTTTCTCTCCTTCACTTGTAGTCGTGATTTACGTTTACTAGCACTAAAGAAATGCGTGTCGAGCTGTCATAAAACAAGGCGGAGACCTGGAGAATATAACACGACCAAGTAGCCATTTGTCAGTCTCGAAGAGGTTCAGGGAAGAGCGAATGACTGAACCATGTTTCAGTCACTTAATCCTTTACTCGACTCACGTCTTCTGTGCTTCATGAATTCTGGCACACTCTTAACGCACTCTCACATTTTCGGAGCTTCATGAATTCTAACATTTTCTTAAACACATCAACGAATGTTCTTGATTTCTCAAGCACGCTTCACTAAAAACATAACCAGTAGATACTGTCTTGTATGGTAGATAGAAAAGAAAATTATGAGACAGGATCAAGATGAGATCGAAAATAGAGGGTTGACAGTGAAGGAGAGCAAGGCACACTCTCCTCACCCTATCGAGCTTTATAAGTCAACAATGACACTCACAAGAGCAATATCTGGTTCAATATATGGAGTATTACCGAGGGACTGTGCATGATTTACTTGATGTATTCAGATAGAAAAAAAGAATGAATATCACAAAATATTCCAGCAAAGATGTGCTATAACTTTCAAAGTTCCGTGGATGGCATTTAGACAACCACTTGACACGTCGTTTTGTGATGATTATGAATAGAAATCTCTTTTCATTTCATCCCATTACTTAACCGTTGAACTTGAAGTATTCTATGATTTTTTTTTCATCGTATTTTACTCCAAAAATATTGAATTATGTTCTGTATCACACGGCGAGATTTTCGGAGGAACGAGACAGAGGAATGCGAAAGGAGGAACAGGATTATGAGAGGGAAGTGGAACGACGGAACGTCACATAGGAGTACAAATAAGGGAGAAACGCAACAGAAGACAGCAGACCATGGACATGTTACGGAGGAATGCAACGAAGGTACGTCACTGAGAGATGCAACGTAGGAACGTCAGGAGGGATGTGATAATGAGGGTATCTTGGACCTAGAGTCAACAGTCTTCATGGGGCGTATGTCTTCCAGGAGGTGACTGTGAGCGAGCGAGCGAGAGAGAGAGAGAGAGAGAGAGAGAGAGAGAGAGAGAGAGAGAGAGAGAGAGAGAGAGAGAGAGAGAGAGGAGTCTGAGGGTGTCACTGCCGCCTGTTATATCACGAGATGTGTCGACGATTAGCCACGGAATCAACCCCATACTCCTTCAGTCCATCAGGGTATCGAGTTTGCCTGGCAGGACGAGCGTTTGATGAGGGAGATAGCGTAGCCGCTCTCATCTCCCAAACAATCTTAAGCGCTTCGAACCTCCGAATCTTGTCTATGGCGCGAAGACGTCTATGGTCTCCGATGTGTAGGTGTCCTTAATGTTGGAGTGAGGACCATTCTGTCCGTGTCTGCAGATCCTCAACTCAATAAATATGTTGACTGCAGGCAAAACGACTAACCTTCGCTTCTCTCGAGACTGTCTCTTATGGATAAATGAGAGTCTACACGGATACAGGAAATAGGAAAATATTTCTCATACAGGTGCGAAGATGAAAGATGAGATAGCCCAGAAGCCGCCGGGGATACACCAAAGATGTTGAAACAATGAGACCCAGAGACCCACTACTTAGCATACGACCACCTATTCTTTTTTTTTCTTACTTTCTCGACTTCCGGACATCTTGTTAACATTAGCTCTAACTCACTTTCAGAAATGACTGACCTCTCTGAGGTTCTCTAAAACAGCAGATGTCTCGTTTTTTAAAATACTGATAAGATTAGCACCAAAAGGCTAAGGAAAGAGACTAATTGAATTAGAATCATTGTATTGCGGAGGTCTTTGATATCATAATTCATACATATTTGAAATAAATATTTCGAAACATCACAATGCGAGCTAAAGAGATGAACGAAACAGGATTGTAATTCAAGCGCATACGACCCTACCCAAAAACAGAAGTGTTTAAGTGTTTTCTTCAAACGTTTGCATGGAAAGTAAACTTTGACAATGAATGGGTCGGATTCGAACCCTGGGTAGGGCTTCAGGCAACTTCGGCCAGGCACCAGATATCTTGTGTTTTTACCTGTGTCTCGTCCTTAACCCAGTGAGGATGGCGTGGACTTTAATCTATCGAGTCTCCGATAACGTGACAATATGTCGATTGAAGTTTATCCTCCGCATATCCGAGGTGGATGGACGCCTGCCTTACCTAGGGTTCGAATCCTACCCGTGGTGTATATACGTTTGTTCTACCATCGACATCTACCTGATTATCTACCTTGTAATATTCCACTTGATAATGATGTCCTAGATTCAGTGTCTCACGAGACAGCCTAGGAATAAACTTGCTCACTGAGGGGTTCGAATGCCCATCTCTCTCAGGGGTGAAACCTTAAGGGCGATGATACAGATGCAAATAGTTCACCAGATACTCACCTCATGGTCACCCTCTTGTGGATGATGGTGAGATCGCACGGGTAATACGCCAGGAATCAACATACGTTTGTCCTCTACAAAGAAATATCAAGTGACTTCACCGGGTGTTATGACTATTCCTTGAAGAGTTGTCATATCCAGGTGTTAATGATCTTATGTATAGGATCTCATTCAGACAAATTTTACACCTAAATTTAACTCTGGGAAACAGACTGTGGCGATCTTTCTCAAGGATTCTCAATCTCACTGTACCGGCGGAGGACCTTCATACCAAAAGTCAATATACACGAGTCAATAACTCTCGGTGTCGAAGTTCTCATACTCACAAGACCTGGAGGTCCTGCACAGCCCTAGGTCCTTCTTTGGACACCAATGTCTATAAGGACGATGAGTGACCGCAACAGTGACGAACTAACTTCTTTGATTTATTGTTCTGAAATGTATATTGTAGTTTTATGCTAGGGTGCTGACAGGAAATCTTTATTGATGATGTGCGAGTCCCTCCCAGGCAGATATGAAACAGGCTATGGTTCACAGTTATGTGCTTCGACAAGCGACATAACTCTCGGGTTATTGGATGTGATCCAGAATGAACGTTTGCCAGCGCGTCCTGGGAACGTTTGCCTGGTACCCTGTGCACGGATGGAAGAGCAGCCGAGTCCATCTGAGGATAATTCATACCGTAAAGAGACGGACGAGAAACGTTCAGACGAATATATCATTATCGACGTTGGGCTACTCTCCCTGGCCATCACACTGCATTTCCCGTGAAGACAAAAATGAGCAGAGACATAAAAAGAAAAATTCTTTGAACTGTTAACACAAAACACGATGCTGTCAGGGGTATTCATCGGCAAAGTCTACAGCAACTGCCTCTCAGCAAAGAGAAAAATAATGCCTAGGAGGGGAAAGTCCCCACCAACAGTTCAGAGAACTCGTCAACAAAGAACCTGAGTTAGTCGCAACCAAGAAGATACAAAGAGACAGATGAATGTGTGGGTGTGAGGAGGTGTGGTCGGCAGGATGCTGTTAGACTCCATCGGCAAATCATACATCTTTTCATCTTGTGCTGAGTAAACAAAACTTCATATACTTGATTGAAGTTTCCTGTGTTAGCAAGGTAGCATCAGTAGCAGACGAAGAAAGGCTGCATCGTCTCACATCTAGTCTCGAGCTGTCATATGTAATGCACCGAAACTACATCTCCCTATCCACAACCAGGCCTCACAGACCTTTCCCATGGTTTACCCTGAACACTTCACATGCCCTGTTTCAGTCCATAGACTGTTCGTCGACGCTCGTATACCACACTGTTCCAATTTACTCTTTCCGTGCACGTCTTTCACCCTTCTTTATGTTCAGGCCTCGATCACTCAAAATCCTCTCCACTCCATCCTTCCATCTCCACTTTGATCTCCCGCTTCTCCTTGTTTCCCCCACTTCTGACACATATATATCCTCTTTGTCAACCTTTCCTCACTCATTCTCTCCATATATCCAAACCAATTCAACATAACCACTTCATCTCTCCCAACCACACTCTTTTTATTACCTCACATCTCTCACCCTTTCATTACTTACTCGATCATACCACCTCACACCACATATTGTCCTCATTTGCTTCACAATCACCCTCATGCGCACAGCCATATCTGTAGTCCATCCCTGGGAACAAGGGATAGAGAATACTACCCACGTATTCCCTGCGTGTTGTATTAGGCGAGTAAGAGGGGCGGAAGTAGGTAGCTGAAAATCCTCCCTTCTTTTTTTTACCTTCTAAAAGAAGAAACAGAGCCAGGAACCAAGTGAGGAATTTTCCCTCTAAACCTCTGTCATCTGTTCTTGACGCTCTCTCTCTCTCTCTCTCTCTCTCTCTCTCTCTCTCTCTCTCTCTCTCTCTCTCTCTCTCTCTCTCTCACGCGGGAATTGGCAAGCATAAAACATACCCGAAATCTTTTTTCTTTTTTCTTTCTTTTTTAATAAAACCATTTACTTATAGCGTATCATTGCCAGCCAAACATTAGACTCCCCAGCTCGGGCGCTGTGGTCCGGATACAAGAAGCCGGAGGTCAAGTTTCCAGGATGTGGCACCACTGGTGAAAAGTTTGCCGAATTAGAGGACAAAGTCGAGAAAAGACCGCTAAAGTTAGCGGCCAAAGTTTCGAGGCAAACTAGGGTTCACGTTCACAGCCAGGTCGACTATAAGGGTTTTTATATCAATCAGATCGTAACCATAGCAACTTTACAGCTACATTAAATATGTATCAATAGAATACATATCTACAGAAAATGAAAAATTTCATAACAGAATGTACGTTTAAGGCCAAATTTTAGGTTCTGGAGAAATATAAATTTTTCTGGTTAACTGAGCTGTTGGTTGTTGAATTCAAAAGCGTTCTGAACTAATTGATAGTTGGATAGGTCGAGTTGTTAGTTTGTGTGTCTTCTGATTGGCTAGTTAGCTACAGTCATTAGCGATGATCTGAAACTTCTGCTTGGGTTTGGGAAGGCTAGTTATCCTACTAATCATGTGGTTGTGGTTGTTTACATGGTAACTGATTATTTAGCTGATTGCTTGATAGATCATTTGATTAATCTATTTCTAATCTTAGGTTATGAGTAGGTAAGGTGGATATTCAGGTGGTTCATTAGTCTGAACATATGAGAGTTAATGTATGTTAAGAAAAGTGTTACCGGACTCCGCCAGCATGAAAATACTCCATGGGAGAAAAATTACCTTTAGCGAGGTTGTATCATTGGGTGTAAAATCTCGTCAAGGACCATTTCACTCTAAAGGAGTCTACATTTCCCTACTGCTCAAAGTGGCGCAGCCCTCGGATGCAAGAACCTTTAGTAAGATCCTGAGTAACACCAGAACTCTCATAGACATGGATCCTGAGGCAATGATGAATAAATAATGATTAAGATATATAAACATTCGTCCACCAAACTGTGCCAGTCTCCAATACCACTGACACAACAAAACAGCTGTATCATCCATAATAAGAAACCTTCACAGTACAGACCATAACATAATGAACAACTACATACCTCCCTCCTCCACAAGATCCTCCAAGTGTACTCCCTGACTACAAGCCCTGACCAACATACTCGTTTTCGTGGTTGATTCTCTTGCCCGCCATTCAACTTGGCTCAACCCTCACCTTCAGCATCCCCAGCCTTAAGACGATTTACTCACGAGGCAAAATGTAACCTCTCAATATGCTCATCCCACGCAACTGACCAACCAGGGGCCAGATGTCATATGTTCCCAGGGAGGAGCAGGGTGTCGGCAGAGCGCTGTATGTGTTTGAGCGTCTTCACTTCATCTGTTACCCTACATGGTAAATATAGCGTGACTTTTATCCATCATGAAGACTGGCGAGAGCTTAAGATATTAGTTAGTTCGTGAGCGTAGGTTCATCTTTGTCTTCTCCGATGTTGTGCGGTGAGGTGCTGTGAAGTTGTTTACCGGAAGCAGTGTAGATTCCGTATAAAATCGAATTGGACCCCGAGCTACCGAATCGAATCTCACTTCTAATGGGATATCATATGAAATCTCGCAACTTCGCAGGGTCGTAAGTTTTGGGAAGGTTACTTAAGAGTGTAAGGATTTCAATTCCGGACTGATGTGGGTGAGAGTGACAGTGGAACATGTGAGGTGGGTGATTGTCAGTTAATATGCTCTCTGGCAGCGAGAGTAGAGAGGGGAAGAGGCGAAGATTCAGGGAGGGAGGCTGGGTGACTCCGTCAGCAATTTTTGATGCCAGAAACCGTCTGGTCGTGAAGGGAGATTTAAGCGTGTAAGAGTGGATGATCCGGCAGTAGATGACATTACTGGGGGACAGTGGGTAGTCAGGGGTAAGTGAAAACTGTGAGCAGCCCGTCGAGTTGTATGCTAAATACCTGGTCGATGGAAGACCAATTTGAAAAGAAAAAATGTGTATACGTAGGTGAATGGGGCAAGAGCTGAACGAGCATAACTAGATTATGTACTAATGAACTGGGGTGTTAAGGAGAGACCCCTGGCTAGGAAGGGCGACTAGTAAGGTGTCTGACCACTGCTTAATGAAAGGCGCTAGTGTTCCCTCTACATTCACGTTATCATCCCAGTATGCTTGTCAAGAGCAATACGAAGGTTATGAAGACATGTTTATTTTTTACGAGATTCATGTAAACCACCATCGAAACAGTGTATGAAAGTTACCTCAGAAGTAATGTACTGACAATGACTCACGTATATCTAACCTTTCTCGAGAACTAAATCTAGTATATTCACGTCGCGAGTAGGTTTCTTATCTAGTTGGATTACGCCTGGCGCTATCAGGTAGAATTAGATAAGAGCCCCGCGTCTGGGGCTACTGGAGAGGGATTCTCTCAACATTGGCAACAGTAAGTTGAAATCTTCCACTCTAATCGAATTAAACTCGTCATGAATTTCTCCTGGCCGGTCAAAAAGTCTTTCTTCTACCTCTGGCGTCTAATACAAGGGACGTGTAAATCAATCTATAGTTATTCTCGTATGAAGATTACTTCTAAAGTCTAGAAAAAAGAAAATTATCCATATCATTAATCTTAGCTTCAACTTCAGTGCTGGATTAAGATTATATCTAACTTATGGGAGTCCACTGCCACCGCCTGCTTTATGTCCCCTATGACTGGAAAACAGAACCATGACCTGGAACTACAATGTCCGAGCAAGATTCAGAGGTAAAGGGTATAATTTACCTCCAATGTAATTGCTTCTTAACTCCGCAAAGTTGTTACGTACACTGTGTGCATTACCATGAAATATTCTGATGAATGATTAAGATTCATTGTGAGTAGTTCTCACAGTACTACAACTTAAGTTGTAGACAATTGGCAGACATAAAGATCTGTAGATGATTGGTAAACATAAGGATCTGGACGACCGACAGCCGCCCAGAGAAGTATTACCGCACAGACTTGGGAATGTTGCAGTGGCGTCCTGCACCGTGTAACACTCCCCTAGTCAGTAGGTTGTAGACACCAGCTGCCCAGGGATGTACTTCCCTCCTCACTTAGGAGTGTTGAAGTGATGGCCAGGAGCCATCTTACATCCTCCATGTCACTGGGTTTTACACACCAGCCGCCCAGGGATGTACTTCCCTCCTGATATAGGAATTGTCTTACACCCCCTCCATGCTAACGAGTGTTGAATCTAACTCTCTGTCTCAAAAACAAAGTTACTGAGTTAGTCTTGACCTCTCCTTTCATATAACCTCATCTACGTTACCTCATTTCTAAACACTTTTTCCTTTCTCTCGTTTATCATTATTTTTTCCTAGCGGTTACTAACTTTCTGAAAAGCAAGGTTTTTCTATCTCAAAAAAACTCTTAGGCAAGTCTTATCCTCTTGACAATTAATCGGCTTGATGTCCTTGAAGACTTTTGTTCGTGACAGTAACCATCAGCGTACAGAAGCATGATTACACAATACGACCCTCAAAATCACAACTAATTTCAAAGTTATGCATACTAAAAGCTCTTATCCTTCATCTTCATCTGTTTCTATAACTATCAAGACTACACGTCTCAAAGAAGACATCCATGAAGCACAATTATTAGAAAAAAGACAGAAGCAAAGGAACACTTCTTTTATATAGATATATATATATTTATGCTTTCGGTGTGAGAAACACATGGGGGTGGTAGACACCATCCGACGCTATGCCCTTGCAGCTCAGGAATGGTCTCAGGCTCACGTCGCTTAATATACACAACATACATCACCCGGCCAGTGTCTAAATTAGATGGCATAATTCATCATTCAGTCCTTATGACATGAAGAAAAGGTTCAATACGTGATGAATGATTTTCACACTAAACAGCGTGTTTTCCTTCCCAATAATACTTTAGCCAACTTCATGGATCATGTTTTTAACATATTCTCTCGACTTTAACCTTGTTCTTCAGTCGTCCCATGTTCCTCGTACCCAAAGATGTGGATCAGTCTCATAAACAACCCTGAGGAAGCACTCGTACGTGTACGTAGACCACAGGGACGCAAGCAATGAAAGACACATCAGACTGGAAATATTTAAGGACGAAATGCCAAAAATGATGAAAATACGGTTGTGGTTGTTAGTATGAAAACATGTAAAATATATTATCCCATGTTTTCTTTTTTTTTTTTTTGTATATCCCATTTTCTTCTTTTTTGGTTACTTCTCACATTACATTACATTATTTTATCCCGACGTTCAATTTTTCTTATCTTTCGTTTCTCGTATTTCATTAGATGGTTGTATTTCTTCACAGAGCGACTCATTAAAAGCTCACGGGCCACTTGAACAGTAAGAGCGTTCGTTTGTGATCTCAGAGCCTACCCTCAACATCTGAAGGTGTTTCAAGATCTTCAGGTTGATGGATATGTATTGACGTTGACGGCCTTAATGACCCCCCCCCCCACCTCACCCCTCCCCTCTGGCAGTTGGTAGGCCTAAGCTACCAACCAACCTGGTTGCGGCCGCAGCCAGTCCAAAGTCGACCCAGATGTTCATCCTTCCATAAAGCGTTCGTCGATGAGCTGGATGGGTACCTGACTTAGGCTTAGGTGTAGAAGAGAGAGAGAGAGAGAGAGAGAGAGAGAGAGAGAGAGAGAGAGAGAGAGAGAGAGAGAGAGAGGAGGGAGACGTTGAGCGAGAGGCAGGAAAACAGACCTTACAGCAATAAGCAGACAAACGGAGAAAATATCAAGGAAAGAGATGCGTTACGGTGGCATCAAATCTAACTTCTCACTGAACAGAAACCCAGTAATCGAGTCAATGATCCAGGTATCAAGAGACATTTTTCTGTTACAGTGAATGCCCGATAAAATGATGGTCTGTTGACCCAGACGAACCACCAAGAAGCTTTATCGACTACTTCAATCAGATTTCGAAGAAATTTTTTCAAGTGAGTATATCTGAGAACTTCCTTATATATATATATATATATATATATATATATATATATATATATATATATATATATATATATATATTACCTACTTTTATATACTTTATCAAATTCCTTAACGATAGTATGTGAACATCATCTCCAGACGTACAACAGTTGCTCGTTTGACAAGGTTATGCTGACGTATACGCTGTTTTGATTAATTCAGACGTATTTAATCTTGTTAACTAACCTCCCTCCTTTAACTGCTGGTTGATCTCACAGCCGACATAAATCTGTCGAGTGATTTCAGCGAATTTCCTAATATATACATCTGCATTTGCGTTCAGACAGTTTCTGCACTAAATCTACAATGCTGCTAAAGTGTAAATACAACACCACTCCTATTGCTTGCTTCAACTAAGGTACCAAGATCAAAGAGATTCTATCGGCTTTTCTTAAGACATTTATCTCCTCTACTATTCCCAGACGCAAAAAGAAAAAGATAGATAGTAATAAGGAACATAAGATCTTGTTTAGGGGCCAGATCTCATTATCGGCAGAAATTTATCATTATCCGAGAGGATCAAATACCAGTAACAAGCGATTAACGAAGTCACTTGTAGTTAGGTAAGGACGAACAGATTCAGCGAAGAGATAGATCGCAATACAGAATCATGAATGAACATAGACTTACTTACATATTGAGACGAAAAAGTACTCAGTTAAAGAGAGAGACTCACTATAACATTACTCCAGTCCTTGCCAACGAATGTATGATTCCATAATTGATAAACAGACTCTGTCTGTAAAAAAGTAAGAAAAAAAAACATAAATATGCCTCGGCCGGGAAAACATTACGTAGATAAGAGGTCTATATATATATCTTCTTTTCTTATGAAATCAGTAATTTTCATCTCGCTTCGTAAAATGCATCCGTCTCTCTGGAATATTTTATGAGATGCAGTGATAATGTAAAGATCGTTTAGATTACCTAATAGAATTTCGAATAACAAATAGATATCATGTTTGATTAATAACGTGTAAATGAAGCTGATGGAATAGTACAATATCTTACCAGTCACATGTGTAATGGATGTTCTCATGTGTTTATAACATGACACCTTTGGTTTTAATCATGTATGGTTCATATATGGTACCTATAGCTTCATTCATATCAAGAGCTGGAAAAATATATCTTTTGAATGTTAAAAATAAGAGTCAGAAGGTAATAGATTTATCAAATAATGAAGAATTGTACTGAAGATTTTCATCAAAGTTCTCTCAAATGATCATGAATAGGGAGAGATGTATAGACTTTTTCATTATGTTGTTACTATCCAGATGCTAAAGGAGAGAGTGATGCTATGCTATTTTTCTTCCATGTGACGAGGGGTCTTAGATACCCCATAACTACTTGGTCCAATAACAAAACCCATGTAAGAAGCTGACTCTTTTCATCATCGATCTCTCTGGGTTGTGTGTGTGTGCCGATTGCAGATCGAGAAGGTTACACACGAATTTTAAGTTGTCTTCGAGACAAAGAAGGTACTGAACTTTAGCAGAAAAATAAATCATGAATATATATATATATATATATATATATATATATATATATATATATATATATATATATATATATATATATATATATATCTTCTACGACACGCAGGGAATACATGAGAAGTATTCTTTCTCCCCTATCCCCAGGGATGATATATATATATATATATATATATATATATATATATATATATATATATATATATATATATATATATATATATATATATAACGCCTTATGGGATATCTCTTATCCCTCGCTTGGCAACTGGAAGTCACAGTAATTCCCTGGAATAAGAATATCTTAACAGGATCCAGGCCGCCAACAAATCCTCCAGTGAGACGTTCCAGCGAAATGGAATTATTTCAAGGTTCAGAGGAGACAATTTCCTTCCTCCTGGAAAGCTAACCGATACGGGCGACCTAATGCATAAGAAATACAAGATACATACACTCACACACACACACACATATATATATATATATATATATATATATATATATATATATATATATATATATATATATATATATATATTCATTTATTTATTTATTTATTTATCATGCTTTGTCGCTGTCTACCGCGTTAGCGAAGTAGCGCAAGGAAACAGTCGAAAGAATGGCCCAACCCACCCACATACACATGTACATACATAAACGCCCACACATGCACATATACATACCTATACATTTCAACGTACATATACACAGACATATACATATATAAACATGTACATATTCATACATGCTGCCTTCATCCCTTCCTGCCGCCACCCCGCCACACATGAAATGGCATCCCCCTTCCCCAGCGCGCGCGCGAGGTAGCTCTAGGAAAAGACAACAAAGGCCACATTCGTTCACACTCAGTCTCTATCTGTCATGTGTAATGCACCGAAACCACAGCTCCCTTTCCACATTCAGGGCCCATAAAACTTTCCATGGTTTAACCCAGACGCTTCACATGCCTTAGTTCAATCCAATGACAGCACGTCGACCCCAGCGTGTTGTAGACGGTAACTGAAGGGATGGAGGGGATGGGGCTGGAGACTGCCCCTTCTTGTATTTCAGTTTCTAAAAAGTGGACTGAAGAAAGGTAAAAGGGAAAAATGGTTTGGAAACGTCTTAGGGTTAGTGAGAGAACAAGTGCTAAGGAAGGAATAACACTACTCCTGAAGCAGGAGTTTTGGGAATGTGCGATAGATTGATGTGGGCAAAACTGAAAGTGGATGACGAGAGTTGAGTGATTATTGGTGCTTATGCACCTGGTCATTAGAAGGAAGATCATGAGAGGCAAGTGATTTGGGAACAGCTGAGTGAATGTCAACAGTATTGGTGCATGAGGAAATGTGTCAGTGAGAAGAGAGTGGTGAGAGGTAGTGAGCTTGGAAAAGAGGCTTTTGCAAAGAACTACCAAGATAGATTGAATGTATACTGAAAAAAGGTAAGTAATGAAGCAAGGGAGTGGGTGAGGAATGGAAAGTATTCAGGGAAGCGGTGAAAGCATATGCGAGAGATGCATGTGGCATGCGAAAGGTTGGAGGAGACAGATTAGATAGGGTAGTGAGTGGTGGGATGAAGAAATAAATTCGCCAGTGAAAGAGAAAGGAGTGGCGTTTAGGTGGCACTTACAGGAAACGGATGCAAATAATTTGGGGTAAATGAGAGAAAGCGGCAGGAGGTCAGCAAGAAGGTGCAGGGGTTGAAAAAGAGGGCAAATAAGAGTTGGGTTGAGCAAGTATCAGTAAAATTTCGGAAGAAATAGAATATGTTTTCGTATGTAGTGTGCGAAAGACAAGAGAAGAAATACGAGCATCGGTGAAGGGGGCAAAAAAGGAAGTGGTAACAATTTGGGAAAAAGTGAGGAGGAGATGGAGTGAAAATTTAGAGGTACTGTTGAAAATGTTTTATGTTAGGGTGGCAGACGTAGGATGTTTGGGTTGATATGGTATGCGAAGTAAGAGAGTCCCTGACAGTGGTTTGGTGAAGAGAGAACAAAATGAATTGTGGCAAGTCGGCTGGAATGGATGGTACTGCAGTTAAATTCATTAAGAAAGGAGCTAAATGTGCTGCTGATTGGTTGGTCAGGATCTTCTTTGTTTGCGTGGACCATGGTGAGTTGCCTGAGGATTGATGGACTGCATCTGTAGTGCCACTGTACAAAGACAAGAGGAATAAAGGCGAGTGTTGAAAGTACAAAGATACAAGTTTGTTTTGTATATTTGGTAAGTTGTATCGGAGGGTATTGATTGATTGAAAAGGTGAACGCAAGGTACAGAACATCAGACTGGGGAGGGGCAGTGTGGTTTCAGAAGAGGTAGAGGATGTGTGGATTAGGTGTTTGCTTTAAGGAATGTATGCGAGAAATAATTAGAGAAACAGATAGAGCTGTATGTGGCATTTATGGACCTGAAGAAAGCATATGATAGGGTTGGTAGAGATGCCCTGTGAAAGGTCTCAGGAATATACGATGCGAGTGGAAAGCTGCTAGAAGCAATGAGAAGGTTTTATTTAGGGTGTAAGGCATGTGTACGAGTAGAGAGGAGAGTAATTGTTTCCAAGTGAGGGCTCTGTGTGCGGCAAGGGTGTGTGATGTCACCATGGTTATTCACTCTGTTTGTGGATGAGGTGGTGAGGGAGACAAATACGAGAGTCTTGGAGACATGGGTGAGTGTGCGGTCTGTGAGGAATGACAGGGCTTGGGAAGTGAGTCAGTTGTAGTTGCTGATGATACAGTACTGTTGGTGAATTCGTGTGTGTAACTGCCCAAGTTGGTGACCTGAGTTTGGAAGAGTGTGTGAAAGGAGAAAGTTGAGATTAAGTATGAATAAAAGCAAGCTTATTAGGTTCAGCAGGGCTGAGGGACAAGTTAGTAGGGGTGTGAGTTTGAAGAGAGAAACACTGGAGGATGGGAAATGTTTTAGATACACTGGAGTGTAATTATGTGTAATTAATTGTGATCATTCTTTTGTACTTTATGGGGAGGGAGTTTTGAACTCGTAGTTACCTATCTCTTGAGCTTTCTCTTCTACCTTACAATAGTGTGTGTGTGTGTGTGTGTGTGTGTGTGTGTGTGTGTGTGTGTGTGTGTTTTGCACAAGCATCTCTTCCTTATAGGGTAATGAGGCTTGTAAATCATTGTTTATCAGCATGCTAAACAACAAGACAGGTATATATATAGTACTAATCTTCACCTGTGACCTGAACCATTTACGAGCATCTCCGCGACTCCAGATGCACACAGAGAACCTCTTGCACCGGAGTAACCATCTAGTTACCTATAGACTGACAAGACCCAAGGACCCTCCCTCATCACAGAGGATTGTACAGTACTAAGGCACTTGCACCGAGCAGAAACTCGTCGTTACATAGCATCAACCTTGAGAGATGTGTTCACACGAAAATAAGTGGCAGCTCACACTTCAAATACGACATGAAAGACTTACACGATCTCCTGAGCCGACTATCCTTCAGAAATGATTTGATAGTTAGACGAAGAACTTAACGCATGAGACAGCAGAGTTAGGTCAGTGCAACTGAGCTCACTGGTAAATCAGTTGTGAATCGCTAGGCTCCCAGCTGTCTGGTGTGCTCCAGCGCACTAGGTATAGAGAGAGGAAGAGACGGTACTGATCGTCGGTTCAGTCAGTTTACAGCGATGTACAATCATACAGTTGGCCCAGAGTGTCTCCTTGGCGTCAGAGGTGTGTCTGGTGTGAGTATAATGATGCAGCGTGTCTTTGTCTCGCAGACGACATGAGGTAGTATGTCTGCATATATGACTTTTTGAAGTCCTATATGCAGTAATATATACATATATATATATATATATATATATATATATATATATATATATATATATATATATATATATATATATATTCATTATACGTTGTCGCTGTCTCCCGCGTTAGCGAAGCAGCGCAAGAAAACGGACGAAAGAGTGGCCCAACCCACCCACATACACATGCATATACATAAACGCCCACACACACACACACACACACACACATATACATACCTATACATTTCAACGTATACATACATAAACATACCCATACATTTCAACGTATACATACATATACATACCTATACATTTCAACGTATACATACATATACATACACAGGCATATACATATATACACATGTACATATTCATGTATGCTGCCTTCATCTATTCTCGCCACCACCCCGCCACACATTAATGATGTGCAAAGAGAAAGGTCATTGGTTATGGACGTATTGAAAGGTGCAGCAGGAGGTAGAATGATCTGTCATCATTTCTTGATGGAGACGAGAGGGTAAGTTGATGATAGGTTTAAGGAAAGGGGAAGCGTGTGAGAGAAGCGCTGGTAAGGTGGAAAAGATGAGAATCGGTGAGGAAAGACGTTCCCTCAGACTGACATATCTTTATCGTCCGTCACGTCGAGTGATATCAGGTACACAGCACTGATACCAAAGCGCCCTTGATGCTAAAGCAACCTGGCTTGTGAACTGACAGCAGAACAAAATTACTATGAATAATCAAAGGTACTGAAAAATATCTGCCGATCGTTAATCATTCCTCACTATTTGAAAATGCTTGGCTGCTCATCACTGAAGGATGTGTTCAGTTATTATCAAAGCTCCATCAAAGGACATTAATTATTGATGCAACGCCTTTACACAGAAGAGAAGGAAAAAACACAAAGATGCAGCAGTGAATACAATGACTACATATATATATATATATATATATATATATATATATATATATATATATATATATATATATATATATATGTGTGTGTGTGTGTGTGTGTGTGTGTGTGTGTGTGTGTGTGTGTTTGCAAGATGTAAAGAGATAAATGTGTACACGTTGACGAATAAACAGAATAAATAAAACAAGAATACGTGTGGGAGTCAGTGGGCGGTGAATGGTGGAAGTACGCTATTGAGTATTACAAACATATCATCATATTTTCAGAGAAATACTCGTGACAAAGCCCTTGAAACTCTTCATACAAGCAAATTGCTTTAATTTCACGCTACAAAAAAAAAAAAAATAGTGTGATCGTCTGTGTATAATCGCATTCTCACGCACCCGCGCCAAACGTGAAATGAAATACAGTGACCATTTTAAACGTTCACAATACTATCGAGGATCATAGCACACTCTGCTCTATTTACATTACGAGTGTATTACAACAGTTTGTTAAATGAAGCGTCCAGGGCATGATTCTGTGTCCAACAATGATGTGATATTTCGAGCAGCGCGAGTGTGTCTATATGTCCAGTTCTTCATGTTTTATATGACAAACAACTAAGGTACATATTGAAATCGTGATCACATTTGGGGAATGTTTCCTTTATGTTTATTTTGACCTAAAAGTTTGATATTGGAGGAAGAGTTAACTCTCATGATTGCTCGGTAAGTTATGCCAATTCTTGCTTTCTTTTTAGTGTTTCTGCTTCATTAGAATGTTTGGGTATGTATATCATCGAACAGTTCATGGATTCATGGTGGATTACATACCTGCTCAGGTTATGCTCACGTATTCATCTAGGAATGTACGTTAAAGTCAACACATGAAGACCACCACCTTTTCCCTCACGTGTACCCAACATTCCACGTCCATTTCGAAGCATAAGCACATCCCAGCTGATCCTCATGACCAACCCAGTTACAACTACGGTCCCAAGTACACCCACCCATCTGTCCTACGAAAACCCACACCTCTGCAGTCGTCACCCACAGATAAACGTGCTCCACGTACACCCTGGTGCACCACGTACGGGTACACTGTGTCCACCCTCGTGCGCTACGTACATCCTGAAACACCACGAACACCCTAGTAGACTACGGGGACCCTAGTATACTACGTACACCTCGGTACACACTAGCCGTTCATAAGGAGCAACCTTACATCTAACACAACAGCAGCCAGCACCAGTCGCACACGTACTCATACATATTTTGAACCCACGTATTTACCTACTATAAAACAATTTCAACGATATATATATATATATATATATATATATATATATATATATTATCCCTGAGGATAGGGGAGAAAGAATGCTTCCTACGTATTCCCTGCGTGTCGTAGAAGGCGACTAAAAGGGAAGGGAGCGGGGGGCTGGAAATCCTCTTCTCTCGTTTTTTTTTTTTTTAATTTTCAAAGGGAGGAACAGAGGAGGGGGCCAGGTGAGGATATTCCCTCAAAGGCCCAGTCCTCTGTTCTTAACGCTACCTCGCTATCGCGGGAAATGGCGAATAGTATGAAAAAAAAAAAAAAATATATATATATATATATATATATATATATATATATATATATATATATATATATATATATATGTATTTATATATATATGTGTGTGTGTGTGTGCGTGCAAAAATGTCAACAAACGTATGACTTCATAAATGTAGAAATACCACTGAGAAAAGAAAACGCGAGATTCCCGAGCGCTTTCGTGTATTACCACATCTTCAGAAGACTAGTTATAAAGAGACATGTGCAAAGGTGGGTCACGGAGGCCCCCTCTATGCCAACCTCGCCCCATTCCACGTTTCCTCACTAGTGCGATGCTTGGAAGCTCTCACGGGTCAAGGGCCACATTCTACAAGTTCTCATTATGTTTCATAACAAATGAATGTAAAAAAAAAAAAAAAAAAAGAAAAACACGTTTACTGGATCCCGTAGGAATATTACGAAGTTCAAAGACACATAGACAAGGCCCGAGAGTCTAGACGACCAGGCCTTGTGTTATAAGACAAAAGACCCAGTGACTATAGTGGCACCATACGCCACCTAACACCACTACGTCTTAGAGAAGAACCGGAGTCTTCCACACTCTGGCGAATATTCATCACGTTCTCTCGCTGGAGAAATACCAGCGCTACTTGAAAGCGCTACAAGTGTCATACTCCCTTACTACGTGGTTACGCCACGTTCAAATAACCAAAAGACTCGTTGCCCTTCAGTGGAAACATCAAACGGTGGTGGCAGCTTTGATCGTCTACTCTCGCTGGATGCACTGAATTCCAAGTTTGGCATATTTCTTTTCGTAATACGACGGTCAGAGAAGTAATCCACTTAATTTCCAATGTACGTTTGTTTTTCTTTTATTCTTCATTCTCTTTATCAATTAGCTACTCTCTATCCCACGTGTTATAATATTAAGTCCCGTTATTCTGTAATACTCGTGATTTAGCTTCATTTCCCAAGAATTGAAGTGATAGAAATATTCACTTGAAGAGATATATATTCTGGGAGAGTTTATCTTAAGGCTATTGTTTATCACTGCACTGTGTAACGTAGTGATATATTCTAAATTAAGTTTCTGGTTTATGCCTATTTACCCTATACAACCCGTGTGTGTATATATATATATATATATATATATATATATATATATATATATATATATATATATATATATATACACGGGTTAATCATATATATATATATATATATATATATATATATATATATATATATATATATGATTCTTTTTTTTTTTTCATACTATTCGCCATCTCCCGCGTTGGCGAGGTAGCGTTAAGAACAGAAGACTGAGCCTTTGAGGGAAATCCTCACTTGGCCCCCTTCTCTGCATGTTTCTCGGTGTGTGTGTGTGTGTGTGTGTGTGTGTGTGTGTATGTGTGTGTGTAGTTATCTGTTTGTACAATACTGGGAGGGACCTTACACTTGTGGGGTCCCATCGTTTAAAATCATAAACCCTTTCAATCCTTTGCGTAATATCAGTATTTCCGGTTTGATCACACAGCTAATTCCTTTCATCAGTTACAATACTATAAAGGTATTTCTTTACATCTTTTCCAATAAATTCTCTGTTTAGTTTCATGGCCTCTGGTTGATTTACCTTTATTCTCTTTCGAAGAAATGTTTACTGTCGACATCAGACTGGTTTACACATTTCAGAGCTGTGTATAGGTCACCCCTCACTCTTCTCTCTTCCGTTATGGACAAATTCATAAACTTATATCTTACCATAACTCGGCTTTCTTAATTCTGATCGCATCTTTGATTCCCTCCTCTGGAACTTCTCTGTTAGTTGTTTATAGTTCTATAAGTTCGGCAACCAAACTTTGGAAGTGTATTCCACGTTTGACCTGATATACGATTTCAATGATTTGTGAAATATTTTCTCATCCATGTGCCTATATGTCGTAAAATTTCCCGTTCTACAATGCGTCTTCTTTACAAGTTCTCCTAATCCGGAGGTCTGGCGAAAGGTTAAAGGACGATGTCAGCTCCCAAGTGCATCTGACATGCAGGCTCCTGCAGCTTATTTCCTGCTGGTGAATATTGATGTTAAGACGTTCTTCCTCCGTGTGCCCGTCCTCATCATCTTACATTTACTCGGTTTCAATTTGCTCGCTCATGAATCATGAAATTTGTTCAGTTCTGCTCGTGGGTTGATGCATTTCTCATCCTACTTTCCTCCTCTTGTGATTCCGCTCCCACTACCAAGTCATTTCCATAAATCAAGAAGAGCAATGGTCCCTGGACCTAGCCCTGAAGCACACCACTGATGAAAAAATTCATTTCGGGAAAGTCCCTCTGATGTAAATCCTTTTCTTTCTTCCACTAAGGTAATTTTTTCTTGTCATTGATGAAGTCTCCCTCTTAAACTATCTGAAGATCCAGATTATTTATCAAATTCCAATGAGACTGTGTCAAACGCTTTCTGATAGTCCAGAAATGCACAAGCTACCCATTCTTCTTTTTTGTCTGGCAAGGAGCTCACTTCTTCATAAAAAGTCTAAGGAATCCCTTACGCATGTCGTTTCCTCGAATCAGTGCTTTCACTTAAATCGTCTCCTCTATGCAAGTGGTCACTCCATTTCCTCTCTGATTGCCTTTTTCCACTGCTCTATAGATTTTACTCGTCTAAAACACCGGTCTGCCATACAGGGCAGTATCTCGTTGTCTCCTTTTCTTAATTAAGAACACGGAAAAATATTTATCCACTTCTTCCTTAACACCATACCTTTCTCCAGTAACATATTAAGCAATATTACAAATGGTTTATCAAGCATTCAAGCAATCTGCATATATGGAAACACTTTATCAGGACTATAAACGTGTAATAGTTCAAGGATTTTTTAGTGTTCTTTTTGCCTTTACCTACATTTTCAGTGATTTCAAAGACCTCCTTATTCCACATCAATGGTGTTAGGAAATTCTTGAATTTATCTTGAAGTCTTTCACATGTCAACCACATCATCTAAATGTCTTCCTACTGATTTTCTTAGTCTAATTCGCTGTTCTTGTACTGACAATTTACCCCCGATGAATGCATGGTAAAGTTTTGAATTATCGACAGCTTGTGTGTGTATGTGTGTGTGTGTGTGTGTGTGTGTGTGTTTACAGATGCTACTTTGTGTCTGTGTTTCTCTGGGTGCATTAGTGTCTGTATATATGTGAGTGTATTTAAAAGCATCCTCTCCTATACTACTCTACTAATTACTCTTCTCATGCCATGTCATACATATACATATGTTTGTATACGTATTCATTAATGGGTATACATACCCCCAACGTGTGACTGTTTTCCGTGACCAACATGGTGTAGTGGTTAGCCTTACCAATCAACACGGGCTATCTATCCTAGGTTCGATCGCCTTGGGTTCGAATCATAGGGCGTGGCCGTCGGCTTACACCCAACCCATGCGTTCTTCCTCCGCTCTGGGCTGGTCGATAGATGCGTACCTTGCAAAGACTGGGGTACAACAGGTGTATGTGTGCATGCGTTCGCAGGAGTAAAGACGTGGTTTACATACACAAGATTGAGAGACGGATCAACTCGAGCGTAAAGCTCCCACCCCAGCAATACACAGATAGTAACCTTGTGGTAGTTCATGTATCATGGATCATGTATCAGTTGTTGCTCTTGTTGTTTTTACAAGTGGAACAATGTCGATTCTTTTGGCAGTGACTGAAATACTTTATAGCCACTCGCTTTAGGGAATGCATCTACGTATTTCACGAATTTATCTCAGTTTCTTCAGTTAGCGTTAATATAAGTTGGATATAATCAAGTAATAATGGTACAAATTAAATGTAGTGATTTACCCCCCTGTATCATATGATTCTGTGTATCTATATATTATGGATACACTGCCACGAACGCCTCCTCTGGCATGACACTGAACACGCCCCATGTTCTGGCATGATACTCAACCCTTCTATGTAACCACTCGACACTCATCTGTTTCTTCGAGATTCCATAAAAAAAGATAATCACTCCTCTTTTATCCCACGACAAGACTCTACTCACCTCACTCCCATGTTATGACACGTGACCTAAAGACTCTACTCTCTCACTCCCATGTTATAACACGTGACATAAAGACTCTACTCTCTCACTCCCATGTTATGACACGTGACCTAAAGACTCTACTCGCCTCACTCCCATGTTATGACACGTGACATAAAGACTCTACTCGCCTCACTCCCATGTTATGACACGTGACAAAGACTCTACTCTCTCACTCCCATGTTATGACACGTGACAAAGACTCTACTCACCTCACTCCCATGTTATGACACGTGACATAAAGGCTCTACTCTCCTACTCCCATCTTATGACACGTGACACGCCCATGTTATCCTGTATGACCTATGTGAACCTCTATGTTGATGACGTGGCACTGCAAAACCTGACTGGTTCACTCTGGCGCTGGTGCAGGACGGTGTCACACACATGTCATTAACTACAAGGTCGTGGAACTGCTTCCATATTGCAGGAGGCTGTGTATATATATAGCCATAGCAAGTGACACTTGACACCCTTTAGGCAAGTGGATGACACCGGACACCTCAGGGATATTGCTCGGCACTTGACACCCCAGAGTGTCAGGGAAGGAAACGCGCAGCATCGAGGTTATTTTTTTTTTTTTTTTTGCCACGGGTTCACTGGAGACGTGAGGATGGGAAGCCTCTCTCTCTCTCTCTCTCTCTCTCTCTCTCTCTCTCTCTCTCTCTCTCTCTCTCTCTCTCTCTCTCTCCCTCTCTTTCTCTCTCTCTCTCTCTCTCTCTCTCTCTCTCTCTCTCTCTCTCTCTCTCTCTCTGAACATAGGTTCTGGGAGCACTGAGGAACGTGTGGATATAGAGGTCTTCGTCGGAGAGGTGCAAAAATGGGTATGTTTGAAGGTATGATACTCCCGATGATGTAAGCCAGGCATGGGTTATAGAGGAGGGTACATGCGACGAAAATGAGATGTTTGAGGACTTGAAGGTATAATAGTCCCAACGATGTAAGCCAGGCATGGGTTATAGAGGAAGGTGGATGCGACGAAAATGAGATGTTTGAGGACAGTATGTGGTGAGAGGAGGTTTGATCGAGTAGGTAATAATAGGGTAAGAGAGAGAGAGGTGTGGTGATAAGGTGAGTTTGGTTGGGAGAGCTCAAGAGATTGTGCTGAAATAGTTTGGACACATGGAGAGAATGTGTGAGGAGAGGTTGAGAAAGAGAAAGTATGTGTCAGAACTGGAGGAGACAAGGAAAGAGGCGAACAAGATTGGAGATGGAAGGACGGAGTAAACGATATTTGGAGTGTTCGGAGTTTGAACATGCAAGAGGGTGAAGGGCGTAAACGGGAGAGAGTGAATTGGAACGAGGAGGTATACGTGGGGTAACATGCTGTCAGTGGACTGAACCAGGGCATAAGAAGTAGCCAGGGGATACCAAGGAAATGTTTGTGGGCCTGGATCCCGTGCATTACACAAGGCAGCTAGAGAATGCTTATGGGCGAATGAGGCCTTTTGTTTGTCAGTTCCTGGCGCTACCTCGCTGACGGGGGGAACAGCGATCAAGTATATATATATATATATATATATATATATATCCGATAAGTATTCCCCCTTTTAGACTCATACATAAGCAAACAATCCATTTAAGTTAACGACATTCTTTCCAATATCGAGGAAAATAAATTATATGAGATTTCAGAAAATATTCCTTTTAAAACTGTTTAAGAAAGGTATATGCAGTTATACAAATACGTCTCTCAGTTTTAATCTTATCCGGACGATTTAAAAGGGTGATTATTTTTTCAGGAATAATAAGATGCTTTGGTATACAAAGGTGCAGACTTTCATCAGGAAATGCACGTGTTTACCTCATCAAGTGAAGGTTAGGTTACAGAGAAAGCCTCTTGTTCTGTGTATGACGTAGCTTTATCATCGTATAGTGTGTGTGTGAGCGTGTGTGTGTGTGTGTGTGTGTGTGTGTGTGTGTGTGTGTGTGTGTGTGTGTCTTTTTTGTGTGCTTAACAATATATGCTTGTGTATGTGCCTATATCGGTGTCTTTGAGTGTGTGTGTGTGTGTGTGTGTGTGTGTGTGTGTGTGTGTGTATGTGGATGCGTACGTGTTTTTGTTTAAAATTGTGTGTGTGTTTTTGTTTGTGTGTGTGTGTGTGTGTGTGTGTGTGTGTATGCTCATGTGTCTTTTTGTTTGTGTGTGTGTGTGTATGCGTATGTGTGTTTTTGTTTGTTTGTTTGTGTGTGTGTGTGTGTGTGTGTGTGTGTGTGTGTGTGTGTGTGTGTGTGTGTGTGTTACGATGTAGTTTTACAGACGTGTCTCTCTCTCTCCTAGTCTCTTATTTGTATCTCGTAAATTCAATTCATTTGTCTATACTCGTCGACTTCCCTTCCCATGGAACCACCGCTTGTCCACCATACGTACATGCTATAGACGTAATATGCCTTTGTCTTTCCTACATTCTTGGTTTTTCTTGTGTCTTGCTGTTGAACGTTCCTCCCACATTTTCAATGACACCCACATGAAATCCACCACTTATTGTCGTATTTCCAGTATCTTGAATTTTTCCCCGACCTCCTTTTGTCTGTAGATTATTGATATAGATGTTCATCATGATTAAGTAAGTTTGTTTTGACTCCTATCCCTGGGAACAGGGGAGAAAGAATACTTCCCACGTATTCCCTGCGTGTCGTAAAAGGCGACCAAAAGGGGTGGGAGCGACTGGGGGGGGGGGGGGGGGCTGTAAATTCACCCATTCTGTTTTACTTTTCCAAAAGAAGGAACAGAGAAGGGGGCCAAGTTAGGATACTTCCCTCTTATGCTCAGTCCTGTGTTCTTAACGCTACCTCGCTAACGCGGGAAATGGCGAATATGCATGAAAAGATATATATATATATATATATATATATATATATATATATTGGAAAAAAAAGTTACTTTCGGTACATAACACATCTGGGCGAGCTCGACGAGGCGAATAGCACTCTCAACACGAGTTCCACAAACCTAGCGAACACTTTCTCTGGCGACCAGTTTCGAAGCTGCTCCAGAGAGAGAGAGAGAGAGAGAGAGAGAGAGAGAGAGAGAGAGAGAGAGAGACCTGGAGGCAGAAGTCGTCGCTTCATTCCTCGTCGCCGAGTAAATTTCGCGCTTCAGCTGCTGCAAGTTTGTACCGGGACCTCATTTCAAAATCAGCAAAGTTATTTACATACTGACAGGTTCATCTATACATGCACTCGTGCATTTACATACCAGATTGAACATTCATGTACATACGTTAAGGAACATAGTCACAAAGTAGTTAGAATTTTTCGCAGGTTATTTGTACAAGGGATTAATCAACGGCTTGGAGTTTACCTGATTAATCTCATTAGTTTCGTGATGATTATAAACACCACATGCCAGAGTTTCGTGCTGATCATAAGATACAGATCCCTTACAGTCCTAGTTTCGTGATCGACCTAAACTCTAGGTCCTTCAAAGACCCAGGTTCGTGATGGTCATAAACCATAGGTCTCCTATGGACCTGTTTACCATGATGGTCATAAACCACAGGACCCTTAAGGACCCATGGCATTACATTACCTCTCAAAATACCAAATCAGATGGAGGATTAAATCTCCATCCCTGTGGAGAAGGATGTATTAGATGGAGGACTATTATCTCTGCCTGTGGAGAGGAAGATAACGATAAGGATATGTACTTAGGCCGTTTGTTCATATCAACATTCTTTCCAACAATCAATATTATTTTTCTTATTCATTTTAGGGCTGACTGACATGAAGTTGGGTAGGCATATATCTTTGTTGTTTTGTGACATAACTTTTTCATTTCTAATTGCGTCTTTTAAAGGATTCCACAGGGGTCTTTGTACAAAGAAACCCCCACAACCCCCCAAAAAATATTAATGAAATTTTTAAGCACTTATTCTTCACATTCTCAATCACACGAGGCGCAAGCTTGAAGAACTTCCCACACGCAATGGATGAGATAGATTTGCGATCTGTCTCGTTGCTCGTGTTCTTAGGCGATTTACTTTTGGTAATTTAAACTTTTATTGGCCCATTACTCGACCATATTTCAGCCTGTGTTGATAAATTTCGGTAGTGATATTTCTTCGACTGCCCGACACAATGCGTATATCAAATTTTAGCTTTAACTCACTATTTTTCACGTCACGGATCACAACAGCAACAACAAAAACAAATCAAAAATGGCCGTCACTAAGCCATACTTCAGCCAATGTTTATGAATTTCAGCGCAAAGATGCCTTTCCACATACCCCGACATATTACCGATGAGAAATTGATTAAAAGATGATCAGATATTACTAGTCCCTTTTATTTCCGTCAATGAGTTTCATTTAGTCACTGCTACGTCCTCTAACTAAACTTCAAAAGTATTATTAAGAACGTATCTAAGGCCTATACGAATGATATAAAGCTTTTGTTGGCATTTGTTAATATCTGTAGTTATTATGTCATCTTCATGAGGTTTGGAGCAGTGTTACATTTCGGGAAAAAAGTTAACATGCTACACATAACTCCCACTGCAGTATATTTGCAGACATGTCTACAGACGTCATTCAGTTGTAATACTTGAAACTCGATTCGACTTTTTACGACAGCAGATGTAAGCGTAGCATAATGGTGCCAGACGTAAGAGCAACCACGTTGCTACCAGACGTAAGAGTACCACAATGATACCAGACGTAAGAGCAACTACTGTGATAGAGGTAAGAACACCACAGTGATGCCAAACGTAACAGCAACCACAGTGATGTCAGAAGGGCAATCACAGTGATGTCAGAAGTAAGAGCAACTACAATGATGTCAGAGGTAAGAGTAGCCACAGTGGTGTCGGAAATAAGAGCAACCACAGTGATGTCAGAAGTAAGAGCAATCACAGTGATGTCAGAAGTAAGAGCAAATACAATGATGTCAGAGGTAAGAGTAGCCACAGTGGTGTTGGAAATAAGAGCAACCACAGTGATGTCAGAAGTATGAGCAGCCACAGTAATGCCAGACGTACGAGCAACCACAGCGATGCCAAACGTAAGAGTAAGCATAGTGGTGATGTAAGACATTAGAGCAGCCACATGTTTACACTAGGCTGGTATTCAAGCGTGCTGTTTGAAGGACATCATGATAACATGAAACACTGCCACGTCAAACGCCATGCCTTAAAACTGTACATCCACTTCCGTTACATATCTCGATAACCGATCAGGTCGAGCGGGGTTTTTTGGGTTTTTTTTTCGAAAACGAGCCTTTCATTGAGGACGACGAACCATTCTCTCGAAAACCTTTACTCCTGATGAGCGAAACATTATACAGGGTTAAAAAAAAAAGAAAAAAGGATGTCATGTTGGGGAAGTTATGGAGGTCACAGACCTCCTCAAACACGATAACAGTGTCAGGCGAAAGGTCTGTTTTGTTGCAACGTTCGTTATGTCCGTATTTTCCTGTGAAAGATGTGTGTGTGTGTGTGTGTGTGTGTGTGTGTGTGTGTGTGTGTGTGTGTGTGTGTAACTACCTAATTACTGTATGGGAGGGAGTTTTACACTCGTGGGGGGGCCCCATCTCTGGAACATTCTCTTTTTTATCATACTTCTTAAATCTAAGTATACTGTCTGCATTAACCATGTCCTTAGTCATTCTATTCCACTCACACACCACATTAGGCATGTCTTTAGTCATTCTATTCCACTAACTCACTGCTCATATACTATAAAGGTCCTTGTTTACATCTTTTTTTGAACAAGGTTCTTGCTAATTTTGTTATGTTCTCTGGTTGTTGTATCCATCCATCTCTCGAAGAACAGTTCACCGTCCACATCACTGATCTGTTTTGGAAGCTTAATGGTTGTGATTTAGTTTACGTGTCACTCCTCTTTTCTTCTAGGGTGGGGAAATTTAAGCCTCTGTTGTGTGTGTGAATATAATTTGTCCTTATTATTGAAAATTACGGGAAGAGAGTCTTACACTCTTGTTGCCCCGTCTCTTAGCCTTGATTACATGTATGTACGTGTCCCACAGAAGTTCAGCTCCACTCCTGGATAAGAGAGTCTCCTAAATGTGGCAGAGTCGCAGCTCCTGTTTTTGCCCCTCCTTCCCCTACCTCGACCCCTTTAGTGGTCTTATGTGGAGGAGGGAGGCTACACTATCTAGTCAGGGTAACGAGCAGTTGGACATTGTGTTTGTGTGTATGTGTGTGTACTCCCACACATAATACATCATATTTGAAACACTGTCCTATATATATAACAATCACCTATGCATCGCATGAGTTTCCTGTGCACTGTATGATATATATGATAATTCAAAATAAATCAAAGATAGTTGATTAACGATCGTTACACAACTTATGAAATAGTGATTTTGTTTTGATGACTGCAATTGACACGGGTGATTATAGGACACCTCTCACATTACTCAAACAAAAACAACCACAATTATCTACGTTATCCAGTGTATGTCCAGAACTGATATACGAATTAACGTGAGTCAAACGAGAAACAGTTGGACAGCTCGTATGGCGGTGACGTAACCTGAACGACACAGAGACAATCGTAAACTGTTCTTGTTTTACTTACGTCAGTGTTGCGTGCTCCTACTCTTCCCTCATTACATTATGGTCATTACAATATGACTATTACATACAATATATAACTCGTTTATTATGTCTTTTTCCTATTTATGATTATTTATCTATATCATACGCTGCCCTGGATGTAATACATATGTAATCGCGATACAGAGGAGAGGTTTTTCAAATATGATATATAATGTGTGGGAGTATTTGCACACACACACACACACACACACACACACACACACACACAATCGTATCCATCTGTCTGTCTCTCTCTCTGGCTGGTCTGCACCTGTACTCCCTCCTGCTCTTCATTTCCCCAGGGATCAGGGAGGTTGCAGACGGAGGGAGTGCTACGATGCCGCATTTATGAAACCACTACCCAGGGATGAAGCGCAACTTCCGTAGGAGACTGTACCATGTCTTTAATCTTATGTAAACACACACACACACACACACACACACACACACACATCAGCCTAAGCCAAGTAACCATTTATCGACATGCATGAGGACAGCATGAACAGCGGGGATTGGCCAATTGCCACGCTCACTGTTTGAGCCCAGGCTGGCGCGATCTGTCTTGTCTCTCCTCATATGTGTTGAAGCATTTATATACCCAAGCCTAAGCCAGGTTAACATTCATCGACCTGCACGTAGGGGAAGATTTCAACCTATATAGGTTCGACCCCAGACGGGTCCGTAACGTTTACCACTACACCACGGAAGTCCCCATCCTCCGAAGGACCGCTTTCTTCCCCATTTTCCACCCCCACAACTGCTCCACATATCCTCTGCATGGGACCTTCCCTTCCCAGAACCCAACCTCCTTTGTAGCCCCCCCCCCTCCCCCTCCCTCCTGAGCCCACCACCCCTGAAACTGCCCCCTCCCCTCCCCAAACCTACAGTCGGTGATGGCCTGTCTAGACTTTATGGGTCGGCATGGTCCTCTGCTGTGGTGGACTGTATCGTATATATTCCACGACATAGAGACAAAAAAGAAACATTGTTTCCAGATAAGTATTTCATCTAAATACTAACAGGTCTTTCACCATTAGTCATAACCACCATTTTTACGCAATCAAAATCCGAAACGTCTTTTCGGTTACATGAGATAAACATATAGACGTCCAAACTGAAATTGCATTACGGTAAGACTTCTGTCATTTCTTTGGGTCTACCCATGTCTCAAATTTCGTTTACATTTTTCGTTGTTCATCATCGTTTGGATACCTGCGTTCACTGAAGAGTGAATTCATTCTTGGTAGTGTGGTACTCTTAGTGCTAAGTCCTTATTTAATCAAACAGTTCTTGGAGGCTGTAGTTTGCTTTCTAAACCAGTCACTATATCTATATTCTTTATAGGAGCTTCACAATGGTCATACAAGCTTTCTAAGTTAAAGCTTTCCAGGTCAGGTGTGCAGAAGGCTTCGGCACCAGTAGCGCTAATCTGGCTCGCTTTGCTCGCTTTTTCATTTCCGCTCATTCATACGGAAGATGGTAATAACATGGGTTTCAGATTAGCTCAAGCGTGTGTAATGACAGAGTATGAGAACTCTTGGTATCCCCGTATTCTATTTACCAACTTTGCCTAAAGTCACACCACGTAGTCACTTAAACATCAAAGGATTTTCTTGAAAAGATAATCAAATATAAACATACTACATTACAGGATTACAAATTTCATCTTTTTTTGGCGTGTGTGTGTGTGTGTGTGTGTGTGTGTTTTCACAGAGCCCTTGACTGATATAATGTAAACATTGCCACACAACACCACTGATTATTGTCCTTTATCTCACCGATCTATCAAAAGCTTTTTATTATTCTGGATGCCCGAGCTCACAACTGTCCTCTCTTCTTCCTTCAACCCTTTAGCATGATTTCTTCTATCGTAGGAGATTTTAATGTTATTTTTTATAAAAAAAAAAAAAGAGAAAGAGAGGATGTTATTCATGCACGTCACTGATCTTTTTTTTTTTCCACCATTCGTGAACGTAATTGTGTCTATTTTCTTTTAATTTCTACATTTCTTTCATCTTCGCTTATAATAATCTTATTCTTTCTCTTCATCTTCGTTATCTAATTTTCGTTTTCCTCTTGGCCCTTTTTTCTACTTTTTTTTTTCCTTCAGTTTCTTCTTTTGTATCTTTTCATCTTAACTCATGTTTTATGTTTCAGCACTAACTTCCCGTTCATTGAGAGAGAGAGAGAGAGAGAGAGAGAGAGAGAGAGAGAGAGAGAGAGAGAGTAAAAATGCTATCGCCACGACCTAAAGTAACTGCACCGTTTAAAAAGTTAAAGAGAAAACACAGTCTTACTCGACTAACTCTTTCTCTTAACTTTAGAACAAAACGTATATTTTGCTAAAGCACATTCGAATATTTTTCACCTCGAGCATATTCATACCATCAGCAATGCCATTAATTTCGCCATTTATTTCCTCCTTATCTCAAAACTTCACCAGAGGTTTGCGGATAGACGTAACACTGGCCTTAAACCCAAAGAACTTTTAGATCATCATTTTACCTCTCTTGAAACAGAAAAATTTCTTGTAATCACAGCAACAGAAAAAAGAAAAATAAAACTTTTGTCCATATCATTATCCTTGTGGTGTATAGAGTGTGGCAGTATAAAGTTATACAACGGGGAAACCAGCCCAAATTATGCTAATTCTATTCTATTATGCAAATGTACTTTCAGAGAAACACCCTAAACATATTGCTACTCTTGTATTTGTTTCGCTACTTTTGACATGATCTTCGCTTTCTATATTCTTTTTATTGATCTTTTATTATTTTCGCCAATTTAACTATTCAGTATTATTATTATTATCGCCTTCGAGTATTATTATTATTATCGCCTTCGTTATTTCGTTGCAATTCGTTGTACTCCTTCCTATGACTTCTACCCTCGTTACTACACTGTCAGTGTTGTTATTGGTAATGGTTGATCTGGTGTTGTCATTGTCAGCACTGCTGCTGACGTAAGTGATACACGTCATTCATCTATGTGGTCTCGTGTTGTGTTGCTGTTGCTGTTGCCACGGGCGTACACGCTTGTGTTGATCTGTGTCAGCGTGGTGAAGATATGCTGATGGTGTTCGTGTTCGTGTGTTGCGTGGTGTTGTGGATGGTGGTGGTGTTGTGTTGTTGTTTTTGTTGTTGTTACATGCTGTTGTTGTTATTGTGTTGTATGCTTTTGTTTGTGTTGTATGCTGATTGATGTTGTTTTTCATGTTGTATGCTGATTTTTTCTTTTTATTTGTGTTGTATGCTGATGGTGTTGTAGCATGATGTTGCTGGTATTGTATGTTGGTTATTGTTGTGCCGATGGTGTTGGATGTTATGTGCTGAAGTTGTTGGTGTGCTGTATTCTGAATAATGTTGTATGCTGATGTGACCGTTGCATTATGCTGATAATGATGTTATATGGCGGCTGTGATACCGGTGTCATATGCTGATGTTGATAATGTCCCATACTGTTGTATGCTGCTGGTGCTGTTGCCCTTGTGGTATACTGATGCTGTTCCTACGGTATACTGATGTATGCTCATGTTGGCTGTGGTGTATGCTGACGTTACTACTGTTGCGTGTTGGGTTTGGTTACTGTTACATGCTGATGCTACTACTTCTGTATGCTGAGTATGCTGTATTTTTATATGCTAATGTTGCTACTGTTGTACACTAGTGTTGCTCCTGTTGTATAGCCGATGTTGCTGCTATTGTATGCTGATGCTGATACTCTGATATGCTGATTTTCCTACCGTTGTATTCTGATTAAGCTTGTGTGGTCTGCTAAGATCGCTACCGTTGTATGCCAGCGTCACTGGATGTTGATTTCACGGTTGTTGTATTTGATACATCTACAGCTGTTGCTGTTTCTATGACCGGCGATAAAGTTATGAAGAAATTCATCATCATTATCGTAAGAAAGTCCTGCTTCCCAGCTTGTCTTCCGTCACTCTATAACACGGGCACTTTTAAGAGCGGATTCCACCGACACTTGGCACTTATTCACAGTAGCCTCTTTCTCGGCCCTCCCTCCCTCCCTCCTGCATACCAGTCACTCGCTGATCTACTTACCGTCGGAATCTTCCATGGACAGAATATCGGTAAGTGCTCCTGGTTCGTATATACCAGACTACTACGAATTCGAAATCGTAAATATCATAATTCTTCTAAGGGGTTTATCTGTGAAATTCTGATAAGAACCTACGATCAAAAACTGTGTCTATACGAGTGGAGTTTCTGAAATAGCTTGCTATCAGCTGAAGTAATCGTGGTATAGGATCAGAATATACTTTTCGTAAGAGAAAAATGTCGAAACGAGTTTTGGAGGCATATTCGTTTTGTGTGTTCTATATACTTCAGCTTTCATATTTTTCTTTCCCAGTTATTTTGGTTCGTATAGATTAAGGATTTAACTTAACCTGAGTTAATTCTTTTCTTTAGGCTTTACCTTCCCGTTGCTGTGTTCATTAATGCAATATTTTTGTTCCCCCTCTATCTGACGTCATGATGCAATGTCTGCTTCCAAATGCATTAAGGTAAGTAATCTTTCATGACTGAATGAAGGCTTGAACATAGAGAACACGGCGCAAAAAAAGTTTATATAGTTTCATTATTTTGCGTCTCATTGTTGCCACAAGAATCGCATGAATAAGAGAAAATGTTTTTGATGGAAATAGTTAAAAACATAAGAGCTGGGAAGAGGAACGGGAAGTCAAAGAGAAAGAGGGGTAAGGTTGGGACGATGACGAAGAGGAGGGAGAAGAGAGAGAGAGAGAGAGAGAGAGAGAGAGAGAGAGAGAGAGAGAGAGAGAGAGAGAGAGAGAGAGAGACGCCTGTGGGTCAAGGTCAGGGTATGGCCTGAGGGTGTCTGTATCACTTGGTCCTCCTCCACCAGGAGTGGAGAGGTGGCATGTCCTTCATCCCTCCTTCAGGAGCGACCACTAGGAGCGCAACTGGCGGCGAGGAAGGAGGGTAATGAGTGAGGAGGTCCTGTCCCTAGTCTCGGGCAGTTTCCGACGGAGGGGAGACGGGGTTTGCCTCCATCACAGACTGGGTGGACGGTACACTTCCGTCTAGACCGAAGGGAAACGGACTTGAGACAGGAGGAAGGAAGAAAGCCTAGTGCTGATTACGGTCGTAAAACTCATGGTAAATCGGAAACAGGATTTTATACGTGAGAACCTTCAAGTACATTTAAGATTAGAATTGTAACTTAAAGCAAAAGATAATTCAAAAACTTGCTTTAGTGTTAATATTATATACAAGTTTAAGATAAGTGTCTCGAAACGCATTTAAACACGTCTTCTGGTAATGCAAAGAAAAAAGAGATCGCCCTCTGCATTAGTTTAAATGATCTTAATACTAAAATGTCTTAACTTTCCACAAAACCTGCCGAGGTAGGACAGAAGCGGTGTATGTTCTAAGGGACAAATTCCCGTGATAATGTTTCATGCCCACTACATTCTATGAAGCATAGAACACATGTCATGAGGAGCATTATGGTGTATTGCTTTTTTTTTAACATGGAGGAAAACTAATCTTAGTTTTCGCTCGAGTCCGCAAAACATGTTTACGTCGACCACAGACCTTCTGGGACTGTATGATTATCGTTGAGAGAATAACTGGAAGGTAATTCTTAACGTTACATAAGTCTCTACGACTCATTAGAAATTATTCTACGAAAAGAAATAACCGCGAGTGAGAGAAGCAACACCGCAACAAGTGTCGGTGAAAAAAAAGAAAAGAAAAAAAAGTCTTTGCTCAAAGAGTTAGGAATCCATAAGAACGTTGCTCTCGGTACAAGTGTGATGGTGCCGTAAACCTCCTAACAGTCCCTCAATATTATGTTCCCCACAGCAACATCTTGCTCACTTAATGCTACGTTTGGTAGCGTCACGGGACTCAGCCTACATGTAGTAAGTCCTAGTTAAGAACACAACTCCACCAGCTGTTCACCAATGCCATGCATAGTATTTGATACCCCATGCCCCTCCAATTATACCCTCAACTACCAGCTGTTCACCATTGCCATTCATAGTATTTGATAACCCATGCCCCTTCAATTATACCCTGACCTACCACATAGTTCACCGCATTCAAATCACCCGTTACGCCCCGAGTGAAAAAGTCACCTTTGGCGAGGATGTGTCGTTGTCAGCAGACGAAAGGATTTCAGTCTCGTCGAAGAACTTCTCTTACGTCAAGAGAGTCCATCATTCCTCTGCTACTGGCTATACCCCAGCCTTGGACTCCAGTGCCCTGGGGTTATATAATCAAGCTAAATGAGAGCACATACAGGTTATGGTAATCAAGAAAAGGAACGCTTGTGGTTCGCTTGTCTCCCGGTTTTATAGCAAGGGCAGCAAGAAGTCAGAGAAGGTTTATGTAACCCGAAGTCTTCCTGCGGTGTTTGAATATAATAATCACCTTCGCCAGATCTTTGCTTTATAATCTTAAACAGTTCTCTCAGTCCCAGTGGTTTCAAGATCCCCTGATAGGTAAGAATCATGAATGTTTTTCTTCCTTTTGTCGTCACAATATTGTCTTCAAAAATGTGTTCCAAATGATGTATGGGTTTGAATGTGAATGGGAGTCTGTATTCACATGAATAATGTATACAGGCGTCCCTTTACGTCTATTTCGGTGTCATGTGGGAGAAATACTCCCAACAGACCTCTGACAAAATGAAGCCAGTTCCATATTCTCGCCACAGGGTACGATTAAGCTGTGCAGATCTGAATATCAAAACCTTTTGGTACAAACATTTTGACTTATAGTAATCTGTATATAAGGACAATAGGTCAATCAAAATTATGAAAAAGGGAGGAAACTCTGTTGAAAAGCAAATATGGGAAACAGAGTTTCATATAATGAAAAGTGGTTAGTGTGGCGAGGACAGCGGGTCTTAGATAATTGGCACGGGTCCGTAAAATTCCTTTGCTGGTAGAATGTGAGTCACACATATTCATTAGCGACCAGGATTTGTTAGCAAAATTTAATGATGGACGACGTGTGGCTGGCAAAAATGACTGGGCTATTGTGTTACTGAAAAGTTTATGAAAAAAAAAAAGGGATATAAATGTTTGAAGGGAAATTGGCCGTATGTCAATATTGGATGCCCATGTTTCGCTCCAACTTTTTAATACCTCGGGTGTAGTTAACAGTGAGCTGGTAATGCTTGTATACTTCAACATTATCTTTTCACAGAGTCACGAAACCCTTATTCCAGTGTCTCCTGGAATCCTCTGGGTCTACCGTGGTATCTCAGTGAGATGGACCGCAAAAATTATTTTCTACTGTCGACATTTATATTTTTTGTCTTCCCTTATGTCAAAGGCTTCCGTCACGAAAAAGGAAAAAATAATAAGTCAAATGATAAATGAAAAAAAAATCAAAGCCAATCCGTAAATGAAATATCTAAAAAAGTCATATAAAAAAAAGAAAGAAAAATAACAGAATTTCAGAGTTCTGGAGGAACTGGGAAAACTTGCTATACCAAGAAATGAGCACACATCGTGTGCCCCACCAGATCATGTTGTACTGATGGATGAAAATGTTCAAAATGAATAGAAAATGTCAATACATGGCTAATGTCAAAGGTCGCTCTGAAAGTTCTATTTTTGAACACTTCGATCCATTTTATACACGGCCGGCTATGATCACCATCAAGTACAGATAATCTATAAATTTCAGATCCTCTGTCGCTCTCAGCTGAGAGACAGAGAATAATTAGCTAATAACAGTGTGCTGCTCTTCTTTTCGTGTAAGTTTACAATGGTACAACTTACACCGTAATCAAGCCTACAGCTTGATTACGACAAACCGAGTGTGCAGGTCTCATTCCCATGCAGTATCGACCATTACGCTCGGTTTTTGCATCGCCGCCTCCGCTTCTGACAGTAAGTGCAGTGAAATTCTAAATACTGGTAGTGTGATCCTGATGGGATTTGACCGGCCTAGACCCCGTTGCTCATGGATGCGAGACGAAAGGTATTCGATTGCAAATAGTCGAGTAGTCATTTCTCTATTAGGGTCGATCATAGTCGAATGGTTAGCGTTCCCACTTACCATGCAAAAGGTCCCGGGTTCGAATCCTATTTTTTTTTTTTTCAATTCAAACATTTTCGTGATTTTCCGTTGTCAAGTAAACCGAACGTAAACACTACATCCATATTACCTCAGGATCCGACAGGACCTGTTCTTAGCGGATCTCCTACCCAGGGTATCCAGCAGCTCCAAAGCAGCGCTACACTCAGTAGCATGGACAGGATTGACTCCTTTGAAGGAATAAGTTCTTTGGCGATTACTCTATTCTGTTTCGTTCTGTTAACGATGATGATACATCCTTGGCGGTGTAATTTCAAGGAAGTGGAATCCGGTAACACCTATCTTTCTATGCTAAATGACCCCTAGACTAATTTTCATGAGAGAGTCCTGGTGTTACCCAAGAACCTTTTAAAGGCTCCTGCAGTCCAAGGTTGCGCTAGTTCCAGTAGCAGGGAAACGTAATCTCATTTGGAACGAGAGGTTCTTTGACGACACGGTACTTTCACTGGCGGTGCAACCTCGAGCTGGTTAGGTTAGGTAATCCCTTAAAGAATACTTCCCACGTATTCCCTGCGTGTCATAGAAGGTGACTAAAAGGGGAGGGAGCGGGGGGCTGGAAATCCTCCCCTCCAATTTACACTTTTCCAAAAGAAGGGACAGAGAAGGGGGCCAAGTGAGAATTTTCTCTCTAAGGTTCATTTCTCTACTCTTGACGCTTCTTCGCCGACGCGGGAAGTGGCGAACACGTACGAAAAAAAATATATGTGGGTATATATATGTATGTGTGTGTATATATGTGTGTGTGTGTGTGTGTGTGTGTGTGTGTGTCTGTCTGTCTGTCTGTCTGTCTGTCTGTCTGTCTGTCTGTCTGTCTATGTTTGTGTCTGTGTATTTGCGAGTGAGTGTGTATGTGTGTGCTTTGCATAACAGAAAAAGAGGAAAATCCGCTTTTACCAGGCTCCCTAAACCATTTAGAACTACTCGTGCTGTTACTGTGAATGTTCAATAAAAGTCACAGCTTCCCTTTATTACTTTTCCTGGAGGGGTAGTGTGGGGGTGTGGGCAAGAGGGGAAAAATCAGAGGTTGGTGTTTTCAAATTAATGCTATGCCATGTAAATACCACCAATGTCCGGCGACCAGACTGCCTGCTGCCTACTGGTCTAAACTATAATACGAGAGAGAGAGAGAGAGAGAGAGAGAGAGAGAGAGAGAGAGAGAGAGAGAGAGAGAGAGAGAGAGAGAGAGAGAGAGAGAATGAAAAAGCTAAAACTTCGAACGCGTCCTGAAAACCGGTTTGTATGTCTCAAATTGAGAAGGGAAATGATATTAGTATCAATATCATTCAAAACTAATAATTTATTGACAAAAGAAACAAAAAAGTGAAATGGCAACATTTTCTTCAAATTAGAGAGTATATGAAAGAAGAAGGAGTAGAGCTGGAGGAAAGTGAAGGAGGAAGGAAAGCGGTGGAGGAGGAGAAATGCAGACTGTAAAGTTATGCGAGGGAAGAGATTCAAGGAGACTCGAGGGCTATTAGGATCCAAGAGCCATGTCAAGCACAGTTTCTGCCGTTTATATTACTAGCCAAGATGAGGCGGGTCCTTATTCCCATCCAGTGGCTGGAGAATATGGCAATGTGACGCCTCACGTCCACTCCAACATTGCATGATGTTTGCGGATATGACGCAATACAGAATACGGAATACAGAATCTCAGAACTTTAGTGAAAGTTTAAGAACGCATCCAGTCTCTCCACGTCTGTTTGCATGGGAGTGGAAATCTAGCAATAATGTGTATATATCTATATATATGTATATACATATGAAATGAAATAACTTGCTGACTAAAATAGATGTTTTTCCATGGTGTTTGTGAACAGATAATGGCGCGATTGTTTAGTAAACATAGGCACCCAAGACTGAGTTACTGGCATCATTCTGCGAAACTTTTCGTGTAAGACGTGCTCCCGCGTCTCGTAAACTGAATACCCATCGCTGGTGGCCCAATTCTCTGGACACATTTAATATTTCTTCACATCCCAAGTGTAGAGAATGAAGACTGGTATGTTAACATTTCATTATCTAACATTACGTCGAGGAAGGGTGCATGATATAAGCTTAATATGACCATTGGCTTAGCTTTCTCCTAAACAAGGAACTTGCCATCCTTGTCCTCCTGACGGAGATGATCCATGAGCTCCATTTACGTAAGCAACTTTGGATTCTATATTACATCCGCTACAAGTAAAGCGTAATATACAATCAACGAGTATATAAGTTATCCTCTGGCATCAGGTGCAGAATGTCATCACAATATGCTGCACAGAGATGCAGGGTTTATATTACTCTTACCTTGAGAAACTCTCACTGTTATTTGCACGACTCGCCTGAGGCTTGGCTATTAACTGCAACTTGTAAACCTCAGCTTTCCAGGAATTCATGAACTGCGCGGGTAAGACTCCCAACGATTTCAGGATGAGTTTATGGACTGGGCCCTTGAGCCAGACTTTGTCTGAAGGTTCCGGTAATGTCAAAGGGTTTATGATATGGTTATCTAATCCCATATATTGAATGTCGTCTCCTATCCCGTACCATACTTCTGCTCTGACCAAAGCCAAATTGGTCATAACTTGATATATAGTTGTCATCTAGGAATCTGGCAAAATCTCTTAAGTAATACCTTTACTGAAGTCCTGCTAATAACTCGAAGAATAGATATCAGTGTGATCTTTCAGTAGATGACCTTCATTCATGAACTGCTACCACAAAAGTCACCAATTCTGTCGTCCAGTAAAGAATTGCCTGGAAGATGGATTTGTGTGGAAATGCAAGTTTAGGTTTTCTCTTTTTTTAAGGCTATGGGGACATACAGTGACTACCCCAGTTATTATGCTGATATCCATCCGACGAAGTATATTCACTTCATCACGTTTGATTAGGCAAGATAAGCCTGTATATGGGCATATGTGGCGTAGAAGCTCCAAGGTCCGGACTCACAGCTCGCATTATACCTTGGAATATAATTTGCAAGGAGCTCAACTTTGTCTCTGGACCAATAGTGGCTGGAACCATCTGGCACACTTTTCTTGTACTCAATAATGATGTGCCACTGAGTTATGCATCCTTGCTGAATGTCTGGCAATTTTTCTTGGTAAATCTTCTTACCTCTTACTAACAACCAAGTTCTGTGTCAGTTTCATTCTCGGGTACGAACTCTTACATTGATCTGTGCAGGTAGGAATATTCAAGCTTTTATATTCATTTTCTTTATCTACCTTCCTTCACTTGTATTTAAACCTAGATTTTGGTATCCTGGTTTAGTTTTGCATATTTCTACTCCATAAATATCTTTCTCGTAAGCTTAAAGACATGAATACGAGCTATTCAACACCGAGTGAGAATACCATCCCAGTGTACTTGTTATAAAGTGTTACATTCATCGCTATTATGTCTTCGTATTACCATAGCCGGGGATTGCGTGTTCATGTTCCTGCTACTTGTACCGAATGTCAGTACGGTTAAGAGCCACTAGATGGCCTGATGAACTTGCAGGAATAGTAAATGCTAAAGAGCCGAAATTTATGGATGGCATTCCTAATGTACTTGGAGTAGTGAAGACAAAATGTACTCTCCAGAGGGATACATGGTGGCATGGAGGAGAAAACAAGGCAAAGAAAGAGGAGGAGGAGGAGAAACAACACGACCCAAAGTGTCAAGAAATACTTAAAGATGGCCCAGTCAAACGATATTATAAGGAAGATGTGGTGTAGTGATGGTGATGATATATAATCCTCCAAAGAATCTTAACGAAACCGAGCAAATATGCAGTGATCACAGTGACGTAATAGACAGGATGATACTCGAAACGGCAAAACACGCATTTCTCAGAGATGGTAACGTACTGATAGTGGAGGTTTTCAGTTACAAAGAAACTGGAGGAATTTAAACTCATGGAGATAACAAGTTCCTCGAATGTATACAGGAGATTTTCCTAAGCTAACACGTCACTGAACATGCTAAGAGGGAGTGTTGCACCATCAGTACTTGATCTTATCTTCGCTCGTGGCAACATGGATATTGCGAATATCATATTCAGTGCGCTAACTGGAAAAAGTGATCAAACAAGACTTCATTTCATGTGGTAAATGAGGATGTTTAAAAGTGCAGAGAAGAGGCCAGACTGAAAGAGGAGATATAGTCGTGGAAACTATACACAGAATAACACTTTCTATAGTGATATAACCTTTGATATGGTATTCTTCAGCCAGGAACCAGGGCATTGAGCTGGATGGTTCCGAGAAATTTACAATAAAGGAATATGAAAATAGGTATAGACTTTGTCTCGAATACAGAGAGAAGGTTGAGAAAGAGGGAAGGGCGGTGCACTAAAAGATATCAAAAAGCGAAGAAGGTTTTCGATGCGCCGTGTCTTAAGTTATAAGCGACAGTCTAGCCAGCCAGCATCTATAAGGTTTAGAAGAGCAAGAACCTGACTATAGCAAGATAGGAGAGGAGGACGAGAGAAAATCTGAAAAGGAAATTATGGACAAGGCAGGGAATGATCTAACAGTTTTCCATAAATTCATCCGTAGTAAACTGTCAGTTAAAAAGCATCCAATCAAAGTAATGTATGTTGAGGAAAGAGTTATAAAGATGGAACTAGGAACCTAGTGATAAGTTCAAAGGCGTTTTCACTGTGGAGGACACTATAGTCCCAACACCAATGAGTTGGAATGGGGAGGAGGTACTTGAATAACTGAAATATCTCGAGACGTCAAAAATAGAATATCAAAAGGTCTTGACCATAGTAAAGTTCACGGTCCTGATGACATTTCCTCACATTTGCCGAGGATATCACTGGGAAAAGGTGAAGTGTCAGGGGACTGGAATTATGCAAACGTCATACTTATCCATAAGAAAGAAGATTGGGAGGAGGCACTGATCGACAGACCGCTTTCCCTGGCGACTGGGTCTGTGAGGAGGTACTGGAACAGATAATCAGGAGGCAAATGCATGGCTTCCTACAAAGTAGAAATTGATTCAGTGAGACACAACAGAGTTTCAGGGAAAGGAGGTCATGTTTAACGAATTTTAGATTTCTATGAGAGAGCATGTTCTGTTATAGACGAAGGGGGACTGTCTGCATCTGGAATGCCAGGATGTATCTGACAATGTTCCACATAGGAGGCTTGCGAAGAAGTTGGATCTTCAGGCAAGAATGAGTGGGGAGGCTAGTTCGATGGACAGACAGAAGATAGGCTTCGTGAAGGGGAACAAAGGACACATACCAGAGGAGTCTTCTCAAAATGGGTTAAGGCCATCAGTGGCGTGCCACAGGGCTCGGTCCTGGCACCATTAATCTTGTTGATCAACGTGAACGACTTACCATAAGGACTGGACTCCTACTTAAACAAGTATGCGGATGATGCCAAGGTAATGAGAAAGTTAAAAGAAGCGAGGAGGACTGCATTAGATTACAAGGGGACCGAAACAAATTCCAAAGTTGATCTGATTCATGAAGTCTATTCCTAGCATGTGTAAAGTACTGAGGATGAGACATAATATAAGAAAGCCTCAGTATGAATACCTTTTAGCAGGAAATATGCTTCAGAAATCTATGTGTTAGAAGATTTAGAGTCTTGACAAGAAAAAAAATAATCCGTAGCCTGTCACTCAAATATCACATCAGTTGAATAGTGAAGGAGACAAACTGACTCCTGGCAGATATTAGAACAGCATTCAAGATAAGTAAATATTCAGTGAGACGTTCGTATCCTGTATCAAGACAAGACTAGAATATGCATCTTGCTTTTGTTCACTTCACTTAAAGAAGCACAAAGAGCTACTAGAGAAGATGTAGAGAAGGGCATCAAAGATGGTAACATAGTTAGTAGAGTTGAGATACAGGGAGAAGAGACTCGAGGCCTTAGCTTTGCCCATCATGAATGAAGAAAGAGTGAGGGGTGACCTGATCACATCCCTCATATATAAAATCAAGACTGATGACGTAGTTAGTGAACAGTTCTTTGAAAAATTTAGGTTTAGAACAACCAGAGGACTTTACACAGAATCAAGTATGAAACTTGTTAAAGAAGATGTACAGACATTCTTTTCTAGCATAAGAGTTGAGGACAGATATTGTGAATTGAATGTGGAAACAATGATTGCGAACAACACACTGGAGTTATATAAGATAGCTGTATGAATGTAGGAGGCGTTTCAAAAGATGGGGCACCCACGGATGTGAAATCCTCTCCTCCCTACAGTACGAAAAAGGTATTCACACACACACACACACACACACACACACACACACACACACACACACACAGACAAGAAACATCTGGGAGTCGACTGGCCCTCGTCACAAGAGGCGTACTGAAATCCTCCTAACCATCCGATATCCTGATCCCATCATCGCCCTGTATCGCTCCTGACTCGTCGAGGAGTAGAAAAAAGAAAAAAAAACTGATCTGCAACAGTCAACCAAAATATCCCACTCTCGCCCAACACAGCTCGGCTCTGTAGATCCCATCTCTCCACCGCCACACTGCACACAATCCTCTGACAACGCATTCTGGATATCCATTTTTGATCGGGTGGTTAGAGAAGGGGGAAAAAAGGAAAAAGGATTTGGAGAGAGGGGAAGGTACAGTGGACAGATAAAAGATACAGAGTGTACAGATGTATGTGTGTATGTCTGTATGGTGTAGGTTTCATGGATGTGTGTGTGTGTGTGTGTGTGTGCGTGTGTGTGTGTGTGTGGGTACGTTTGTGGAATACTTATTTTTAGTGTCTTATTTATATGCCAGTGGCTGTGTGTGTGTGTGTGTGTGTGTGTGTGTGTGTGTGTGTGTGTGTGAGGAAAGGGGGTTGGGGGGCGGACGCTTATGTGTTGGTGAAGTGGTACTGGATTTCTACGATTTCTTGTTGCATATCGGTTAACGCTTACATCCGTGACGCTGCTCGAGGTCAAGTCCAATCAGTTGTTGAGAGAAAGAAGTTCTCTTTTCTTTTCTTTACTTTTTCACGTAAGTGCCTAATATTCGCGCCGATACCTAGACCTGAAATTGATCGAAAATGATCCGTTTTTCGTGTCCTCTCTCTCTCTCTCTCTCTCTCTCTCTCTCTCTCTCTCTCTCTCTCTCTCTCTCTCTGATGATGGTGATGATAGAGAAGCCTCACTTGACCTCCACCCCGAGATGATGAGTTGACCTGCTGTTAGGATTCACAGCTTCCGTAACAAATGCAGTCAGGTTGCCAGCCGCTTCCAAGGTCATACGCCTCTCTTACTAACCATATACTTCCAGATCCAGAGGTTCATGCCCAAAGCATGCTTGTGTTACTTGCGTCAAGATATGCATATATGAGCAGAAGCGTTACCAGACTCCTCCTTCTCGAGAGCGAGTGAAAAGTCACCTTTGGCATGTTTGTATCACTTGGAGTACAGTCTCATCCAAAGAAACTCTCAATTCAATGGAGTATATACTTCCCTGCCACTGTAAGTAGCGCAATCTTGGACTGCAGAAACCTTAATAAAGGACCTTGGTAACACCAGGGCTCATTTATGAATATTGCTCCTAAGTAATTATACGTAAAAATTGCCCCTAAAGTGATTATACATAAAAATTGCCTCTAATTATACATAAAAATTACCCCTAAAGGAATTATACATAAAAATTGCCCCTAAAGTAATTATACATAAAAATTGCCCCTAAGGTAATTATATATATACATAGATATGTGAGCAGACATTTTCTGTAAAGATACCGAACATATCAAAACTTGAATATACGATGACGTACAGACACTTTGAACCAGAACTCCGCAGTATAACAATGGAGACAACACCTGTGTTCAGCTGGGTGTGAACGTTCATCAGTCCCCCAGCTGAGTGAACTCTTCACATCCCCATCTAAGTGTAAATGACTCATTGAATACTGAACAATTATCTATTCAATACATGAGGTTAACTTAACCAAACTTCAGGTCATTTTGATTATATTCTGGCTACCCAAACATTACCTTATCTAAGTACAATCGTTCAACAACACTTATCTTTTCATCTGAATAAACAGATTACATTTTTATCATTGCGTAAATGTCTACATTAATCAAATACCTGCGCGATAGTTTGACGTTTCTATAAATTAGTTTCCAATTGATGATTGATATGTGTTCTCTATTTCCAGCCTATACAAGTGCAAGACTTGGCATTGCCCTAATCTTAAGCATTTCCATATACAACAAGCGAATGGCGATGGTCAGCGAAGTTTATCAGAATTCCTCAAGTGCCCTCGAGCTAGAATAGCTGTCCACTCATTGTCATAAACTTCTTTTATATACAAGATGCGAAAAGCTAATAATCACCGGAGCCTGTATATTTCACCATCATGCGTCTTAGCTCCCGGAGGCTGACTGTAAGAATTACCTTGGTTGTTTACCTCGGCAAGAAAATCCTCCTCAAATCGCCACACGAGGTAAGGGAAACACACGCCTGACACAACGATCCTCTTACGAGAGAGTTCAGTCGTACAAGATGTTTGTAGAATCTATATTATAGCAGTGACTGACGCCGGATGTTTGTAAAATAAGTAATGAATAAAAACCATCTTTTGCAAAGCTAATCTTGAGTACGACTCTCAATTCCGGATGAGAAGAGTGAAAACGAAGAAGAGAAGCAATATAAAGCAAGCCGTACAAGGTATTGTTAAAGGCGGATCAGTAAGCCCCTGCAGGCGGAGGACGTGTCGAGGCCAGGTGGAGGAGGAGGAGGAGGTGAGTGGTGGTAGGCAGTAAGCAATCCAGGCAGACCAACCGTGGATCCCAGCATCAACTCAGAATGCATGCTTCAATTTATAAACAAAATGACCAATATACATAAAGCATGACTTCTGAGGGGAGAGAAACGAAATGGAAAATGGTATGTTGGTTGGTGACAAATGCTAAGAAATCATTTACTCGTTCATGGCTCACTGAGCTTTTACAGTCGGTAACATGTGCAACTGATTCCCTGAAGCAAGCTATGCCAAAAAAATGACCCGAACGAAGAAACGTGGCATTGTGAGGAATCTCTCCATGTCTGAATTTATAAATGGAATTTTGTCAACAAAACACAAAATAGGGATAGACGGCCCACGGCGCGACAGAAACCTTACATATGGTAGGAGGATTTTACGTCTAGAAGAAGACATGTTGCTTTGGTTTGGGATACGAGAGGATGGGAAAGCAACTTCGAACGAGAGTAGCGTCTGTTAAACAAGAGTTACGACCTTCTGAACAATTAGACTCTCTTGCGAGATTCGTTTTACCCTCAGTCTTACCATACGACGTTGAAGAGAGCTATAACTACCAACAACCAATAAATGAAATAGAATTTAATACTATACGTGGCATTAACGAGTCCACGCGTGTCGCACCTGAACTCCTTCGTGGCTGCTTCAGTGAGGAAGACAAAAGTTGAGCTTCATAGATACATTAGACCACACAGACCCCAGGGTCCAAGCGAGGTCGTCCGGCCTTAAAGCACCCGAGGAAAATGTAGTCCCTCTTAAAAGCAGTTGAAGAATAGGGCAACAAACCAAAGGCTCTCAGCCCAACCTCCATTCCCTCCAAACAAGTAGAAAAAAAAAAGAGATACTAAAGAGAAAGAGGAAAATTGACAACGAGAGAACCTCCTGGTCATCTGACGCCAGCTGTGTTCGGGAGCAATTTGACAGTTGAAGAGGATCCTAAGGATGAAAGAAAACGTATATGGACCTCAAACTTAACTAACAAACAACCTTCAACATATAACTGTTGAAACAAGCATAGTGCACCTCATAACCGGTAACTGTTGAAATATGATCTCCAAGCATCGTGCAACATATGACTTATATGGAACACGGTAGTTGTAACAAGGTTACTAAACACAGTGCAACGCATAACCTATAAGTGTTGAAACATGATTGCCAAACATCATGCAACATATATAACCTATAACTGTCTATATATGGTCGCCAAGCGTCGTGCAACATATATAATTGTTGACACGTGATCTTGAAAACAGTGCAACGCTTAACCTGTAATTACTGAAACACGATAGCTATTGAAACATGCCCCTCAACCATCGTCCACCATGTAACCTACAGCTGTTGAATCACGGTCGCTAAACACCGCGCAACATGTGATCTATAAGTGTTAAAACAAGATAACCAAATAATGTGCAACATGTGACCTATAATTGTTGAAACAAGATAACCTAACAATGTGCAACACATAACATAATTGTTGAAACTTGACCAAACATGGTATATATAACATATAATTGTTGAAACAACCAAACAACATGGAATATATAACATACGATTGTTGAAATATGATAACCAAACATCAAACATATAACATATGATTAATGAAACTTAACCAAACAACATGGAATATATAACTTACGATCGTTGAAACATAACCAAACATGAAACATAACATATGATTGATGAAACTTAACCAAACAACATGAAATATATAACTTACGATCGTTGAAACAACCAAACATGAAACATAACATATGATTGATGAAACTTAACCAAAAACATGGAATATATAACTTACGATCGTTGAAACATGATAACCAAACATGAAACATATGATTGATGAAACAACCAAAAACATGGAATATATAACTTACGATCGCTGAAACATGATAACCAAACATGAAACATATAACATGTGATTGATGAAACTTAACCAAACAACATGAAATGTATAACATATAATTGTTGAAACATAAAAAGCAAACAACATGAAATATATAATATATAGTTGTTGAAACATACCAAACATGAAATATATATGATTGTTGAAACATGTCAACCAAACACGAGGCAATATATGATATATAGTTAACGGAATATGATAACCAAAAGCCTTACAACATATAACCTCTAATTGTTGAAAAAAAATAACTAAACAACGAATAACATATAACCCATAATTGTTGAAACATGATAACCAAACACTGTGCAACTTACAACCTATAACTGTTTAAACAAGATAACCAAACAACTTGTAACATATAACCTGCAACTGTTGAAACATGATAACCAAACACTGTGCAACATATAACCTATATTGCCGAACCATAATAACCAAACAACTTGCAACATATAACTTCTAATCTTTTTAAAAACCTATACCCTATGATTGTTGAAACATATAGGCAAACAACGAGCAACATATAACCTATAATTGTTGAAACACGGTAAACAAATACTGTATCATATAACCTATAATTGTTGAAACATAATAACCAAACAACTTGCAACATAAAACCTCAAATTTTCTTAACCTATAGCCTATAATTATTAAAACATAACCAAACAACGAGCAATATATAACCTATAATTCTTGTAACATGATAACCAACCAATATGCGGCAAATATAATCTATAATTATCGAGACGTGATAACTAAACACTGTGGAACATATAAGCTATAGCTATTGAAACATAACCAAACACCGTGCAACATATAACCTATAATTGTTGAAACATGATGACCAAACAACGTGCATTATATAAGCTATAACTATTGAAACATAACTAAAAACTGTGCAACATATCACCTACAATTGTTGAAACATGATAATCAAACAATGTGTACCATATAACTTCTAATTTTAGAAACTATTTTCCTATAATTATTGAAACATGATGGCCAAACAGTGTGCAACTATAACCTGTTATTGTTAAAGCATGATAACCAGGCAACGAACAACATTTAACCTATAATTCCTATAACATGACAACCAACCAATGTGCGACATATAACCTATAATTATCGAAACATAACTAAACACCTTGTGACATATAACCTATAATTATCGAAACGTGATAACTAAACACCTTGTGACATATAACCTATAATTATCGAAACGTGATAACTAAACACCTTGTGACATATAACCTATAATTATCGAAACGTGATAACTAAACACCTTGTGACATATAACCTATAATTATCGAAACGTGATAACTAAACACCTTGTGACATATAACCTATAATTATCGAAACGTGATAACTAAACACCTTGTGACATATAACCTATAATTATTGAAGTATGAGCACCAAATACATGAATAAGTCATCATGTTACTTACCTTCCGCCTCCTGGCACGTTACTCTATGACAGGCATCAGCAGTCACGAGTAACGAGACTTTCAAGAATATTCGTCATTGTCACCACTCTTCCAAAGCGGTCACACTCCCTCACAGTTACCAACGTTACATGTATATATACGCCAGCGTTATATTATAGTCACGTCCATTATCATCACTCTACAAACACATCACCCATTTTTTCTTTTTTAATCCCATTTATGTATTAGTCTTACAGTAAATGTATTGGTCTTCGTTCTCATTGTATATAAACAGTTTCCACACTCGATATTACTCGCTGTTTAGCCAACGGGTAAACGAGGAGGTAGCTACTACTGTAAGGTTGATCACACACCCCCAACTCGACCTAACGACCCACACGGGAGTGAAAGTTGCTATAGACCTTCACATTCTCAGTTATCCAGCACAGTCCAGCGGGTTCACAAACATGAGTTCATCGGATTCTCCTCCTCCACCACTGCACGTATTTGATATCACTGTGTCTTCGTCCACTCAATGTAATATTTGTTGGTTGAAAATGAATCAGTCCGCCGTGTTTACCATCTCATTAACTTTTGAACAGTCTGTGTGTCGTACTGCTCCGAGAATCCCGAGTTGACGTTAGTGTCTACGTTGTATTCATGACGTACGTACGTAACGTAACACACACACACACACACACACACCACGACTACTACGCTATACGTGACGACCTCTCTCTGGTTTCCTCTGAGGTCAGGGGGCCATTGACGGCGCTGCCTGTGTTGTATGACCAGTGACCAATGAGCGCCTTTCCTGTGGTGGAGGGGAAGGGGTGGGTGTGGTTTGGGGGGAGGGGAGAGCTACTTTGAACGGCAGTTCGACCATCGCATCGGTGGTTTGGGTCGGGTTGGTGTTGAAGCATTGAACGAAATGTCGAAATGTCTCGATTTCTGTGATCTTAGTTGGAAAACTTTTTAAATTTAGTAAGAACAATTATTTTCTTTTTTGAATCATTGTCTTAGTTGGGTTTGCTAGGTTTGATGTATATATATATATATATATATATATATATATATATATATATATATATATATATATATATATATATATATATATATATATATATATATATATATATATATATATATATATATATATCGTCCTCTTCGAACATAAACACTGGCAAGCTGTAGTTAGGTTAAACGTAAATATATCTTGTATTTTTTTTACATACATATTCGCCACTTCCCGCGTTAGCGAGGTAGCGTTAAGAACAGAGGACTGAGCCTTAGAGGGAATATATGTAAATCCTTCTTTGCACTGGCAAACGACAATGTGAATCAAAGGCATCACAGCTGATATATGCACCAGCGGGACTTGGCCCTAACACGCTGGCCCAGATGACATCATTTTGACACTGGTGATGTCAGGCGTAGTGACCTAGCTTGACCCCGACACGCTGGGTCAAGCCGTGATGATGTCAGGCGTACCAATGTGACTTCATCCTGACACGAGTGGGTGGGGTGCGTGATGATGCCATACTGACCTTGGTGACGTCAGGTGTATCGCCGCGTTTTGAGGTCAGATGATGTCATACAGACACCGAAGATGCCAGGTGGTCAGATGAGACTTGACCTTAACGAACAAGGTCAGATGACATCATGTAACATTGATGACGTCAGGTGTAGTAGTAAGGCTTGACCCTGACACTTTAGGTCAAATGATATCAATCTGACATCACTCAGGTCAGGTGTAATTGCAGCTTGACCCTGACCCGCTGAATTGCATGACATCATTCGTTATACTGACATCAGGTATGTCGCGTGTGCTCGCGGGGCTTGACCTGGCGAAGCTGACTCAACTGACGTCATTCTGCAATCGATGACATCAGATGACACGCTTTAGCCAGATGATGTCATGCTGACAGTGATGACGTCAGATGGAACGGCTCGACTCTATCCTGACAAGCGTTGACGCCATACTTAAACGAATGACGTCACACGGACCAAGTTGGTCTTGACTTTAACATACTGATTCAGGTGACATCATGCTAATAATAATGACGTCAGGTGGACTGGCGGGGCTTGACCCTGATATAGTCAAATGACATCATGCTGTTGACATAGGTGACGTCAGATGGGCCAGTTTGCTTGACCCAGACGCCAGATGACGGTAGATCAACACTGACGTCGATCTTACATGTGCGACATCACCCCGACCCCAGCAGTATTACGATGGTGTTTGACGTCAGTGATGCGACCATGAACCATACGATGGTAAGTGACAGTACGGGGGGACGATAGAGACTCATCACAAAGCCGTTCACTGAACGAGACTATCCACAGTGGTTCATTAGACGTATCTGTTCTACACTTTAAAAAGCTTTCCCGAATCATCTGAGCTCCGTTTGAACTATGGGAATGGCCCTTCCACTTATGGACGGTCATTATATCCAAATTATGGACTGCCCTTGTCTCTTATATACATCTGGATCAAACCATGGGCTTCCCTGTCTCGTATATACATCCGGATCTTTCTGGTCAGAACCATTGGTTCGATTCCTGTCTCGATGGCTTCATTTCAGTCCCTTCTCTTTTTGACGCTCCTTTTTACTTCAGACATCTCTATCAAATTTCCTCCCTCCTACTCTCTCTCTCTCTCTCTCTCTCTCTCTCTCTCTCTCTCTCTCTCTCTCTCTCTCTCTCTCAGGAGTGTGAATTTCCTTCATGTAGTGAATCACCGTAAGATGAATTCATGTAATTCGGAATTTCATATTTCAGTCTTATTTTGTCTCATTGATTTTGCATTCGGTTACTGAGCGACCAAAACCGCATAAACCAGGCAAGGATTAATTTAAGTTTTCCTGGTTAGAATTCTAGCATAACGTCTGCTCACGTTACCAAATGAAGCAACGAAACAGAAGGTCTGTTCAGTTGACCCCAAGTGAGGCAATTCGTCTTCAAACCCGCCCATTCGTGTAGCCATCCAACCGTGACTTGAAATGTTTTATAATTTTCACGCATATCATCATATATGGCAAATTTTCCTAATCATCAACGACTCTGTGATCAGTCCATTGCTTTCGTGTGTCCTTCGTAAATCTAAACACAACAAAATTAAAAGCCGAAACCAATGTTGTGAGAGAGATTCCATGACTGAATGTACTGAATTATGCCGATGGCTCCTTCGCCTATTCCCATCATTCACCTATTACCATCATTCACTTGAACACATCGATAATATCTCGCCTTATTCCACGCCTTTACCGGGAATGCAAATTTGGTTGACTTAATCTCTCTTCAGAGGAAAAATTTCTAATTGCCAAAGATTATTTCTGTCGTCCTTGTTTCTATGAATCTCCAAGTATTGTGTTAGTTTCATTCCCTACACTGATGCACACACAGCTGCTTTCGCTTTGAATCTCTGCTACTTATTGAACCTGGATCGCTTTATCGTGTTCGCTTACCTATTTCATCGTAATGAGGTCGAAAACTCATTATATCTCTCTTCCTTCTTCAAGTCAATGTTTATCGAGCATTTCATAGTCCACTCTGATAGTATATTCAGGTCTTCCTACAAGGCTATTGAATCCTCATATGAAAGTTATTCCCTGTCCAGTGATAAGTATCGTCTGCTTCTGTTGTTGATGTTTCTTACCTCACTATCATTGATGATGATATGAATGATAGATAAAGGAAAGGTTGGGGACTAGAGCCCGATGGATCACCACTTTTAAGACGATATGCCTTAAGCAAATATCCTATAGTTGCTCCTATCCATTAATCATGCCTCACTCTATATGGAAATTTTTCCCTTGCATGAACCCTCGATCTTCTTGATCAATTCTTTCGTGTGACATCTTATCAAAAAAAAAAAAAGAAATAATGATAATATCAAGATAGATATTATCAAAAAAATGATAATATCAAGATAGATATTATCAAAAAAATGATAATATCAAGATAGATATTATCAAAAAAATGATAATATCAAGATAGATAATATCGTGAATATTAAGAGAAAAGAATAAGTCAATTCTGAGACATGAATGAACTTACGTAAAAGCCACAGTGAACATTTCTAACTCAACTGCAGTCAGGTTAAGGTGGTGTTAAGCAGTAAATGCCAGTAGACACACCGCAGGGTTTCGGTCTTGAGCGAACAAATGCTGGTTAGTCTTATGGGGAAAAAAAAATTTTGAGAAACACTGGAATTTGGTGGCACACCTCAAGGTCATATCTGGCAACCATGGATGAGAGTCAGTGTGTCTTGTTGTATAATCATTTCCATCCTTCCTCATTCTTCGGTTTTCTCCAGTGGATACTCGTAAATGGAAAAAATAGAAAAATCAAATTCTATCGTTTAGTATCTTTTATTTTGGCTGGCTTCTTCCTGTTCTTTTAACACTAACAGCAACAGCTTGGTTTACTGCCATTATCATCATGTCTTATAAAGATAACCTATGTTCAGTGTGTGTGTGTGTGTGTGTGTGTGTGTGTGTGTGTGGTTTCCTCACATAATCACTGACTGTTCAAGGAAATTCGTCCGGTCAAGATCAGTCATGTAAATACCCCAGCCATTGATTACGTCCATGAAGGTGTATATATATATATATATATATATATATATATATATATATATATATATATATATATATATATATATATTTATATATATATCCATATAAATCAGAACCCATTATCAGTCAGCCAGTGATATAGCTTCAACAACACTGTCATGTTACACCTAACCCAGCTACGGTAAGTAGGGCGCTATTCATTACCATTTCCTGATATATATATAGGATTGGCGGAATGCGTGCATAGTGCCATTGTACAAAGGCAAAGGGGATAAGAGTCAGTGCTCAAATTACAGAGGTATAAGTTTGTTGAGTATTCCTGGTAAATTATATGGGAGGGTATTGATTGAGAGGGTGAAGGCGTGTACAGAGCATCAGATTGGGGAAGAGCAGTGTGGTTTCAGAAGTGGTAGAGGATGTGTGGATCAGGTGTTTGCTTTGAAGAATGTATGTGAGAAATACTTAGAAAAGCAAATGGATTTGTATGTAGCATTTATGGATCTGGAGAAGGCATATGATAGAGTTGATAGAGATGCTCTGTGGAAGGTATTAAGAATATATGGTGTGGGAGGCAAGTTGTTAGAAGCAGTGAAAAGTTTTTATCGAGGATGTAAGGCATGTGTACGTGTAGGAAGAGAGGAAAGTGATTGGTTCTCAGTGAATGTAGGTTTGCGGCAGGGGTGTGTGATGTCTCCATGGTTGTTTAATTTGTTTATGGATGGGGTTGTTAGGGAGGTGAATGCAAGAGTTTTGGAAAGAGGGGCAAGTATGAAGTCTGTTGGGATGAGAGAGCTTGGGAAGTGAGTCAGTTGTTGTTCGCTGATGATACAGCGCTGGTCGCTGATTCATGTGAGAAACTGCAGAAGCTGGTGACTGAGTTTGGTAAAGTGTGTGAAAGAAGAAAGTTAAGAGTAAATGTGAATAAGAGCAAGGTTGTTAGGTACAGTAGGGTTGAGGGTCAAGTCAATTGGGAGGTGAGTTTGAATGGAGAAAAACTGGAGGAAGTAAAGTGTTTTAGATATCTGGGAGTGGATCTGGCAGCGGATGGAACCATGGAAGCGGAAGTGGATCATAGGGTGGGGGAGGGGGCGAAAATTCTGGGAGCCTTGAAGAATGTGTGGAAGTCGAGAACATTATCTCGGAAAGCAAAAATGGGTATGTTTGAAGGAATAGTGGTTCCAACAATGTTGTATGGTTGCGAGGCGTGGGCTATGGATAGAGTGGTGCGCAGGAGGATGGATGTGCTGGAAATGAGATGTTTGAGGACAATGTGTGGTGTGAGGTGGTTTGATCGAGTAAGTAACGTAAGGGTAAGAGAGATGTGTGGAAATAAAAAGAGCGTTGTTGAGAGAGCAGAAGAGGGTGTTTTGAAATGGTTTGGGCACATGGAGAGAATGAGTGAGGAAAGGTTGACCAAGAAGATATATGTGTCGGAGGTGGAGGGAACGAGGAGAAGAGGGAGACCAAATTGGAGGTGGAAAGATGGAGTGAAAAAGATTTTGTGTGATCGGGGCCTGAACATGCAGGAGGGTGAAAGGAGGGCAAGGAATAGAGTGAATTGGAGCGATGTGGTATACCGGGGTTGACGTGCTGTCAGTGGATTGAATCAGGGCATGTGAAGCGTCTGGGGTAAGCCATGGAAAGCTGTATAGGTATGTATATTTGCGTGTGTGGACGTATGTATATACATGTGTATGGGGGGGGTTGGGCCATTTCTTTCGTCTGTTTCCTTGCGCTACCTCGCAAACGCGGGAGACAGCGACAAAGTATAATAAAAATATATAATATATATATATATATATATATATATATATATATATATATATATATATATATATATATATATATATATATATGAGAGAGAGAGAGAGAGAGAGAGAGAGAGAGAGAGAGAGAGAGAGAGAGAGAGAGAGAGAGAGAGATTATCTCGTCAACATTGACGTCACCCACGTATACCTGACGTCATTAATGCCAGCATGACATCATCATACCCGGCTGCCAGTGTCAAACCTCGTCGACAACTCTGACGTCATTTATTGTCGGTATGATGTCATCTAACTCAGCGTGCCAGGGGCAAGCCATGCCGGCACACGTGACGTCACTGATGTCAGCATGACGTCATCTAAGCTAACACGTCAGGGTTAAAGCCATATCGGTTCGTATGACATCACCAATGGACGCTTTATGTGACCCAGCGTGAGAGGGTCATCATGTTCCCCTATGGTACACCTGACGTCACTGAGGTCAGACTGACGTCATCTGAGATAGTCTATCAGGGTCACAAGTACACTAAATAGTCACTGCTATTGTCATGACTGAGATGGTTTGGATTTAAGCAAACGACTTAAGGATACACATTCATCTACCATCACTCGTCATAATGGACACAAATTAATGGACAAACTTTTAACTTAGAAGACACGGAGTACTTTTCCCTTCAATAATATGAAATTAGTTACGAGTTAGAACAGGTCAAGCCGGTGTCATAGATACATTTCATCAAATAATAGATATTTCGCTTCAAAATGTTACGAATGACAATATTCGTGCGTCCTTAGATATATATATAAAAAAGAATTTAACAGGGTTTATGAAACATGTCTGCCTTTCTACACTTACCACACTCAAATCTACGAATTCCTGAAATCTTCTACCGTCGCAAACGATCTCGTTAGAGCCCTCTGAATGCTGTTTAAATTCCTTTGTATCTGTTTAACTTAGTGTGTTAGTTAGGGGCCAAGTCCCGCCAGTACACACGGTATGAAAAAATGGATTATAATTCCTGTTTTGAGGCAATATGAAACCAAGGATTTTGAGAGAGAGGACAAGTGGTCTTGCTTTCATAGTATTATAATAATTAGTCGATTGCTAAACGACATATCCTGTCATTGGTCGAATCCATTGTTAAGTTAATACCATATTTTGATGGTGATAGCCAAAAAGTGGGGCTACCATAGTTATGAGAGAATTTGTCTCTCAATTACCCTCAGTAACCCTACCGAGATAGTTTAAGTCGTAACGATCGTTTCGAAATTCATCGAGCCCCATCCAGCCGGCATACAGTTGCCCCGCCCCCTTGTTTGCCACTGTTGTTTGCGTCCGCGAATGACCATTCCTATAATAACTCATTTACCCTCATTTACCCTCAACAACCCTACCGAGATGGTACAAGTCGTAACGATCGTTTCGAAATTCATCGAGCCCCATCCAGCCGGCATACAGTTGCTCCGCCCCCTTGTTTGCCACTGTTTGAATCCGCGAATGACCTTTCCTATAATAACTCTAACCCAACCATGGTTATCATCTAATAAATGAGACACATTTATTAATTACCTGAAATGTTATTCATTAGATATAACAAATATCGACACACCCGATATTATGTTCGTAGTTATCAACAATAACCACGTCAAGCGTCTGGTCCGATGGTCAAACTAGTGACTGGATCATACTCTTATGCTTCCTGACTCCGCCCACCTTCAGGAGTTGGTCGTGTGGCAGGGAGTCAACGCCAGCATCAGTTACCCTCTGGCCTCAACAGGGGGATGTTGCAGATCGCGTACTGTGTATATAGCTTGTGTTATATGGTGTATAGTTGCGTGGTGTACCGGTTAACGTTCCTGACTATGATGTGTTCACGGGCCGTCCAAGATCGAGCGCATAGGTTCGATTCCTGGCTACGACAGTTGGTCCACAGTCAGACCAGCTGTTCATCCACCCCTTGGGGTTGGTCAGTAAAATGGGTACCTGGCTCAGGCTATGGTATATATATATATATATATATATATATATATATATATATATATATATATATATATATATATATATATATTGTGTAATGGGATGGCCTCCTTGATTAGGGCCTCTGCTACGCGTGCCTTCTCTGCTAACATTAATAAAAGAATCTATTGAAATTGAAAAAAACGTAGACACTAGAACATGATCATTTATCTAACTCAGTGTTTTGGAAACTGCGACAGCTGAGTGTTTGAGTGTTTTCACGAAGTAAGAGGGTCATGGAAATGTGTGTCAGTAGCCAGGTTTCTGGGTAAAACGTTAAATGGAAAGAACAGAGACAAAAATCAGATGCGTGTCATGGTGGACCAGACTCAGTGAATGATTCGTCGTGAACAAGCTTGATTGTGTGGAGAAATGTAGATGTAAAAGTTTTGAGTGCAACTTGAACTCTTGTGGGGGATCAGGTACAAGTGTGATGTTCAACCATGGGCAAAAGCTTCAGCTCCTTTCCCAGAGTTCCTCCCTGAACATACTCGCTACTCGTCTGCTAAAGAGCGAGTAGTAATGCCTCGGTTATGTGAAACAGTGGAAAAAGCTTGTACAGTGACAATGAAGACCAGAGTTACAACGAACTGGTGAAAAAACATGGTGACATATTTGCGTAGTATAGTGACGGTATTTGGCGCGAATGCGAGAAAACATTGAAATATAAGGTTGGTGATTGTAGTGTAAGTGATTGAAGAAAAAAAAAAAGAAGAAAAAAGGAAATGAAATTACGAATCGCATGAAAGTCTCGTCGTTCGTGCATGACTGGTAGTTTGAACACCTGCCGGACGACGAAAGGTAAGGTAAGTTACATGATTACTTTTATATACACTACATCGGCGAGCAGGTGTCAACACTTACGGTTTGTATATTGTACATTGTTGATCATTTATCTTACAACATGTATTCGTATATTTCACACTGTTTGATCCTTGTATACAGCAGTTATGAGTTATACTTGGTACGATATTTGGCGATCATGTTTCAATGATTATGTTTGATTTATTATGTAGACTATGTTATACGATGTTTGGTTATTATGTTTCAAAAAGTTATCATGTTTCAGTTGTTATAGAGGTTAGACATAGCAAATTGTTTGGCGACCATGTTATGTGTTGCACAGTGTTTCGTCACTATATTTCAATAATTATAGATTGTACGTTACAAGATGTTTTGGTAATATGTTCCTACGATGTTTGGCGACCATTTTCCAACATCTATTCGTTTGGCGGTCAAGTTTCAGGTCAGTATTGGTTATATGTCATCCTCGAGTTCATTTGGAAAACAACTTGCATTCTCTCTTGGCCAGAAATTCCTACCACATAAATCCATGAGTTCGTGTTCTCTTACACTATCACAGACAGCCTCGTTAGGCCCCATTGGTCTCTTGCTATTCGAATTCTGTTGTATTGAGAGCACAAAGAGGTTGTCTCGTCGTCAACTATGCTTTTCCTCTCTGAACCTGACATGAAATACTTTAGGTCTGACGTAAAGTACTCACAGTTTCCTGTGAATAAAAAGTAACAGTAATAAGTCTAACCTCATCATAGGAACTCGGCAGTTGCGGGTCTTCTCGACTACGATTAGTTACATAGACGTGATATGAATTTCTATTACAGTCTGTTATGTTACTGGGTTCCGCCAACGAGAGGTTACACCGTAAAGTCATTTTTGGCGGAGCTGTATCATCAGGAGTACAGTCTCATGCAAGAGCTTTTCACTTCGATGGAGTCTACATTTCCCTGCTACTGGAAGTAGCGCAGCCTTTAGGGAGGTGCCATGAACTCACGGATAGTCCAACTATCACGTACAGTGGACCGAAACCAGGACTTCCCATTGCAGGGTCAAGCCTCACAGTCGCCTACCTGTGGATTTCTCTGTCTTGACTATTTCATATGCTGAGGTTCAGCCCGCTGACAATAGGTCATCCCCTTGAGCTGCATCTATCCTATGCATGCCTCACACCCTCCTGCATGTTCAGGCCCCGATAACTTAAAAGCGTTCATCTTTCGATCTCTTCCTAGGTCTCCCCTCTCTCCTTGTTCCTTCCACCCCTGACATGTATATCCTCCTAGTTAATCTCTCCTCACTCATCCTCCCAGTATGTCCAAACCATTTTAGCGCACCCAGCTCAGTCTTCTTAAAACATACCCATCTTACTAAATCATATATATATATATATATATATATATATATATATATATATATATATATATATATATATATATATATATATATATTTTTTTTTTTTTTTTTTTTTTTTTTTTTTTTATACTTTGTCGCTGTCTCCCGCGTTTGCGAGGTAGCGCAAGGAAACAGACGAAAGAAATGGCCCAACCCCCCCCCCATACACATGTACATACACACGTCCACACACGCAAAATATACATACCTACACAGCTTTCCATGGTTTACCCCAGACGCACATGGAGAGAATGAGTGAGGAAAGGTTGACCAAGAGGATATATGTGTCGGAGGTGGAGGGAACGAGGAGAAGAGGGAGACCAAATTGGAGGTGGAAAGATGGAGTGAAAAAGATTTTGTGTGATCGGGGCCTGAACATGCAGGAGGGTGAAAGGAGGGCAAGGAATAGAGTGAATTGGAGCGATGTGGTATACGGGGTTGACGTGCTGTCAGTGGATTGAATCAGGGCATGTGAAGCGTCTGGGGTAAACCATGGAAAGCTGTGTAGGTATGTATATTTGCGTGTGTGGACGTATGTATATACATGTGTATGGGGGTGGGTTGGACCATTTCTTTCGTCTGTTTCCTTGCGCTACCTCGCAAACGCGGTTCGTATGACATCACCAATGGACGCGACAAAGCAAAAAAAAAAAAAAAAAAAAAAAATATATATATATATATATATATATATATATATATATATATATATATATATATATACGTATATATATATGAGAGAGAGAGAGAGAGAGAGAGAGAGAGAGAGAGAGAGAGAGAGAGAGAGAGAGAGAGAGAGATTATCTCGTCAACATTGACGTCACCCACGTATACCTGACGTCATTAATGCCAGCATGACATCATCATACCCGGCTGCCAGTGTCAAGCCTCGTCGACAACTCTGACGTCATCTATCGTCGGTATGATGTCATCTAACTCAGCGTGCCAGGGGCAAGCCATGCCGGCACACGTGACGTCACTGATGTCAGCATGACGTCATCTAAGCTAACACGTCAGGGTTAAAGCCATATCGGTTCGTATGACATCACCAATGGACGCTTCATGTGACCCAGCGTGAGAGGGTCATCATGTTCCCCTATGGTACACCTGACGTCACTGAGGTCAGACTGACGTCATCTGAGATAGTCTATCAGGGTCACAGGTACACTAAATAGTCACTGCTATTGACATGACTGAGATGGTCTGGATTTAAGCAAACGACTTAAGGATACACATTCATCTACCATCACTCGTCATAATGGATACAAATTAATGGACAAACTTTTAACTTAGAAGACACGGAGTACTTTTCCCTTCAATAATATGAAATTAGTTACGAGTTAGAACAGGTCAAGCCGGTGTCATAGATACATTTCATCAAATAATAAATATTTCGCTTCAAAATGTTACGAATGACAATATTCGTGCGTCCTTAGATATATACAATAAAAAGTTTAACAGGGTTTATGAAACATGTCTGCCTTTCTACACTTACCACACTCAAATCTACGAATTCCTGAAATCTTCTACCGTCGCAAACGATCTCGTTAGAGCCCTCTGAATGCTGTTTAAATTCCTTTGTATCTGTTTAACTTAGTGTGTTAGTTAGGGGCCAAGTCCCGCCAGTACACACGGTATGAAAAAATGGATTATAATTCCTGTTTTGAGGCAATATGAAACCAAGGATTTTGAGAGAGAGGACAAGTGGTCTTGCTTTCATAGTATTGTAATAATTAGTCGATTGCTAAACGACATATCCTGTCATTGGTCGAATCCATTGTTAAGTTAATACCATATTTTGATGGTGATAGCCAAAAAGTGGGGCTACCATAGTTATGAGAGAATTTGTCTCTCAATTACCCTCAGTAACCCTACCGAGATAGTTTAAGTCGTAACGATCGTTTCGAAATTCATCGAGCCCCATCCAGCCGGCATACAGTTGCCCCGCCCCCTTGTTTGCCACTGTTGTTTGCGTCCGCGAATGACCATTCCTATAATAACTCATTTACCCTCATTTACCCTCAACAACCCTACCGAGATGGTACAAGTCGTAACGATCGTTTCGAAATTCATCGAGCCTCATCCAGCCGGCATACAGTTGCTCCGCCCCCTTGTTTGCCACTGTTTGAATCCGCGAATGACCTTTCCTATAATAACTCTAACCCAACTATGGTTAATATTTAATAAATGAGACACATTTATTAATTACCTGAAATGTTATTCATTAGATATAACAAATATCGACACACCCGATATTATGTTTCGTAGTTATCAACAATAACCACGTCAAGCGTCTGGTCCGATGGTCAAACTAGTGACTGGATCATACTGTTATGCTTCCTGACTCCGCCCACCTCCAGGAGTTGGTCGTGTGGCAGGGAGTCAACGCCAGCATCAGTTACCCTCTGGCTTCAACAGGGGGATGTTGCAGATCGCGTACTGTGTATATAGCTTGTGTTATATGGTGTATAGTTGCGTGGTGTACCGGTTAACGTTCCTGACTGTGATGTGTTCACGGGCCGTCCAAGATCGAGCGCATAGGTTCGATTCCTGGTTACGGCAGTTGGTCCACAGTCAGACCAGATGTTCATCCACCCCTTGGGGTTGGTCAGTAAAATGGGTACCTGGCTCAGGCTATGGTATATATATATATATATATATATATATATATATATATATATATATATATATATGTATATATATATATATATATATATATATATATATATATATATATATATATATACATATATATATATATATATATATATATATATATATATATATATATATATATATATATATATATATATATATATATATTGTGTAATGGGATGGCCTCCTTAATTAGGGCCTCTGCTACGCGTGCCTTCACAGCTAACATTAATAAAAGAATCTATTGAAATTGAAAAAAACGTAGACACTAGAACATGATCATTTATCTAACTCGGTGTTTTGGAAACTGCGACAGCTGAGTGTTGGAGTGTTTTCACGAAGTAAGAGGGTCATGGAAATGTGTGTCATTAGCCAGGTTTCTGGGTAAAACGTTAAACGGAAAGAACAGAGACAAAAATCAGATGCGTGTCATGGTGGACCAGACTCAGTGAATGATTCGTCGTGAACAAGCTTGATTGTGTGGAGAAATGTAGATGTAAAAGTTTTGAGTGCAACTTGAACTCTTGTGGGGGATCAGGTACAAGTGTGATGTTCAACCATGGGCAAAAGCTTCAGCTCCTTTCCCAGAGTTCCTCCCTGAACATACTCGCTACTCGTCTGCTAAAGAGCGAGTAGTAATGCCTCGGTTATGTGGAACAGTGGGAAAAGCTTGTACAGTGACAATGAAGACCAGAGTTACAACGAACTGGTGAAAAAACATGGTGACATATTTGCGTAGTATAGTGACGGTATTTGGCGCGAATGCGAGAAAACATTGAAATATAACGTTGGTGATTGTAGTGTAAGTGATTGAAGAAAAAAAAAGAAGAAAAAAGGAAATGAAATTACGAATCGCATGAAAGTCTCGTCGTTCGTGCATGACTGGTAGTTTGAACACCTGCCGGGCGACGAAAGGTAAGGTAAGTTACATGATTACTTTTATATACACTACATCGGCGAGCAGGTGTCAACACTTACGGTTTGTATATTGTACATTGTTGATCATTTATCTTACAACATGTATTCGTATATTTCACACTGTTTGATCCTTGTGTTACAGCAGTTATAAGGTATACTTGGTACGATATTTGGCGATCATGTTTCAATGATTATGTTTGATTTATTATGTAGACTATGTTATACGATGTTTGGTTATTATGTTTCAAAAAGTTATCATGTTTCAGTTGTTATAGAGGTTAGACATAGCAAATTGTTTGGCGACCATGTTATGTGTTGCACAATGTTTCGTCACTATATTTCAATAATTATAGATTGTACGTTACAAGATGTTTTGGTAATATGTTCCTACGATGTTTGGCGACCATTTTCCAACATCTATTCGTTTGGCGGTCAAGTTTCAGGTCAGTATTGGTTATATGTCATCCTCGAGTTCATTTGGAAAACAACTTGCATTCTCTCTTGGCCAGAAATTCCTACCACATAAATCCATGAGTTCGTGTTCTCTTACACTATCACAGACAGCCTCGTTAGGCCCCATTGGTCTCTTGCTATTCGAATTCTGTTGTATTGAGAGCACAAAGAGGTTGTCTCGTCGTCAACTATGCTTTTCCTCTCTGAACCTGACATGAAATACTTTAGGTCTGACGTAAAGTACTCACAGTTTCCTGTGAATAAAAAGTAACAGTAATAAGTCTAACCTCATCATAGGAACTCGGCAGTTGCGGGTCTTCCCGACTACGATTAGTTACATAGACGTGATATGAATTTCTATTACAGTCTGTTATGTTACTGGGTTCCGCCAACGAGAGGTTACACCGTAAAGTCATTTTTGGCGGAGCTGTATCATCAGGAGTAGAGTCTCATGCAAGAGCTTTTCACTTCGATGGAGTCTACATTTCCCTGCTACTGGAAGTAGCGCAGCCTTTAGGGAGGTGCCATGAACTCACGGATAGTCCAGCTATCACGTACAGTGGACCGAAACCAGGACTTCCCATTGCAGGGTCAAGCCTCACAGTCGCCTACCTGTGGATTTCTCTGTCTTGACTATTTCATATGCTGAGGTTCAGTCCGCTGACAATAGGTCATCCCCTTGAGCTGCATCTATCCTATGCATGCCTCACACCCTCCTGCATGTTCAGGCCCCGATAACTTAAAAGCGTTCATCTTTCGATCTCGTCCTAGGTCTCCCCTCTCTCCTTGTTCCTTCCACCCCTGACATGTATATCCTCCTAGTTAATCTCTCCTCACTCATCCTCCCAGTATGTCCAAACCATTTTAGCGCACCCAGCTCAGTCTTCTTAAAACATACCCATCTTACTAAATCATATATATATATATATATATATATATATATATATATATATATATATATATATATATATATATATATATATTTTTTTTTTTTTTTTTTTTTTTTTTTTTTTTTATACTTTGTCGCTGTCTCCCGCGTTTGCGAGGTAGCGCAAGGAAACAGACGAAAGAAATGGCCCAACCCCCCCCCCCATACACATGTACATACACACGTCCACACACGCAAAATATACATACCTACACAGCTTTCCATGGTTTACCCCAGACGCACATGGAGAGAATGAGTGAGGAAAGATTGACCAAGAGGATATATGTGTCGGAGGTGGAGGGAACGAGGAGAAGAGGGAGACCAAATTGGAGGTGGAAAGATGGAGTGAAAAAGATTTTGTGTGATCGGGGCCTGAACATGCAGGAGGGTGAAAGGAGGGCAAGGAATAGAGTGAATTGGAGCGATGTGGTATACAGGGGTTGACGTGCTGTCAGTGGATTGAATCAAGGCATGTGAAGCGTCTGGGGTAAACCATGGAAAGCTGTGTAGGTATGTATATTTTGCGTGTGTGGACGTGTGTATGTACATGTGTATGGGGGGGGTTGGGCCATTTCTTTCGTCTGTTTCCTTGCGCTACCTCGCAAACGCGGGAGACAGCGACAAAGTATATATATATATATATATATATATATATATATATATATATATATATATATATATATATATATATATCAAAAATAATTTGCACACGTATCTTTAAACATAACATGGATACAGGTACACAGTGATATGATTTTTTCTTTCTTTTCTTATCAGTCTAAAACTAACCAGTCTGATGTCAGATCTCGACGAAACTAACTATTCTGATATCAATATCGAGCTAGCAGATACATCATTTGATAAATACGATAAAATGTATACGTAAAAAAGGGGTGAACATATGAAGGCCAGGTATAATTCTGTATCATTCAGAGTTATGAACTTTAGATCTAAAATCTGAGTTTAATCATTTGATTTAGAAGCTTGTGATATGGCTGTTTCAAAATAACTCATCCACCTGTAACAAATTCTGTGCAAAAAATATTTTGCATCGGTAACGAACAATGGTGTGATGCCCTTCAACAATATTAAAAAGTCACCACTTTTTTACGGTAATACCAACTAACCATCAAAAAAAAAAAACTGCCATGGGTTTGGCGTTGGATGCCACAGTTATCCTGTGAATATTACATTAACCAGCAGACTATACCGCTTTATGAATCGGTTTGGAAAAACAAAAGTTGGTGTGTGTGTGTGTGTGTGTGTGTGTGTGTGTGTGTGAGTTTTAGTGTGTGTGTGTGTGTGTGTGAGTGTGTGTGTGTGTGTGTGTGAGTGTGCGTGTGTGAGTGTGTGTGTGTGTGTGTGTGTGTGTGAGTGTGTGGTTGGAGCGTTGAAGTGTATGATTTGTTCCTCATGGCCATTGTCACCAGCTGGTAACTCCTGACAACTACCATGAGGTGTTGCCACGACACATGTATTCATCTTTTAGCGGAATGGAATGTGGTGACTTATTTCTTTATGTACCAATTTCCGTGATCAGATGGGAGTCGTTTTTCTCTGTTATTCAACAATAAAAGAAAAATCTACTTTCTTTCGTATGGCATTAGGTTCTCCAACAAGAATAAATACGACCTGTATTTTTTTTTGTTCGCTCACAGCTTTGTCTCTTAAATTTATTCAGTTTCTCATTGTGATCTGCAGATGGATGCCAAGCTACAGCTGTGTTGTGTAGGTTTACGTAAATCACACACGGGGAAGAAAACCAGTAGCCATGCAACGTACTCATGGGGGTCGAAGGTAACCCTCCTCCCTCTGTATGTGATGGTGAAGCTGTTGGGTTCTTACGAGTATAGGGAGGCGGGGGAAGGGGTGTCCTAGAATTTTACCCTCAACTCCTGATGAAGGTGTTCAAGATTTTTCAGTTCGTGGATGTAATAGTCGCTTGACCTTGACGACCACAATGACCTTGGCAGCTGATGGGCTTGAAGCACAAACCTTCAGCCAACCATCTCTGACAACTTTTGATCTAATGCCAGAATGAATGACTTACATGTGTGTGTGTGTGTGTGTGTGTGTGTGTGTGTGTGTGTGTTAAAGCTCTTTATAGTATCCTTGCAGTTGCTCTATACTTTTAACGTCCTAATATACAATGGTGATGTTTTTGACATGCATAACTCGTAAAGTTGTCTTTGTGTTTTTTTCTTCACACCTCAATATCTGCGCCATTAATGTCAGGCAGAACATCCAGGATGTGTTGTGTGAGGTGCGTCTGCAGTCCAGTGGATCTAAAGCCGTAGGTGTGTGAAGATGCGTCTGCAGTCCAGTGGATCTGAAGTCGTAGGTTTGTGTGAGTTCGAAAGGGAAATGTCGCTTGATTCTGTTGTGAGCCAGTTTTTCAAGGGGTCTGGCCATGGATGACAGGAGTGGTATAGGGAGATAGGAGAAGGGGAGAAGTTAGGAGGCTTGAAGGTGTCAGAATACTTACTTTGTTGGCAAGTTTATCAATGATTGGGACGTCGTGTAGCCAGGTGTGGTTGAAGATATCTGGGAGGGCTTGGCATGTATCTGGGCGGACGTGTTTTATGAGTAAACTTGACAGTTCAACGGGGTCAAATGCAGGGGAGTTTTATAAGGTATTAATTTCGTTCTGAATGTCTGTGGTTTAAGGATGTGGCTGATTTACTGAGTAATTTTCATAAATGTTTCATGTATGGTGGCTGGAGTGGGAGGTCTGTTTGGTTCTACTGTTGGTTACTGTTGTTTTTGTGGTCCATAATGTCAAGTAATGCGTGCCAGTTTACTGTTTGTTTTCCAGTGTTGAGATTAGTCATATTATTGTTTAAAGTTTGAATCTGATTCATGGTCGTCTGTACTGATGGAGAGTAGTTTCGTCTGTGTTAAATTAGTTTTACGAGGTCTGTGATTTGTGGCGTGAAATTTGGATTTTATTGCTTTCTGTACCCTTGTGGTATGAGATTTTTGCTGGATTGGTTGGTGGTGTTGACGCCATGTGTAATGGCACGATAAGGGATGGGAAGCTGTCTAGGTTGAACTCATGTGAGCTTGGATTCCACGGACTGTCTACGTACGCTACCACAGAGTGTGTATTTTCTTGGCCGGATGAGTTAGCTAAGGTGGTATCAAAAAGGGGTAGGTGGTCGGAGAAGAGTCCATGTAGTGTACTCCAAGTGGTGCTTGTGTGCAGTGCTGGGGTGCAGAGGTAATGTCTGATGATGATGACTGTCAGAGGTGGTGAGCTTGAAGTCTGGTCAGTAGTTGCCTGAGATGAGGATGTCTTAACAGGAGCAGTTAGTTCACATCTGGGATCTTAGGTATGGATGTTGAGCCATGCTGGATGATTAGACATGGTAATCTCCATGCAAATAGATATGTTGGGTATACTGGTCAGTTTCTGTAGCTGGGGGACTGTATTTGAAGGGGATGTGGTGAGGAAAGGCACGTAAATGTTAATTAGGTTACAGTAAGTATTTTACCCTTTTATCTCTATGGACTGTATTTCAAGAATTTGGTCATTGTTTGTGATCTCTTCTCTGCCTGGAGTCGTATTTGTGGACGCTACACTACACCCATTGCCCTTGTCTGTCATGTCCTATAGGTTTAGTTATGATCATAGAGTGGTGGGAGGGCGGAGGAGGTAGGCGTGAGTATGGTTTCTTGACCGAGGGCTGTGTGTACAAATTGCTCTTGGAGTAGGTTGAGTGGCCGTTTTTGCCTGGAGTTGATGTCATTGGTGTTCAATTGTATGATGTTTAGTGAGCTAATAAGCTTCTTTGGAGTTACTGAAATCTTCCAATCAGTGTTGGGCAGTGTGTTGTGTGGTACTGTTCGCTGGGAGTTTGTACAAGGAGTGTGCGTGTCTGGGTGTATATCCAGAGTTCTGAACGGTTCCTTGCTCAGGGTAAGGACATGTAGTAGAAGTGATACCACAGAAGACAATTGGTGTTTTCTGGTGATGGAAGTTTGACACTGTAGGCAGATGTGTCCCAGGGATCCTAAGCTGGAGGATAGATGTCACCAGCCTGCATTATTAGCACCTGAGGGATGATATCAGAGACTTCCTCCTCCAGTGCTGGAAATAACAAGTGTGAAGATGTGAAGAGCTTGAGACTGGCTTTTGGTCTGACCAGGCAGGGACAGCCTGAGGTTGCTCTGTCTGTGTATATATATATTTATATATATATATATATATATATATATATATATATATATATATATATATATATATATATATATATATATATATATATATGTGTGTGTGTGTGTGTGTGTGTGTGTGTGTATGTGTGTGTTACTGCAGCTTCGAGGTTTATCCAAACATGGGTAGGGTAATGATAGACATCATTGGGGGAGGTTGTACTCCTTTCCATATTTTTTTTTTTTTTTTTTTTTTTTTTTTTTTTTTCGATCTTGCCAATTAGTAATGTGCGATGGGGAAGATCTATCTACAGTGCAAAGGTGTTTATCTGTCGGCTAACACTACGTGTAGACAGTGAAGGAAGTTGTTAATAAGAAAGCTGTATGGATACTATAAGAGGAAGATTGTAGATCAGAATGCTAATAGCAAAGTTCGAAGTAAGTTGGAGATGGCAGTTAGATGATGGTTCGGACTTCTTGAAAGCTTTTACTTAGGTTGCCGACATCGGCACAGCGACCTTCCAGCACCGCTCACCTTCCGGTGCGGCCGTCGCGCGGAAGCAATGGACAACCCTGCCTAGGCGTCCACCATCCCGCCCGACAACCCGCCCTCAGGAACTGGTACCTGCCTGTGGGGGCCACGGGAGAACAGCCTAATCCCGCACACCCCAAGCCAACAAAGGGGAGATGACCTTCAGCCTGCCCGGTGGGCCGACACCAGATGTTTGAGGCAGGCTCCGACTACTCAACCTGTGCCCTTGGACCACATTCTGTAGAGGGAATGCGTCCAGGTTAGGGCTTTGACGCTGCACACCTCTAGGTCCCGGTACGTCAGCCCTAACCCCCTGAGAGCACTCACGCTTTCTTGACACCATGCACCTCGCCAACTCAGGGTAGCTGAGGTAACATGCACGGTGTCTTTACCTGTGTGTTCCCGTACGCCTTGTAAGACTTCCGGGGTACCATAGTAGCTGCACTTGTATGTATGTGCAGCCGAAAGCGGGAAGTGAACCCCGGAGACCTGGGTGTCAATTATATAGGTCTCCGTGCCTTTAGAAGCTACGATGTCCGGCTTTCTAAAGGACCCCACAATCGGAATGCGGGGCTCGCAGGACACCTGAAAACCTCTTTGCCTCAGACGTCCGGCTAAAAACGCGCAGATGTTATCATGCCTCTTGACCCGACCACCGTGTGTACGTGGGCACATCTGAGCGATATGACCCAACGTACCCGGCTTCTGGCAGGTGTCACAGAGACCGTTTATTTCGGGACGGCCTCTGGACGCCCTGGCAGGGGTGGGTAGGGCTCCTATCCGCACTTGAACGGCCTTCACATAATCAGCACCGGACAAGAAACGGTTCCCGCTGTTCACCCACCTACTCACTTGAGGCACAGTGGTAGATGGAGCAAGAGCCGCACCGTCAACAGTGTTGATTAGATTAGCGCGCCATGCGTGCTGACGTTCGAGTTTACCCCCCGCCTGGCGACCGGCAATGCATGCGGGTCCGGACCAGCGCTGCAGTGATTCGACCTCACCGCCAATGACTTCTCAATAACGGTGTAACGACTTGTGAGCAGGGCTCAGTAAAACACACACACACACACACACACACACACACACACACATACACAAACACAAAGCTGATCTACACTTCCAACATTTTCACCTTCAGTTTCCTTCTTTGTGCCCCTCAACCGTCAGTCAGTAAGCTTATCTTCATTCCCAGTCACTATTCATCTCCAGTCTCAGGTATAAGTAGTCGTCTGCATTATTATTTTTGTTTAATTGTTGCCTGTTTTTATAATGCACGAACTTTTGTAACAGGTCCTCTGCTTGGAGATATCCACAGTAAGAGTGGTGGTTATCTTCAGTGTGTTCGGCTTATCTGTGAGGGCGAGAAAGATAGATAGATAGATAGATAGATAGATAGATAGATGAGAGAGAGAGAGAGAGAGAGAGAGAGAGAGAGAGAGAGAGAGAGAGAGAGAGAGAGAGAGAGAGATTAAACCAGAGACAGGGTAACAGCAATTTGCTTTTTCGATTGATTTACTACGATACATAACTTACTCGTGCAGATCACGTAAACACGTCTGGTCGAAGGGGCCTTATCCTCTTCTCATGAACACGAGGAACACAGAACGATACAGTGGTTCTGCCTGCTCTGTGGTGCAGTTAGGCGGAGGTAGGAAAAAAAAAAAATTCCCCCCACCATAATATCAGTGATTAACGAACTCGACAGTCATACTGCAAATAGAATTCAGCCAATATAAAGGTAGGCCACCGTTAAATGGCCATATTAGGGAGGGCCAGAATATTGGCTCGCCAATCAGCACCAGATTTCCACTTAACTGGGTTCCATCAACATCATGTTCCATTACTGTAGATGGGATTGAATTTTCTAGCATTGCTCCGGTTTTCAGACTGGTATCAGCAATACTAGTTGTTCTAGAAATGCTTTTTTTTGGGGGGGTTAAAAGAGGAACGCGAACGTATTTGTAAATTTTAGAAGCACACTCATCGTTTTCCAGGACTGCAAGAAAAAAAAATGGGATGAAAAACAAGACTTTAGAAATAGATATTGTGGCAATGATAGAAATGTGTATGTCTCCTTAAGTCTTGTTTACATTTATCTACTGATACCAGATCAAGATAATGTGGCAATATCGCATATCAAACTGCTTCTGGTTACTTAGATAACAGACGGATAAACATAATATATAGATATTTCCTTATTTACCAACTGATATCAGATCAAAGACGCTCGTTACATTATCCCCTATGGATTACTTCTAGTAGTTAGGATGAGAGACGTAGAGGTCTGAATACTTATACCTGGAATGGATATTTTCTGACATTGGAGAAGCTTGCAAGACCAACGTAGCGGGTCAGGGCAAGGAGAGGGTCTTCTGCTGTGTACACCTTAATGATCTATCTGGCAAGACTGGTCAGGATCAACCAGAGGATGGAGCAGTGCCTGAGGTCGTGGGATCTACAGTTAGGAATCTTTGTGCCCAAGCCTCGGTGAGGCGAGACCCAGGGTGAGGCGACACCCTGGATGAGGCGAGACCCAGGGTGAGGCGAGACCCAGGATGAGGCGACTCCCAGGGTGAGGTGACACCCAGGGTGAGGCGAGACCCAAGGTGAGGTGAGATCCAGAGTGAGGCGAGACCCAGGGTGAGGCGAGACCCAGGGTGAGGCGACACCCAGGGTGAGGCGAGACCCAAGGTGAGGTGAGATCCAGGGTGAGGCGACACCCAGGGTGAGGCGACACCCAGGGTGAGGCGACACCCAGGGTGAGGCGAGACCCAGGGTGAGGTGAGATCCAGGGTGAGGCATCTCCCAGGTTGAAGTGAGACCTAGGGTGAGACAAGACCCAGGTTGTGGCAAGACTTACGTTCAGGGAAGACCCAGGTTCAGGGAAGACCCAGGATGAGACAAGACCCAGGATGAGGCAAGACTCAGGGTGAGACAAGACTCAGGGCGAGACAAGACCCTGTATGAGACAAGACCCAGGGTGAGACAAGACCCAGGATGAGACAAGACTCAGGGTGAGACAAGACTCAGGGTGGGGCAAGACCCAGGGTGAGGCAAGGCCCAGGGCGTGTGGATTGGTGCCGAGGGAGGGAGGGAGAGTACAGATATTTTTTTCCCATCTACTATCGATCACTGTACGAGGTTTGTTGAAAAGTAGTCGTAAATCTCTGACTTCTATCATCAAAAAGGAACTAGACATGCTCGAGTCACAGATCTGTCGTAAACATCATGTGAAGTAGGTTGACAGACATAAAAGAGAAAGATGCTCAAGTTACACATTTATGCTGTGTGTTGTGAGTGGCTCGTACAAGGATATTCATAAGCAGCGTTTCGTCTGGAGGCCATTAGAGATATGAAAAACAGGAGCCTACAATTTACGTTTTCTTTTTGAACCTTTGACCCCATACTAACCCTTGATTAACCTGGGTATATGTCAACAAATAGAGAAATCTGGGTTTACCACAACGGGTTTATTGCTACAAGATACATTCTTTATTAAGTATGATATAGCGGCCGCTAAAGCAAAAAGGTCTTTGTGTTACCCCCAAAACCTCTTTTTTTTTCCAAGGGTTCCTGCTGTCCACGGCTGCGCTGCATTCAGTTGCAGGGACAGGATGGATTCCTCTAAAGTGAAAATCCTTTGACGAGACTATACTATGTTCCGTCAACTGACAATGATACAGGAACCCCCCTTTTTCAGAGGCTCCTGCAGTCCAAGGCTGCGCTACACTCAGGAGCGGGGACAGGATGGACGCTCTTAAAGCCAGACATTCTTTAAACCGAAACTCTCCTGTTTCGTCAACTGACGACAATACAGCCTCGCCAAAGGTGACTTTATACTCGCTGCGTAACCTCAAACTCGCACACTCGCACACACACACACACACACACACACACACACACACACACACACACCACACGTAACTCCTACATTCCCGTGGAGTTATCACATCTCATTACCTTTATAACGTCCTCCTCCCACCTACCCTGAGCCAGACACATTTAATAATCTTATCATGACACCTGGAGAGATATCTCACTGTAATGGAGAGAGTTATGGGCCTGTGAGAGAGGTGGAGTGAGAGAGAGAGAGAGAGAGAGAGAGAGAGAGAGAGAGAGAGAGAGAGAGAGAGAGAGAGAGAGAGAGAGAGAGAGAGAGACTGGAAGGAGGGAGAGAAAGACGAGCTATGAGAGCCATAAGAAGTGAACAGGATGCCAGCAGTAGGTGTGGAGTAGGGAGAAATAAATGAGAAGCAGAATGATTATGGAGAAAACGTGAGGGGAAAAATGAGGAAAAGGAACAGAAAGTAGAATACAACGAAGGAAGAGGATTAGAGATGGAAAATATGTCAAAAAAGGAATACACAGATTGAGGGCAACGATATAAGAGCAAAAGTGAAGAAACAGACGAGAAAATGATTAAAGAACTGAAGAATAGGAAGAAGAAGGAGAAGAAGTAGAAGAAGAAGAAGAAGAAGAAGAAGAAGAAGAAGAAGAAGAAATAGAAGAAGAAGAAGAAGAAGAAGAGAAAAAAAGAAGAAAATTATGTAGCCAATAAAAATAAAGGGAGCAACATTACCATATTCACGATAGACGATGAAAAGAACATGAAAAAGAGTTGAATTCCTAGAGAGGTAATTTTCCCATCGTGGTAAACCACTTTTGAAGAAACAGCAGAGCTCAACAGGGGCTGGAAGTAATCAAATATTTCCGCCTCAGGTGAAGCCGTGGAGTGAATTATTGTTAAGACGAAGCCTCGCGCCTTTATCACCATTGCAAACCTTGGAGGAGGTACTGAGGCTGTCCCTCTCCCTCTGTTAATTTACTATTGCTATTTCTGTTACGTGAAGGGGAAGTTTCAGGGACGATGCTTTTTTCTGCTGTTTAAGTATACCTATGCTTGTGTGCTCCCACCAGTAGCTTGGACGCCGCAAAAATCTGGAAGCTGCTGCGTCACATGATCACTGTGTGGCAGTTGGCAACTCAAGGTTTGGGCCGTTTTGATAACTGTTTCTTTCCCTACACGTCGAAGCTTTGGAAGTCTCTACCGTCTCACGTCTTTCCCAGTGACTATGACTTGGCACGTTTTCAAAAGCCAGGTTTTTCATTTTCTCAAAAATTCGTGAATATTTTTTTCTTGTCTTCTTTTTTTTCATTATCCTCTCATTATTTCAATTAAGGCTCAGCTTTGATGTGGGCTTTTGTTCATGACTGGAGCCTCCAGCTTAAAAAAAAGAAGATATTGATACCTTCCCATCCTACCATAGGGGCTTCTTATATATATATATCACCCAGTTGAGCTCATGACCCCTCACCCAAGCGCTCCTTCACCTTCAAAGCTTCGCTACAATTAGTTGCAGGGACAAGATGGATGGATGGATTCCTTTGAAGTGAAAAATTCTTTGACGTGACTTTTCTCAATTTCTTCAAGAGACAACGATACGGCCTCACCCAGGGTGACTTCGCTGACAGTGTAAACCCAAGAGCATTAGGAATCTCCAAGACGTACATTGTGCTAGAAGATACAGTGTTCGTAAGGAGGTATTTGTTAAAGTAAATAACGAAATTACAATACTGGGAAAAGGAATTTGACCATACCATGGTCATTACAATACTCATAAAGCGCGAAAAAGACCGTGAACATGAACATACCACGTATGTCATAGCAACATTTAGCACTGTGGTGAAAATATCGAAGACCAGTGATATTAAACACAATGTTTACATCACCAGAATAAGCCTCCGTTTACCACTGGAGTTAGTCACAAGATTTTGATACCGGTTCAGTGTGCGAGCAACATTTTACGAAATTTGTAGACCTGGACGCCAAGGGCTGCAGAAATTGCTGTGAAAAGGGGAAAGGAAGAA
>NC_092243.1:61909469-61956969 GCF_036320965.1 Panulirus ornatus | reverse complement strand
ATATCAGACCCTGTTTTCGTGCAGCATGAATGTAATATACAGGTACAGTGGCTGAAAGAATGCTGTAGTCATTACTGATATGATCTAAGGCAGATCTGATGTATAAGAACGACTTTGATGAATGGATGTCTCGATCTGAAAATGAGTTGTCTTCACGAAATCTTTCCTCATCTTTCTTTGAAATAGTTTTATCGTCTTCCGAACAGTCTCATATGTCCGTACTGCCAGATGCTTGGTCCATAGCCAGTCCAAATGCAGCCCAAATATATTCGTATTCTCATTTGTTTTTCCTCCCCCTCTCTGCATCATGTGATCTATGATTTTACAATATTGACTTGAAGCTTTGGTTATCATTTTCAACAAAATGTTCACGGTGTTCACCAGATGTCATCGCATACATTTTACAAAAAATAATACGTGCCGTAAAACAGCCTTTTTATTTCTCTTCGGATTTTCCTACCGTACAGGCTAGAAACAGAAATGTGGTCTTACGGTTCCTCGAACAAGAGACTAAATCTACCTGAAGATACTCCCATTCCCTTTTAAGGGTTTGAGATCCCATTCGCTGTACCAGTGTGGCACTCAGAGGATCCACTGACCATTCAAGACGTGGCGTCTGGTTCCCAAACAAAATAGATCGAGTCGAGCATCGCTGTATTCACACTCGCTGCTTAGAAACTGTAGCTTCGCCATGGTTCCCTCAGGGAGTTTTTTATTTGACAGTGCTGACGTCACACCTGGAGATTCCTGCCCAAAATTTAGCTTCTGTCTTGCGAAATTACTTGGATGGATGACGCTTATGACAGTATGTCATTACGCCGAAATTACAATTTGTCGATATAGTTACATTACGATATGTCGATATTGTACATTACTACGTGAAATTCTAATGTGTCGATACGCTGATGACAGTATATCATGTGAGTATATGATAGGCTGTCTCTCATTCTGAATTATCTTCATATTTGAAATATGGTGTATGTGATGAATTCAACCAAGAAAATGATAGAAATTTGATGCGATTAGGATATATATAGATTACATAGAAAAGTATAAGAATCGAATTCAGTTTGCATTTAATGTTTGAATGGACGATGTCTGTCAAATTATGGATGTTTATCATTAACTGCAAAATAACTAGACTATACTTATCCATATTCACACAGTAACAATTAAGTCACTATGTAACTTCATTTCCAGTTACTTCATACTAAAACCTACCAATTGCAATTCATATATATATATATATATATATATATATATATATATATATATATATATATATATATATATATATACAAATAAAAGAATTTCTGAAGCCAAGAGGTTCACTCACTCCTCCCTCTGGACCTTCCTGAAAATGAACTTCCCTAAACTTCAGCCTTTAATCTGACATCAAAGAATTACCTTCGTCCTCCCTGATTATTCTTGATAAAGTCACCTCCCTCCATCTCCCTTACAGCTTAATACTCTTACCTTAATTTAATTTCCTTCCGTTGTGGCTTTCCCAAAATAATCTTATATTTGGGATTTTCTCTTTTATCATCCGCCTTGCTACGGTGTAGAAATATGGTTTATTTCTTTTAGTACTTTCTGTATTGAGCAAAATTCTTTAGAATTACTTTAATCTCATTCTCTTTTCAACCTCAGGCCTTTCAAGTGTCCCCTTTTCTAACCTTTTCTCACATCTACCTCTCTTCTTTCACTCGAGACTACCATAATTGCTTGAGCTTAATACAAAAAGTTCACATCTCAAAAGTCTCGTCTTATCATTTTCACTCCACAGAAATGCCGTTCGAGGAATTCCTTGTCATACTCCCTTCCTTTTCCTCCAAATGTCTCGCTCTTTTGTGCCACTAGGCATCACCAGGTCTGTCGCTTACACTTGAGTCGCCGAGATGGCTCGGTATTCCTGGTGCAACCCATACTTAGCTCCACACATTCTTGTGTAGGTGTGTGCGCCAGGAGACATTCACGTCGCTCTATCCTATGGTACCGTCTCTTTACCATCCCCCTCCTTACTCACCAGCTCAATAAGTGCTCACGGAGACCTTAACGAGGAATCATACACCAGGAGAGAGAGAGAGAGAGAGAGAGAGAGAGAGAGAGAGAGAGAGAGAGAGAGAGAGAGAGAGAGAGAGACCTGAGATGTGAATGACTCATGTCGGTGCACTTGACGTGAATGGAGAGGTATTGATTAGGTCAGAGGTTTGGGTGATCTGCAGCAACTCCTTCTGGTCTTGTTGGCTTTGTCCCAGTGGTCGACAGCTCGAATCCCCACACAATCTCAACCTCCTCCAACCTTATCCTTCGTTACTGACCCCAGCCGCAGACTCCAGTGAGCTCTAGCTACCGCCAGCCTGTGACCCTGAACTTTCAAATGCCTGCGGACCCCAAGCGAACCTAAACGTAAACACTGTATCCTGGTCGGTGGATTCCAGCGTACGCCGAGCTGAGGAAGAGAAACAGCCTCGGGGAATCATAGTTGATATAACTGCATCAGTGCAAACGCTCTCTCGTTTTCTGAAGTATCCTCAACTTGACCGGCATGTGTGCCGCAGACGACGGCAGCGCTCCAACATGCACGAATCTGTTGTCTAGATTTCTCCAGTGCAGAGTGACCATGCCGCCTCCATGCAGAAGGTGCCTCAGAGAGAGAGTGAGAGTTATGTAGATATAATAACACGGATGAGTTTTCTTTCCTCGAGACGAGGAGAGCAAAGCCGGAGGAAGTGTTCAGTCGATGATGGAGGGACGAACTTCAATGTATCTTACTGTATTCTAAGGCTTGTCTGGCCCGCACTTGGTCGGGTTCACCTAGGTTCGAATCATGGGCTGGGCAGTCGATCTGCAGTCAATCCACCTGTTCATCCTTTCCATAGGGTTGGTCAGTAGACTAGGTACCTGTCCAAAGAGTACCTGATATCTTTATGAGGCTCCTGCAGCGCCCATAGAGCCGGCCACGTCCACCGGTCGTAAGCCTTAAGGTGTAGTGGCGTGTGTGTGTGTGCGCTTGTGTACAGAATGCAACGCAATCAAATATTTTTTGTAGGGATTAGGCGTCATCTGTAAGCTAGTTGCATAATGGGCATGAAGAGTCTTGCGATATGTTGAAACGGTGTGTGTAGTGTTGTGGGGACGGATGGTGTGAAGAGCGTAGACGGGAAAGTTCGACTCGTGTTTGTCTGGGTAGTGTGGCTTCTGGTGGGTGTACGTCTGGTGTTTTGGAATTTAAGATTAAGTTGCGAGGGCTGTGATTTACTGCATGTGGGATTATTTCTGTATGAATTGGTTTTGTTTTTGTTATATGTTTTTTGGGGAGGTGGAGATAACTGTCAATAGAAGTCACTGAAGTGTTAGTCAAGAGTAAACTGTATATTTCTACTTAGTGGTTAGTGGATATTTATGGAGTGGTTTGGGTGGAGGTGGTCTTCTAATGTTACATAGACATGCGTGCCGAGCATGTTCAAGTGGAATTGTATTGGGAGAATGTTTGCTTCGTGATGTAGGTGGTTGCTAAGCAGCCAGTAATTATTCTGAGTGCACTGTTTTGTAACATTAACTTTAGAGAGGACGGAAGACGAAGACATGCACTATTGGAAATCAAACTCCACAGACAAAACAAGTGTGTCACAACTTTTCCATCTACGCTCGAGACATCACCCATCACTGCAACACTAGAAACACCTTTTCAACATATCCCAAGATTCTTTATGCTCGCGATGCATCTACCACAACGCGGACACCGAGCCCTTAACAGTCATATATTCTGCACTCTCCCTGCACATAGACGCACACACAAAACTCATACAATTTATGTACGTATGGCTACGACCGTCGGTAGACTTGGCCAGCTTCCTGCACGCTGGAGGAGCTTCATGAAGATACATGGGACTTCTGAGGCAGGAGGTAGGTTTGCGGCAGGGGTGTGTGATGTCTCCATGGTTGTTTAATTTGTTTATGGATGGGGTTGTTAGGGAGGTAAATGCAAGAGTTTTGGAAAGAGGGGCAAGTATGAAGTCTGTTGGGGATGAGAGAGCTTGGGAAGTGAGTCAGTTGTTGTTCGCTGATGATACAGCGCTGGTGGCTGATTCATGTGAGAAACTGCAGAAGCTGGTGACTGAGTTTGGTAAAGTGTGTGGAAGAAGAAAGTTAAGAGTAAATGTGAATAAGAGCAAGGTTATTAGGTACAGTAGGGGTGAGGGTCAAGTCAATTGGGAGGTGAGTTTGAATGGAGAAAAACTGGAGGAAGTGAAGTGTTTTAGATATCTGGGAGTGGATCTGTCAGCGGATGGAACCATGGAAGCGGAAGTGGATCATAGGGTGGGGGAGGGGGCGAAAATCTTGGGAGCCTTGAAAAGTGTGTGGAAGTCGAGAACATTATCTCGGAAAGCAAAAATGGGTATGTTTGAAGGAATAGTGGTACCAACAATGTTGTATGGTTGCGAGGCGTGGGCTATGGATAGAGATGTGCGCAGGAGGATGGATGTGCTGGAAATGAGATGTTTGAGGAAAATGTGTGGTGTGAGGTGGTTTGATCGAGTAAGTAACGTAAGGGTAAGAGAGATGTGTGGAAATAAAAAGAGCGTGGTTGAGAGAGCAGAAGAGGGTGTTTTGAAATGGTTTGGGCACATGGAGAGAATGAGTGAGGAAAGATTGACCAAGAGGATATATGTGTCGGAGGTGGAGGGAACGAGGAGAAGAGGGAGACCAAATTGGAGGTGGAAAGATGGAGTGAAAAAGATTTTGTGTGATCGGGGCCTGAACATGCAGGAGGGTGAAAGGAGGGCAAGGAATAGAGTGAATTGGAGCGATGTGGTATACAGGGGTTGACGTGCTGTCAGTGGATTGAATCAAGGCATGTGAAGCGTCTGGGGTAAACCATGGAAAGCTGGGTAGGTATGTATATTTGCGTGTGTGGACGTGTGTATGTACATGTGTATGGGGGGGGGGTTGGGCCATTTCTTTCGTCTGTTTCCTTGCGCTACCTCGCAAACGCGGGAGACAGCGACAAAGTAAAAAAAAAAAAAAAAAAAAAAAATATATATATATATATAGATATATATATATATATATATATATATATATATATATATATATATATATATATATATATATATATATATATGAATTTCAGAAATCCTTCAAAGACGTATCTCCAAACTGAAAATCGTATTTCTAGCGTCGTTTGACCAACCTTTATACAACCGGAAATTAATAATCAGTCATTCTCTCTCCCCATCTCCCTCCTCTTTCTTCCTACTGCACACTCCCTTCTCTCTCTCTCTCTCTCTCTCTCTCACTGTCACCCATTCCCATTCTCTTCTTGACTCATAAGCCCATCCTCTCAACCTCAGCATCCTCTGGTGCCTAATGTTTATTTTCAGTGTTAGTTGAGTTGGTGTACGTATATACCCTACCCTAAGCCAGATATTGAGTTGTATCGCCCCATCCCCTATGGGGAGTATGAACAGCTAAGTCATCTGTAGACCGACTGCTGCAACCAGAATTCGAACCTATGTGCTCGACCCCCGGGCGCCACGGTTAACAACACTGACCGCTACACTACGTAGGTCCATTTCCACGTATTCACACCACTTCTGACCTGCTCCATAATACTCCTCCAGATCCGTATTGATACCGTAATTTGGGGAGAAATGATTGCCTTCTGGATTATCCTGACGGGGCAATAACGTATTGAGATTAGAGGGGATTAAACAGAGACTAATACCTATCCCGGAGATGATGATGATGTCATTGGTCCCACATTTCATGCAGGATTCTCGTCTCTTATGCTTCAGGTTGGCTGTGGATAACTTGGACGTGGGTTACTGTAATGTTTCACTTGGCCGGGGGTTACATAGCCTCGTTCAAGGGCTCATTCATCTCAAAAGTTCAGAAGTGTGGTTAGTTTACATGCTCTGGATTGTGTTTATTAAGGTTATGTAATGTGGAATCATTACATCATGAGGTTTGGTGCTGTTTTTCTTGGAAGTATCTAACATATCAACTGATTGATTAGTCTCCTGATCTTGTATAACATTTCCATTTCATCAGCGAGAAATGATGTAGACATCCACTTCCTTTCCAGTTCCTCTGAAAGCTTGAGAAAAGTCTTGTGTGTGTGTGTGTGTGTGTGTGTCTCAGTGCGGAGGAATACATCAGCGAGTTCGTAACCGTCAGCGTTTCCGTACACCGCCAGAGGAAATATTTGATTGTTGCATACCGAGCCCAGTTCACCCTCTTACTGACTGTTTTGATCTAGTGGCAGAAGAGACATCCAATTTCCTGTTAGATGATTGTTCTGTTACTCGCCTTAGGCTATACTAGAGGCGTTACGCTGTTAATGGATATACTTCGGGGCGCAGAAGCCATTTCCGGACACCCTCCAGGTGTTGCCTCCGAGGGAGATTGGTGTTATTCGATGTAGGACTGATGGACGTAGTTAGTTGATAGAGTAGTGGGGTCTTGGGTAGATTTTTATAGTTGCCTGAGGAGGAGGTTTTGAACTCTTTGTGAGTTTGAGTAAAGTTGTTATGTGGTCAGACATGTTCTGTAAGTGTGTGAACGGTTGTCGACGTCTCTGTAATGACATTAAACATTCTTGAGCAAATTGGTGCAGTCTGGTAACATTATCCATTCTCACTGGTCTCTGACGGCTCGTAAAAGATGGCATTACCCTCCTGCATTACGCTCTTAACTCTAAATCCAAAAGAATAAGATAATTTTTTTGAAAATGACCAGAAGGTGTGTATAGCCAGTAGTAGCTTTTGTATGAGAGTGAACGACGATCATGAGTGGATAGTGTTGTTATACGGATCTAGGAGCCCGTTAAGGCAAAGTAGAATCATGATGGTTATTATGCCTTTAATGTAAGTGGAATGTTACGGGAGATGGATACAAGGTGAGGGTGTCACCGTTGTGTCCCTATCTCCTCCTCAGTCCTTATTCTCCTCCTCATCATCGTCATCCACCTCCTCTTCTTCCTTCTCTTCCTCCTTCTTTTGCACATTGATCATCTTTTATCTCACCTCCTCCTCTTCCTTCTACATTTTCTCCGGTGAACATCTTGTAAATAGAAATGAGACTGAACACTATGGGCATTAGTTATTGTAATCTTTTTAATTCTCTGTTGCACGATTCTGACTTAAGTGTCATCTAACAAGTCATTTACCAAACAAGCCAGCAACACTAATATTAAGCAAAACGAAACGGGTACATATATATAACATACAAACCACCAACAGGCAGGATCGATCCCCGGGACCCCTGTGCAACAGGCGGAAATGCTACCGCTAGGCAATGGGCCTGGGTGATAGGCCATAAGTTTTCGAATACTATGTACTCGAATACGCTTCGTTTCACGTTGCATATATATATATATACATACATATATATATATATATATATATATATATATATATATATATATATATATATATATTTAGTATGTATTTGTGTGTGTGTGTATGTGTGTGTGTATGTGTGTGTGTGTGTGCGTGTGTGTGTGTGGACTCCTCACTGGAGCAGAGAGTGGGATTTGGTTGGTTGGTAAGTTCGCAGTGATTGTTTAAGTAAGGGAATCTTCCTCTCCTTGGCTGTTCGACAGATACGAATAGATCGACCTTTCTGATTGGACAGCCACGAGATCCCTGCAGGTTTCCGATTGGGGACTGACGATATGCCGGGCTTAGTTAAGCTCAGTGGTGGTAGAAGGCAACTCTTGTTTGTGTTGCGGTCTTATTCGTCCTAGTTTTCCCACTGTTAAATACCGAAACATTACAACTCCATCCTGCAGTTGTGAAAAAGCATGTTGAGTGTAACCGTATTCTCCATTCTGTCCTGGTCAGCCCGAGTGATTGTATCATTATCATGCTCCCTAAATGCTGAGGGTGTTGCATACAGGCCATAATTACTTTATGTCTAATCATCTTTTTTTTTTGGGGTGGGGGTCATCTAGGGGTTTTGTTCTCCCCAGTGTGGAGCATATCTCGCGTATCTGAGGTGGCGCTCCCTTATCTCTCTCTCTCTCTCTCTCTCTCTCTCTCTCTCTCTCTCTCTCTCTCTCTCTCTCTCTCTCTCTCTCTCTCTTAGCCAGGGTGGAATGAGGAAGCCTTCGGACTCATTGATTCTCTAGTTATAATCTCCCTTTAACTGTCCCTTTCCGTCCTCCCTGGAGTGTTTTCCTCTCCCTTTTTCCATAGGTAATGTGTGTGTGTGTTTGTGTGTGTGTGTGTGTGTGTGTGTGTGTGTGTGTGTGTGTGTGTGTGTGTGTGTGTGTGTGTGTAACTTCTACAAAGCGTCATGTATCGGATGAAACTGAGGAACAAATCGAAAGTCTGTATTCCTGAGCACAGTGGTGTAGACTAATGGCCAAACCATCGTCTCCAATAGTCAGACACTAATTGCAGTCTAATCACCTGTATCAAAATACAGCTGAGGAATTCATTTAATAAGGCGAGCGGGTATGTCTCTCTGTGAGGGCTACATCTCGTAAAACATGGTCTCCATCGATTTCCGGAGGAATTCGCACAATCGCAGACGCGACATTAATGCCATTTTTTCGCGAGCAGGAGATTCGTGACTCCATATCACACTGCATATCACGAGGCAGCAGCAATGTCGTCTCACAAGGGAATAATGCATAGCTTTTCTCCCAGTGATTGGGACGGTCGCCGTGATCGACTTATTAAAAGACATTCGAAGTCAGAGTCGAACGTGGAATTCCATGCATGTGATCGGAATATTAGATCAAAGGTTCCAACACCGTTTGATGAGTTCAGTGCGATGCGACGCGGCTTTAATCATCTCATCTCCAATACCTTGTAGGGAGGAGAAAGGATGCCTCTATAAGTGGAAGTGTAAAGTGATATAAAACATTTTTTGTGTGTGTGTGTATGTTCCATTGCTTATGTACCAAAGTCTTTATCGGTTGGGATAATGAAGATGAAAACAGTTTCCTACGCAATCTTGAAATATAGCTCCATAACACTGGTTGTACTCGAGAATGAAAATAACATTTCCTCCCCTTATGTTTTTTTTTTCTATATGAAATACGAAAGTGTGGAGTAAGACATTCAAGTCTAGCGAAGACATCGCAACGTCCTTGACCATCCTGAAACTGATGTTGTATTATAGAAACTTTTTCCCTTCATTGTATTTCAACAGTGCATCACTTAGAGGCTTTAGCTTTCTTCCAATTCCCTCACAAGATGAACTATTTCTCTGCAGGTCAACTGTCTCTAAGGTCTCTTTCAAAGGACCCATGTACAGTACATGTATCAAAGAACAACGCATTCACAAGACCTCCCCCCTCGCCACCGTGCTCTTATGGAAATCTGCTACGGATTATTTCTCTGCTGAGTTGATTTGTGCTTCATCGTGGACGATAGCTGTTGAATATCGTGTCTCCACCACGAACGAAACTTTTTTTTAAGTCCCTGCTTAAACTGATCTTTACTTGATGGTTCCCCCTCTTCATTCAATGCCTGTCAGACCAACACCGCGTTCCTGGAGCCAGTACAGCGCTCTGCTGGACAGTTTCTTTTAACCTTTAGCGATTTATCTTCCATTGGCTGCCTGGACGTCCTGCCAGTGTGGATGATAACACACAGAGAGACGTGCACCAACTTCAAACTGACGATTGGCAGGCTAGCGCATGGCGATGGACGTGCCAGCTGCAGCGTGTGTGTGTATGTGTTGCTGGTCGTATATGATATACGTATCATGACGCGGGAGGAAGTTATGATGTCTGTTGCTTGGACGTGTATACACGTGTTGTACCTAGAATATATATATAAAGAAACGAAGGCAAAAATACATGCAGAAAACACACACACACACACACACACACACACACACACACACACACACACACATACACACACGTACATAAACGTACATTCACATTTATAAGTGCACGTAAAAGTATATACACAATCACACTAAAAACACACACGTACATGTGATCATATATACGTACATGTCAGAAAATTAATTCTGTAAGGAAATTGAAGAAAGAATCGGACATTATCTCCTTTTGGTCATAATGACATGATTTGTCTTTCATGTTAAAGATGACTGTGAATACAAGAGACTAGATTTACATGCGCTGCTTGCAAGACTTTTTCGGTTTTTCGACCTGATACTCACATGTTGGAAACTCTGTTGACACAGCAGCAATGGGCGAAGAAAATGGGATTTTCTCCGTTTTCTTGGATGTGCAAAGAGACAAAAGTCAGCGGGGACACTGGTGCACGAGGACGGGTGGTAACGCACAGCGCCTTTAATCTGCAGTGATATGGCGCAGTCTGCTCTCTGATCCTGGGGATGTAACGGGAGGATACTTCATCAACATCGTCTGTGAGGTTTTGGGTTGTACCATAATGCTCCTTTGACCTGGAGTGATGGCAGGCATGATACAGCGCCTTTGGCTGTAAGGATAGGATGCAACGTGAGGATAGGATGTGAGGATAGGATGCTACGTGAGGATAGGATGTGAGGATAGGATGCAACGTGAGGATAGGATGTGAGGATAGGATGCAACGTGAGGATAGGATGCAACGTGAGGATAGGATGCAACTACTTGACCTCTGTTAATGGGGAGATGATAGACTTCCTCTAGCCTTGAGGGGAGGGTTGCATGCAACATGCAGCTCCTTTGATCTAGGGGTGATGGTGGCCAGCATATAGCGCCTTTGGTCTGAGATCAAGGGGCCCTACGAGAGAAAGTGTCTTTTGTCCGGAGTGCAACATGCAACACCCCAGTGGTGTATTCATAAGGCTCCTTGAAATTTCCAGGTTTCAGCGCGCGCAGGAACAAGAAAATGATCAAAAAAAAACCTCCATTTTTTTCGTAAGCGAGAAATTCCTCGACGAGAAACTCTACTCCTTTCCGTCCACTAATGTTGACGCAGACTCCCTAAAGGTGACTTGGTTTGTAGTGTACCCACTTTCAGGTGAGAATTTCGGTAACACTTACGTTTGTGTGGATGCGCGGGCATCCACAGTGCCACTCTCTGCTTGGAGCAAATGGAACGTATTTCCATTTCACGTTTTTTGATAACCAAGATGCCAGCGAATGAAAAACGGTTTTGGAAGTTACGGGAACTATTATATAAGACGGGTGTTATACCAGTCACCGAGCTTAACTTATACAGTTAGCCTGGCTTGTCTTAAGTTAGGTTAGGTTAAATCACGCCGGAATGGTGAGTTATATGCTAACTTTAAACTAACTAATAGATTATAGGAATTATGGTAAGTCTGGTAATGTTAGAATGATTATATTAACTTCATGTTAAGGTTACAGCGGTTATTACATTGGAGTTTGATCTGGCTACTTACCTTAGTGAAGACTAGGTAATCGTAGATTTATATAGGCAAGGTTGTTCAGATTATTTAAGATATTCAATGATCATTTATTCACGGTAGATTGAAAGTACATTACTAGGTTGATTTATGGTAAGATAACTGTAATCTCGTTATGTTAAGTTAGTTTAAGATTTGTTAGGTATAAACCGAACATTTACTCAGTCAAACTCTTTGAGTTGTTTGCAAGGGACGAGAGAGAGAGAAATAGCCAAAAGAATCAATGCATGTAAAGCTGATTTACGTCATCAAAGAAGGACAATGAACGCTTTTTGCTCTCTACGTCAGGCAGTAGTATGGCCAACCCATCATGGTGGCAGGTTCCTGAGATGATGCATTATGGCGTCTAACGTAGATAGCATTAGAAGCGGTCCACCTATGCTGAGGAAGAGAGACCAACAACTGAGACGGTTTCGTACCAATGAGCCAAACTTGACGACAGCGAAAACAGTGGCAACAGAAAATGGAGGAAAACCGCAGGAGAAGCGGGTTGAGGTTAGGATCTAGACGCTCTTTTAAAGGATCGAAAGGCGAATGGGATGAATTCACATGTATGTTTTTTTTACCTTCCATTCCTTATTGAAGTTATTTTTTTTTTCCCCCTTCTGCACCACCGCCTGAGACTTCCCCGCCGTCGTATTATGGGCGAATGTAAAGAGAATTATGGACGTATTGATGCGCGATAATGCAATTCATCCAAGAAATCTTGTCAGAGGAATTCTCTTTTATCTTCTAGTGTCTCCTCAATTTCTCATCTGCAGCTGAGGTGTCCGCTCCATTGGTCTGACAATGCTGCGGTGATGAGGATTTTGATGTGTCGATTCTTTGTCGAGGGGAACTGGGTTCTGTATTCGGGTTTAAACATTCAGATTTTTCATTATTTTTTTCGGGTAAAAAATACGATCCATCTCTAGAATAGAATATGTAAGAGTTGATGAGTATGTATAATAATTGTAGAAGATTCTTCCATCTCTTCTTTAATCATAGCTGGGCTTTTTTTTAGTCTCTCTCTCTCTCTCTCTCTCTCTCTCTCTCTCTCTCTCTCTCTCTCTCTCTCTCTCTCTCTCTCTCTCTCTCTCTCTCTCTCTCTCTCTCTCTAACCACCTGTTTGTCTTTCTGTTTTTTTTTATTTTCTTCTCATTCCACCTGATTTTGAAGAAAACGTCTCAACACAAATCTCCAATTTTTTAGAAAAAAAAAAAGGATTTTGCCATTAATATTTAGCACTGGCGACAGTGAAGCTGTTGTGCGTCTTTGGACCACTAATACAGATACGCTTAGCGTGAAGCTCTGCGTAGTAAGATAGATTTTGTTCGATGTATAAAGGTGTAGAAATTCCAAAATATGGCTACCTAAATCTGTTCACATACAAGCAATACCTTTTGCTCTAAAGCTACCTTGCCTTCTTCTCACAGATACATTATCCTCGTGTATTCATTTCTACCCGCTACCACTCATTCAGTTGCACACAGTGACTGTGACCCGTTCACTGCCCTCCCACGGGACGATCCCACACAGGTTCGATTCCTGGTTGCGGCAGTCGGTCTATACTCAACCCAGCCGTTCATCCCTCCTTAGGGGTTGGTTGGTAAACTGGTACTTGGCTTGGCGCTAGGATATATATATATATATATATATATATATATATATATATATATATATATATATATATATATATATATATTTTTTTTTTTTTTATACTTTGTCGCTGTCTCCCGCGTTTGCGAGGTAGCGCAAGGAAACAGACGAAAGAAATGGCCCAACCCCCCCCCCCATACACAGGTACATACACACGTCCACACACGCAAATATACATACCTACACAGCTTTCCATGGTTTACCCCAGACGCTTCACATGCCTTGATTCACTCCACCGACAGCACGTCAACCCCTGTATACCACATCGCTCCAATTCACTCTATTCCTTGCCCTCCTTTCACCCTCCTGCATGTTCAGGCCCCGATCACACAAAATCTTTTTCACTCCATCCTTCCACCTCCAATTTGGTCTCCCTCTTCTCCTCGTTCCCTCCACCTCCGACACATATATCCTCTTGGTCAGTCTTTCCTCACTCATTCTCTCCATGTGCCCAAACCACTTCAAAACACCCTCTTCTGCTCTCTCAACCACGCTCTTTTTATTTCCACACATCTCTCTTACCCTTACGTTACTTACTCGATCAAACCACCTCACACCACACATTGTCCTCAAACATCTCATTTCCAGCACATCCATCCTCCTGCGCACAACTCTATCCATACGCCACGCCTCGCAACCATACAACATTGTTGGACACTATTCTAGTGATTATTTAGCTTTACCGAATATGTTATTGAAGTTGTTAACATTTGTTAGGTAAAATTCGACCTTCCCCAACCTTGATTGTTTGCCAGGACAGTAAGAGATCATACCGCTAAGATCTCATTCAACGATTTACGTCATCAAAGAAGCACATGACGTTTTTCTTCAACTCATCCAAATGACGACCTCAATCTGTACCTAAACGTTGCTCTATTATCGTTAACGTAATACATTTTTAGCTCCACCTTATGCAGAGATCAGTACCAGCCCAAGTTTCGACGTTCGAACCAACAAGCCGAAACTTATGACACGAACAAAACAGTGTCAATCACAAAGCTTGATAACCCGCAGGAACGTTGAGTTGCATTCTAGACCTCTTTAATGATCGAAAGCAATGCGATAATACAATGTAATCACCTTGGTACCATTCCATGAAGCTGCCCCCTACTGTCACCAACCGCTGAACTTCCCTCGCCGTACAGTGACGAATGTACAAGAATAAAACTTTTCGCGATTGCTAATCATCTAAAAATCTTGTCCAAGGAATTCTTATACTTCCTCAGAGCTCCTCAATTCACTCATCAGCTGAGGTGTCCCTCCATTGATCTGACATCATCGATGATATGGTTTATTGTATTTTCGATTCTTCAGCAAACAGATCTGTTTCCGGTTAAATCTTCAATTTTCTATAATTTCGGTAAAAATTACGCCATCTGATAGAATATGTAAGTGCATGTATGTATAATAATTAAACACTTCCATCTTTCTTTAATCATACAGGGCTTTTTTATCACTCTCTCTGTATTGCTCTCACTCTTCTCCCTTTCGCCTTTGTCAATCCTTGCCGTCTTCCCATCCTCGGCCCTCACATGCTCATCCTCTCTTAACAACCTTTCTCAATCAGGTTTTTTTTAACATTGTCACTTCCATTTGTTTTAAGAAAACGTCTCAACTACATCAACTCTGCTTTTTCAGAAAAAAAGTTTTGCCATTTAACTACTTTGCACTGCGACGTTACCTTTTTGTCCTTAACCACTATACATTACGCATCCACGTGACCAAAACACATTGCCTGTATACAGAAATTCAAATCTTCAAATATCATTACCATCCTTTAACATCCAATATGGCCTACCTTTAGCCTTCACTGAAGTTCACATGCTACCTTTGCTTACACCCTACTTCCTCCTTCCAGATACATTTATTTCTCTCCTATTCAATTTACCTGATACTCTCATCATCCAACTCACATGCCCTTGATCTCTTTCCACTTGACCCTCCTAGGACCGATCCCCATCAGGTTTCGATTCATGCTTCCGGCAGTCAGTGCATTTTCCCGCAACAACGTTCCAAATCCTTTCTTTCTTGTTAAATCTATACTATGCATCAATATATATATATATATATATATATATATATATATATATATATATAATATATATATATATATATATATATATATATATATATATATATATATATGGGACAAGGAATTCTACCTCCATATTCCCCGTGTGTCGTAGAATGCGACTAAGGAGGCGGGAGCGGGGGGCTGGAAACCCTCCTCTTCATGTATTTCTGTTTCTGAAAGAGGAAACAGAAGAAAGATTCAAGCTGGGAGTGCTCATCCTTCTCGAAGGCTCAGACTGGAGTGTGTGAATAGGCGTGGAGGTAACCAAGGTGAATAAAAGGAGGGATGGGAAGTTTCAGGAAAGAAACCTGGATGTTCTACTCTGAGTGAAACGAAGCTAAAGGGTAAAGGTAAAGAATGGTTTCATAAACATCTTAGGAGTAAAGTCAGGGGTTACTGGGAGGTCAGGAACTAAGGAAGGGGTAGGACTACTGTTGAAGCTGGAGCTGTGGTAGTGTGTGAAAGAGTGTAAGACGTGAGCTGAAGACCGTTGTGGGTGACAATAAAAGTAGGTGGAGAGACGTGGGTGAATATTAGTGCTTCTGCATCTGCCCATACGAGGAGACATCATGATAGGCAAATGCTTTGGGAGCAGCTGAGTGAGTATGTCAGCAAAGTTGATGCAAGAGATCGGGTACTATTGATAGGTGATTCAGATGCGAGGGTGGGTAATATGGCAGTTGAGGGCGTGATTAAGGGCACGAGATATTCAGTAGTGTGCATGAACTTGGTGAACAGCTTTTGGAGTAGTAGTGTTGTCTTCCCGCTTCTCCTTGTTCCCTGCACTTCGAACACATATATCCTCTTTATCAACCTTTCCTCTCTCATTCTTTCCATATGTCCAAACCATCTCAATACCCTCTATTCTGCTCTCTCAACCACACTCTTTTTATTACCACACATCTCTCTTACCATTTTATTACTTACTCGATCAAACCACCTCACACCACATATTGTCCTCAAACATTTTATTTCTAAAACATCCACCCTCCTCCGCTACAACCATATATATAGCCCATACCTCGAAACCATATGATATCGTCGGAACTACTATTCTTCAAACATACCCATTTTCGTCCTTCCAGATAATGTTCTCTCTTTCCACACATTCTTTTGTGCATCATGAACCGTCGCCTCCTCCCCCACCCTATCACTCACTTCCACTTCCACTAAGTCCACTCCCTGATATCTAAAACACTTCACTTCCTTCAGCTTTCTCTCCTTGCAGATGCACACCCCAACTAACCCTCAAACCTGCTGAACCTAATGAATCTGCTTTTATTCACTTTCACTCTCATATATACATATATATATATATATATATATATATATAGAGAGAGAGAGAGAGAGAGAGAGAGAGAGAGAGAGAGAGAGAGAGAGAGAGAGAGATTTATATATATATATATATATATATATATATATATATATATATATATATATATATATATATATATATGCGCACTGATGAGATGGCCTTGCACAGGGAACTCAGTTGCCCCTACCGTCTCAATTTACAGGCGAGACAATCAGCCAATCAACAACACATCATGGGACTGATATCCCAACCTCCCGCCTCTCCACAATCACTCACGTCTGTTTACACACAGACTTCGGCTGTCACCTCCTTTTCCTCCCTTCCGTCATCCTGTGTCATTACTGAAGAGTCTGCTAATGCCATCACCGAGGCCTGAACTACCTGCCAACCACCCAAGCTGATTGTAGGGCGATCATCTGATTGTTTTCCACTTTAGGAGCTTTCTTGATTAGCTTCTTCAGGGGAGATGTGATGGGTGGATGAGTTGGATAATGAGAATATAAGAACGAGAGAAGGGGTTATTGTGGGGAGATGATGGGCTATATCTCTGGGGAGTTGATGGGGGGGAAGATTTTGTTTTTTTTCATATATCTTCCTACGGAGAGGAAATCATATTTTGATAGAGCAGTGATTTTGGGCTTCTATATATCTATTTATATGACAGAAATTAATGTCCAGAACGGCAAGGCAGAGTTTGGAAGGCTTAAGATTTAATAGAAATGTTGAGTGTGACTAAAAAGCAAAGTCTCAGTGCTATTTTTCTTTTAGTCTGTATGTAACGGGACAAGTATATATGCGAACTGTGTCTATAGTAAAGAACACGACTGTCAGTGGTCAAACAGGCTCACCGTAGGCAATGTGACCGGACAGCTCACCGCTGGTTGGGGGTCTCGGGAGGGAAGGGCTGTGCATGGAGTGGGGGTCTGGGAGGAGGAGGATGGTGTTGTAGGTGGGGGTCGGCGAAGTAAGAGCTGCTTATGGTAGGTAGGGTTCGGGGAGGGTCGTGATAGGGGTGAGGCTCATATGATGGAGGAAGTGTTCGTCTCGACTGTGGTCACTTAAGTTCCCCCTCAAACGATCGAAGCTTCGAAGCTCGGTTCGAAGCCGTCTCTTTAGCGATAGTAGATGGAACTTTGGGTAATGAGTAAGTTTAATGGCCTAAATAACTTATTAGCAGGAATTAGAGGATTATCAACCATATTAGAGACTAATCGAAATACTTTCACGAAATATCGAATTTAGTTACGCAACAGGAAATTAGTTCATGTAGAGGCCAAATTGAGCTAATTTAATCTGCATAAGAGAACACTGGAAAGCCAGTTTCAGATATAATTTGCACTCCATAATGTCTGCACCACAGTCAATACTATAAGCATAATAAGCACTCCTTCGTGTATCTCATAGGATCTACTCCCCTAACCTATATTATATGTTTGATATACACTCCCCCTGAATTACATCCAGTGGTTAGTGTAGGAAAGTATGCATTTCCATAGTCATAAAGGGTTTCTTTATATCTGTAGGAGAAAGAGTTTGGTATGATTTGATCTAGAGTCGTCTACATACACACACTCATTCATTTTGGTGTCGACAGTACCTTGTGAGTGACTGGGGACTGTGATGAGAGGCTGTATAGGCTGCATACCACCACATACTCACCTTCTTCTCCTTTTTCATCGCCTCTTGTATAAACAACTAATGGTGTTTTCTGTGACGTACTTGATGGCGGTGCTGGTGATAAGCCATGGAATATATTGCTCCAGAAACATATGATACGAGATGATGTTCGCTTGACAACATGGCAACGCCACCGATGAACAAAACATGGGGGGGGGGTCAAAATTTGATTGCATTATAACGGGAGTTGCTGTTCGTTATTCTGTTCACAGAACATGTTCGTTCTTAGGACAGCTTGCTGTCTTTGTTAGTCGTTAGCGATATGGACTCGTAAAACAGAGAACACACTGTAGACAAGGGTCAGTGAGAGGGTGTATGGTCTTATGCATCATACTGAACACATGTATGTGCTCAAACCTCACCTAAGGGAGGTGTTCAGGATTCTTCGCTTGGCTGTTATAACTTGACCTTTCTGGCGACTGATAGACCAGTCAACCAACCAAAACCAGTTCGTATCATTTGTTCCGTCTAAATCACTAATAGTATCTTGTATGTCACTTATGATATAGGAAGTAATACAGTATAAGTCACTGGTATTGCTCCCGTTGGAGTCGCTATATTTAAGCTCAAGTTGAAAGGGAATTACAGCACTAGTCTCTCCTCCTTCTATTCTAAGCTCCGTCGTAATGAGACTAATTCCAGGTAAATCTTGCCCGGATGATTCAAATATGGCCGCCAGCAGACACTGTCGTTCAGCCGTATTTAAAGCGATTAAAAAATGATCAGTCGGATTAAACTTGAAGCAACAAAAGGTATTGAAATACGTACGTGCATATGATATTTCCCAAAATGAATGATTTCGTGTAGTTATTAGATTGTAATTCATCACTGTGACGTTTGATTAATTGATGCGTAAGATGGTTTTATGTTTAAGCGGGTCTTCTTTCTTTAACTTAACTCGGTCTCTTTGGCGTAACAGAAGCAGGAAGAAGGAATAGCGGCGTCGTATCTATCTATTGATCATTCCTTTATCATCCACTCTATTCCTGTTTGAGATGGGGATGGATCAAGTGTGCCACACACACACACACACACACACACACACACACACACACACACACACACACACACACAGAGTCATGCCTTCGTAGAGTAGCAGAGAGGAAGGGTATCCAAGAATCCCGATAAAGACATTTGATCCTACTTCTCTTCCCTACAGCCTCGAACACAAACCTTACGAGACATTACGACGAAGACACACGAATTTCGCGATATATCTCAGTGATCCCTTTCTTTCGACCAGGTCAAGCAGATCCGTAGAAGAATGAGATCTCGAGAAATACATATATATATATATCATCCGAGATCAGTTGAAACTCATATGTGACGAGGGTTTCTCCGTAATGTATTATGACTCGGGATAAACAAAAGAGAAGCGTCAGACACTCTCGCAAGCATCAAAGGGTATCTCACACACACACATACACACACCCACACACACACACACACGTTTGATCTGTTCTTGTCGATGCTACATTATTTGAATCTCCTGAGGTAGAAACGGATATGGGATTTCCTCAGATGTTCAATCCTAAGAGTGACTTCGTACAGCATGAGACGAGCGAGACTCATGCATCTATATTTTTCTCTTATTCTCTGATCGAATCTTTACAACCCTCGTCTCATCTTATATTCGACTTGGTTGATTTGCAGTCGCGAATTATTGTCCGGTACTCCATCATCGCAGTATTGGAAGACCTTTTCACGTTTTCCAATACTCGCTCTGTACTGTTCATTGGTTATTTGGGCTTTAGGAAGCCTTTCAACTCACCAGGGTCATTTAAAGCCGTCAGCGTCAATCTACCACATCCACCATCATCAGGTGTTGAGGATAACTCGAAGACCGATGTACACTCTCACTCTGCATGTGGCTCATCTTGAATCTGTACGTCTCTCACACAGTTTCAGAGGAACTTATCTGAGGAAATGTATTTCTGAAGTGAGAAATGTGGGTGGTTCTGTCTTTCAGTGAATGATTTTTTAGTCATTATTATTATTATTATTATTATTATTATTATTATTATTATTATTGTTATTATTACTATTATTATTATTATTATTATTATTATTATTATTATTATTATTATTATTATTATTATTATCATTATCATTAATTATTATTAGTATTAGTATTTATCATTATCATTATTATCATTATGATTATTGCAATTATTTTTATCATTATCAACATTATTATTATCATTATTATTAGTAAGGTATTTACATCTGTTTTATCTGCGTAACCACTATCATCATTGTTATCATTATCAGCATTATCATCGTAATTACATTTGTTTCATTAACATTATTACTGTTATTATCCTATGTGCTTGTATGGTTATCCTAGAACGATCAAAAACAGGTCATTAGATTTTAAACCTCCCCTTCTCTTCTTCTCACTTTCCAAAACCCCATTTTCTCCACAGTCTGCCCTTCTCAGCCACTCTATATTTCCCTGATGCTATTCCCATCCTTCCTATGCCTTCGCGACCATCATGGTCCTCAGCCACAAATTTCCCCCTGTTATCCAACCTACTCACTTCCATTCTCCACGGGTTCGATAACCTCTCCGTCGTCTCTCGAGGCAGGACGTGTCTCCGGAGTTCCCGACCAACAAGAAAGAGAGAGACACACACACAGATTGCGAGGGGAGGTTTATCTCTAAGTTGAGCCAACCACCAGACGCTGGTGTAAGTTCACTTCGTTGACGGGTGGTTAAGTGGGCTCGTTCATCCTTGTGTGGTAAGTTAAACCTCGTATTTTCCTCTCGAGTTTTTTTTCCCCATGTTTTTATTTTCCTGCTGTTGTTTGTGCAGGGGTTTACGATGATGGGGTGTTTGGTGGTGTCTAATATGGCTGTGGTCTTAGGTGGACATTGTGGTATAAGCATATATCGACTACAGTGAATGGTGAACTATGTTATACTGGTGCTACATATAACGATTACAGTGAATTAATGACGATTACAGTGATTTGTGGACGAGGTGGCGACTTCAGTGATATTGCTGCACATCGCTGTGGAAATAGTGCAGCGTAATACGGTTCGTCAACCACAAGGGTGAAATTTTGTAACATAAAAGCGCGTTGTGAACCGCATCGTGTAAATGTTGGAACGCCCCACTGAATGTGGGAAAAAGGTGGTAGAAATGTCGTTTTATACAGTGGATTGGGTGAATGGTATGGTGGATACGTTGCAATGTTATGGTAAACGAAGAGTATGGAGAAATATTTCACTTCTGGTTATCTCTTGTTATTCTTGTTATCTCTTGTCATCTATACCTCTGGAGACGTGAGGTGGATTCGTTTTACTTAACGAAGCTCTTTTCTACATGCAGCTTATCCTAGCCTAGTATTTCTGAGATGGTATTCAGGAATACTAGGCTTGGTTAAGCTAGGCTAGACTATGTTAGGTTAGGCAATATTAGGCTTTTTGGGTTGGTAATTCTTTTCATACTCTTTAGAATTAGGTTAGGTTAGATTTCTTCAGATGTTTATCTCGCGATTGAAAAAAAAAAAGATAATAATACCAACCAATATGACCTTGTATGACCTGACCTTAGTGAGGGCGAATGGTCTTTCGATTGCCGTTGATAAACCCCCACGAATTTCCTCCCCCATAATGATCAGACTTCCTTACCGTGTTGTTGGTAGAGAAGAACTGCTTGACTGGATTCTGTTGCATATCGAACAGGGCAAAATAATCGTTGAGAATCAAGCAATTGATGGGCCTTGGATTGCATACCATGCCGAACTAGAAACCAAAAATTCGTTTGAAAGGATATTAAAAGGGAAGTAGATAAATTGAATTTGGCTTTTGGAAAGACTAGCCCTAATTTTGAAGGCACTAAAAGTCCCTCTAAACTATAGATCTCTCTGGATGGCTTCGACGCTGCCTTAGTGCGCTAACTTAGCTCGTTTTCGCTTGCTTTTAACTTCGATCTATTTTTCGAAAGAAAAACAATAGAAAAAAGACAGACCGGGTCGCCTTAGTGTAACAGTGAGATACAAAAACTCTCAGCTATCCCTGTTTTTCCTTTGCAACAGGTTTCACTTGTCAATGAAGTCTCGAAAGATCCAAAAACAAGATCCCGTACAAACATATTGTTTCTCAGCATTTTAAGATTTTAAAACAATTTTTCCACAGATTCTCTGTCTAATGTAATTAGAAAACTGACAGTTTTCTTTTTTTTTTTTTTCCACGCACCACTACTGTCTGTTAACGTCCATTATCTTATGGCTTTCCTTCAAGTGTAGGTAGGGGAGGGAAAAAGATATCGCTAAGAATATAGGTACGACGTATGAAAGATCCCAGACTTCATTATTTTGGTCAAAAAAAAAAAGTGCAGTATGTTACTGGAAGATTCAGGAGGCTGTATGATGGAAATAAAATGCAAGGAGATGATGATGCCTCAAGAGATTAGAACTCCCTTCCCATATGAAGAAAGGTAAAGCAGGGAAAGGTAAAGCAGAGGGATTTTTGGTCCTAGGGTTCAATCCAAGCGTTCCTTTCCTCTAGACCTTCTCTACTTGTTCTTTGCGCTTCTCTAAGTGCGGTGACCAAAACTTTAGAAACATTTTCTTGTTTTGGCCTTATCTAGGAAGTGAACAGCTTGCTAATTATATCCTCACTATGTATCTTTATAAAATGTAATTTCACAGTGGACATTTTTGTCTCCTTTACTGCTCTCCTAAGGTGAGATTCTGGCGACAGATTAGAGGCGGTGTCGACTCTCATAAAAGAATGCAGCGGTGTCTTATATCCTGCCGGATAACGTTCATATCGAGGCCTTCTTTGTCCCACGTACATCACTGTACTTAACATACAATCGTGTCCATTTTCATCCACCATAGGTCAGACCAACATGGGAGTCTGTCTGGGTCCCACTGTACGTTGAGGAAATCTTCATCGTCTTATATTACCCTTTGTGACCTTGGCTACATTTGTAAACATGTTTAAGTAGGAGGGCAATCTTTCTGTGTGAGTGATTCCTATTTTTGATGAATATTTTTTGTGTTACAGGGAGAGAGCTTTACACTCGAGTTGCCCTATCTCTTAACTACACACACACACACACACAAGCACGCACGCACGCATGCACGCACGCACGCATGTCGTGTGTAAACTCCTATGTTTGTGTGTGTGTGTGTGTGTGTGTGTGTGTGTAAGGTTCCCATATGGTAAAGAGTCCAGATTAAGGCTCCTTGCAACCTACCACACATGTAAACCCAAGTTATATGCACGTCCTTCAGCCATACATAACTTAGGGACGATGAATCTCCCACGTACAACATTCTAGCCATCCACACCAACCACCTACACCAAACACCTACACCCCTGTACACCCAGTCACAGGCGGGCCACCAGCAGTCGGTGTTCGCTGGTGTCACAATGATACATGGTGTAATTACTGTATGCTATCCAATGCATCATGTAGGCTGGGGGAGGGAGGACCAGCGTCCCATAAATCTCTAATTTTAAAGCCAATATAAGTCCCGGGAAGATGTTAATAGCCAGACGAAGAGGAGGGATAATGGATAGGAAATATCCGCGAAAGAAAATGGGTGTTGGCTGGTGATGAGAGGGTATATATTGACTTTTTATTACAGGGTTTACGGAGAAGTGTTGGTAAAAAAAAATGAGCTATTAAACGATATGGTAACGAAAGGCCAATGGGAATTTTAGCTTATGGGTGGAAATAGGAATTAGATGGGGGTACCTAATAGGGAGACGAAGGCATATGATGTACTAACGTTTAACGTGTATACAGAAGATTTTAAAACGATATTCCTCTCTCTCTCTCTGCGCCAGATGTGCAAGAGACAAACCAACTGCCATGGCGAACATGGCTAGCTGGAAAGGAACAGCGACTGTGTGAGGTTCCTTTGACAGACGTAACAGCTGAGACTACAACATTCAGGTCGTGACGAAGGTGCATGACTGGTGGTGAGCAGAGTTTCAGCTGAACTCGAGACGCTACATGAACAGGAGAGGGGTGAACACGGTCAGGCATTTTGCCCATGTGCCAGCAAGACACAACTTTACGATGATCAGAAACAGAGAATCTCCTAAATTCCTTATTATCTATATATCTGTAATTATTGAGGCGTGAGAGGTAACAATGATAGGACGTACTGATGAAGGCCTGATTCTCTGCTACTGCCTGACATTCATTGAAAGAGAAGGGTGCGTATCCAGATTGGCTTCTGTATTTAGCTCACTTCATCCATACTCTCATTTTGGATCGTGCGAGTGAAAAGAATCCCCTGCCCTTAAGAGTTAAAAATAAACGGTATTGACGATGCCTCTTAGGAATACGATCTCTGTTTTGTATATTTTTTTGGCTGACGAACTATGTTTGCTCAATTAGTTCCCTCCACGAATAGACAGTGATTCCGTGAAAGCGCTCAAACGCCGTGGGGAAAAAAAAGGAAAAAATCGGTCTCAAAATGCGTTACATTTCTCTTTCAGAGGAGGAGTCCCTCTCCCTCCTCCCTCCTTACCTCCCCCATCGCTTGTTGTGCGGCAACAGACGAAGAGAGAATAGCGCGGCGCGTTGCACAGAACTCATCAATCAGTGTTGGATGTGTGTGATCCAATATTGCTGCAGCCTCCGACCCATTCCGCGTATAACTCTGACGATATATATATATATATATATATATATATATATATATATATATATATATATATATATATATATATATATATATATATTTTCTTTCTTTCTTTCATACTATTCGCCATTTCCCGCATTAGCGAGGTAGCGTTAAGAACAGAGGACTGGGCCTTTTAGGGAATATCCTCACCAGGCCCCCTTCTCTGTTCCTTCTTTTGGAAAATAAAAAAGAAAAAAAAAATTGAGAGGGGAGGATTTCCAGCCCCCCGCTCCCTTCCCTTTTAGTCGCCTTCTACGACACGCAGGGAATACGTGGGAAGTATTCTTTCTCCCCTATCCCCAGGGATAATATATATATATATATATATATATATATATATATATATATATATATATATATATATATATATATATTTTTTTTTTTGTTTTTTTTTTTTTGCTTTGTCGCTGTCTCCCGCGTTTGCGAGGTAGCGCAAGGGAACAGACGAAAGAAATGGCCCAACCCACCCCCATACACACACACACATATATATATATATATATATATATATATATATATATATATATATATATATATATATATTATTAATAATAAGTCAGTCACGGCGCTGCTGGTTCAGGTCAACTTACCTCTGGGGAATCTCACTCGTTTTTTTACTTGTCTATACACAACCTTTGAAATTTAGATTGATTGATATGCAATCACACTTCTCTTCCTCCTCAGCGAAAAGGCATTGCATGTATATGGACGGTGTTGGGATCTCGAAAGTCTAACTTCTCTAACTTTGTTTCTTAACGAAAGCTCACATCAAGGCCTGGTATAAGTTGAAATATAAGAGGATTATGAATGGGAAAAAGAAGAGACAAGGACAGGTATTTGCGAATTATGGAGAAAGTGAAAAATCTGTCATTTGAATTGTGGCAGGTAATAATTATTGGGAGAGACATGAGAGGCTAGAGAGTTCCAAAGCTTCGACGTGTAGAGAAATAAACAGGTATCAAAATGGACCACCCTTGAGTTGCCAACAGCCACACAATAAGTTTGCCGAGTATTGCCTGGTGTAGCTAGCGGTGTGGGCATATAAGCAACCAGATTTCGGGAGCAAAACCCAAAGTAATACCTACCCTGAGGTATAGGAGAAAGAATCCTACCCCCGTATTACCTGCGTGTCATAGAAGGTGACTAGAAGGGGCGGAAGCAGGGGGTTGGAAACTAACCCTTCTTGTATTTCAGTTTCTAAAGACAGGAACAGAGGAAGGAGCCAGGCAGGGATCGCTCATCCTTCTCAAAGGTTCAGATTAGGGTGTCTAAATGTGTGTAGATGTAACCAAGATGAGAAGAGAGGAGAAATAGGTAGTATGTTTGAGGATAGGATCCTGGAAATTCTGGTTCTGAGTGATACAAAGCTCAAGGGTAAAAGGGAAGAATGGCTTGGAAACGTCTGAGAAGTAAAGTCAGGGGTTGGTGAGAGGACAAGAGCTAAGGAAAACGTAGCACTACTGAAGCAGGAGTTGTCGGAGTGTGTGAAAGAGTGTAAGGGAATGAATACTAGAATGGTATGGGGGAAAATGAAAGTGGATAGTGAGAGATGGGTGATTATTAGTGCTTATTCACTTGGTCATGAGGAGAAAGATCATGAGAGGCAGGTGTTTGGGGAGCTGCTGAGTTATTGTGTTAGCAGTTTTGATGTAAGAGACCTGGTGTTAGTGATGGGTGATTTAAATGCGAAGGTGAGTAACGTGGCAGTTAATGGTTTGATCGGTGCGTATGAGGTATTCAGTGTAATGAATGGAAATGGTGAACAGCTTGTGGAGTTCCGGCTTTTCTTCGTTTCTTCCTAGCTCTACCTCGCTAACGCGGGAAATGGCGATCAGGCGTGAAAGCACCCAACCAACCCACCTACCCACACACACACACACACACACACACACACACATCTAATTGCTTCTCCTGCCTCAGCGAGGTAGCATCGTGAACAAACGAACAACGGCCTCATTCGCGCACATCCACTCTCGTTATACAGCTATGATAGAGTAATAATGTGACCGCCTGTGTTTATCTACCTCTTTATCTACCTATCTACGCGTCTGATATCAATAACTTCTAAAGGTTATCGTAGATTTTCATTAAGTTTGGTCAAAATGTTGGGTAATGACTAAAGAAAACATTCTAACCCCTTTTCAGATGCATTGCGTCCTAGAGTTCAGTATCTTATAAGTCTTTATGTCACAATGGACTACGTCCGGCGCTGCTCACCGCGACCGGGAAGACTGGCTTTGAGTTGGGGGAGAGCCGTCTAGTGGATGGATGGGGGTCTTGGGAGGCAATGGCCGTGCAGGGAGTGGAGGTTGCTGGAGTCCAGGGCCGTGTTGTTGGTGGGGGAACTTGGGAAGGGGAGGACAGTGCAAGGGGTTGGGGATGAGAATGTCGTGAAGGTGTCAGGAGTTTGGTGATGGGAGGGCCGTGCTGGGGGGGTTGGGGTCAAGGGAGGGGAGGGCCGAGAAGGGGATAGAGGTTAGAGGGAGAGAGAGAGAGAGAGAGAGAGAGAGAGAGAGAGAGAGAGAGAGAGAGAGAAGGGGGCTGTTGAGGGTAGTGGAGAAAGTAATATGATCGAATCCACGAGACGACGTAGGTTCAAGGTCAGCCAACAGCTCGTCATCTGCAATGCTTCCGACACCAGCCACGTACTGCCATCCAGAGCTTGGCAAACCACACACACCTTCATGGTTTCCGTAGTTTGCTTTCTGTGCCCTGGTTCACTAGAGCTGGTCTTCGTAAGTTCAAGAACATATCGTGTGCTGACTTGACTTCATCTTTTATTGACAAGGTCTGTTCAACCTTTCCTCTTATCTACCGACTTGATCAATGTAATTCTAATTCTCCATCTGATAAAGCCGCTCTTTTTGGTGACTTAATTTCCATTAACTCTGGATGATTCAGCTTCAGTTCCTCCGTTCTCATTTCCTCCCATTGAACCCATGTCATCTATATTCTCTTCGCGCAGGGTCTTCCAGCTCCGGTTGGACAAGGCCCAGATGGCATACCTCCTCGAGTTCTAAAGGGGACTGTGCCTCTTAGCCAGCACCAAATTGCGCACCTGCCTTCTCTCTCTCTCTCTCTCTCTCTCTCTCTCTCTCTAAAACCCTGGACATTTCTTTGCGCTTGGCAGAACACCATTGTGCGCTCTAACACCTCCACTCCACCTCGCTATTTTTCTCACTTCTGCTGTGTCCAGATTCTGCAAAAACTCCTAAATTATCACTTTCTTAGACACTTAGAGACCCATCCCCTTCTATCTGATCACTAGTTTGGTTTTCGTAGTGCCAGGTGTACTGGTGACTTTCTCTCTTATATGACTTACCTGTGGTCTCAGGGATTTTTTTTTTTTTTTACTTTAGTCTTGGTCTTCTCGACGTCTCCAGAGCATTGGACAGGTGTGGCATATGTGTTTGCTTTCTCAACTCCCATTCTTTCGCGTGTCTGCTTTTCCCTGGTCTCTGGTGCATAGTTTCCTCTGTGGCCGTCGTTCCATTGCAGTTACATCGTCGATGGAGCGATAGACCTCCTGTTCTATCATTAGTGGAGTTCCTCAAGGTCCTGTCCCGTCGCTTACTCTCTCTTTTAGCTCAATAGATAGCCGTCGGGTAGGGTCTAACAACTTAATGGGTGGAGAATCTAGGGAAAACCAGTGTGTTTAGAGCCTCTTGGCCAGTGATACAGGAAAGATGGAGGATGATCTTGCATGCTCTTTTCTGTACTTTGTCTAGTAATGTTTTATAGTTATACGTGAAATATATCTAATGGATTTACAGAGGGAGACTGGGATCCTTGTTTGAAAGCCAGGTACTCATTTATCGACCAGCCCTGATGGAAGGAGGAAGAACACCTGAGCTGGGTGTAGGTCGTCTGCCACGCCCAAGATATATATATATATATATATATATATATATATATATATATATATATATATATATATATATATATATATATATATATATATATAATGTAAATCCCCCTAAAAACGTATCCCACAAGAAACGAAAAGGTTAACCAAATTGATCATCAAAGAAGGCAGCCTTGTGTCATGTTAGCTCTTATCAGAAATAACCACTGAACGAAGTTATACATCCATTAACCCGTCCTGGTGAAAGAAAGCCTCAGCAGATTACAATAAAAGATAATCGAACTCCCTTTTCAACTGGATTCCTTCGTTATGAAGCCTACGAAGACAGTATACCATCAGGATCGTAAACTCTTCAGAAAGGTAACATTTTCGCAGACTAAAGTCCTCGAGCTGAGAACGCTACCACTGAAGCTAACCTAACCCTCAGAGGAAGGAACCCACTGAGGAAAATGGCTTCCTCCTGGGGTAAAAGGAACCCCCCCTCTCCCCCCCGGGTAAACTGAGCCATCAGATAAAGGAACCTAATCAAGGTGAGCGTCCAACTAAAGCCGTCCTTCCGCGCCAGATATTTGCCAGACGTGCATTTAGCTCTGAGGGCGAGGGTGATGCTCGCTTGTCTGGCTAGATTGGCCAGGGTTCCCTGCCCTGCTAATGATAGATATGAACTGGCGGGAGGATGGCACTTCATCATGTGAGATGTGGTGAGAGAGGTGTATATATAAAGAGAGAGAGGGAAAAAGAGAGGCGGTGGGTGAGCAAAAGGACTGGAAGAAAGGATGGTGTGTGTGTGTGTGTGAGGAGGAAGGAGAGAGAGATGACGATGACTCTATTGATAATGATGGATGAAAGGGACTGGAAGCCCTTGTCCATGATCAGTCTGTGGCTTTTTTTTTCATGGATGATTATGAGTATGAGGCTCCGTGGTGGAGTGGTTTAGCGAGACTGACCGTGATGCATTCGCGGTTCGCCTGAGGTCGACTGCATAGGCTCGAGTTCCGGTTGCGGTAGTCGGTCCACAGTCAACGCAGCTGTTCATTCTTCCAACCATCTCCAGGTGAGTGAGGCTGTCAGTCTCCTCACCTGGACACCAACACCGCCGTCTGTCTTTTCACTGACCAATATTTGCACCTGCAGAAGTCCCTGTGGCTCAGCCCACAGAGCCAGGGGTATCTACTGGTTAACTCGGGTCTTCTGATGGAGGAGGTAGATCGCTGGGCAGCCCATCCAAGAGCGGGTACTTGGTGATGGCTGGTGAGGTCTTCGGGAATCATCACCCTTCAGCCTGGGTTGGGTTCAGTGTATTAGATTTTGTCGTTGGTCGACCACGGTGTTGTTGGAACCCGCAGCCTTCACTCACACACACACACACGCACACACACACACACACACACACACACACACACACACACACACACACACACACACACACACACACACTTTTAGGTACTTGTCCAGTGCATCCCATCCTGTTTCTGATGTGATGGAGTAACACTCCGACTTACGGATAAGTGAATCTTGGCTTTTTGCAGGATGGCAGTAAGGGTGTAGCTGCTCCCCTCCCTTTGATACATCGAGGGAGAGTTTCTTCTTCCTCTGCTCCCTTCGCATGACTGCAGGCTGCTGATAAGGGCCCGTTTGTGCAAACTAAAACGCCATCAGGACTCTCTCTCTCTCTCTCTCTATCCTCACACCACCTCGCCCCAAACACATCCCATCCACCATACTGTCGTTTTGGACGGTCGGCAGACCATGAGTTTAGTTCACAGAGCAAACTGTCCATGTCTTCCTTTATCATTTGGCAAAAAAATGAAGGAAGGCAGAGAGGCCGCCCTGTTGGATGTCGTTATTTAACTAGGGGAAGAGGTTACCCTATCAGGTCCTCTTGATCAGTTAAGAGAAGAGGTTCTCCCACTAGAAACCGTTATCTAACCAGAGGACGAGGTTGCCCCGTTGGATACCCTTATGCACCTTATATTCTTCATAAGAGGCAGCATCGAAGGATCACGACAGTGATGTAGAACAACAAACAGATGAAGGAAAGAGGGAATGGGGGAAAAAAAAAATGCTAGAATGCCCTTTCTTGAGCAATATGAAATATTTTCAAAACAATCCTCAAATTTTCTTCGACATGAGCTTTGATTTGGATGAGTTTGTGAATATCAACTTGCACTACCAGAGCTGCTGTTCTGAAGCTTGATAGAATTTTATTGTCAAGAAGTTGGTTTAATTTCTGTTCGGAAACTGTTGCCTGAAATGAAGCCAGGAAGGTTGTTGTTTGTGGCATTAGGATGTTAGTAAGTGCTGGTTATGGCCGGAAGCCTCGAGGAGACAAGGCATGATCTACACCTGGAAGCCTCCAGGTGTAGAAGGCATGATCGTAGGTGACAGTCTTCAGGAAGCCTCCAGGTGTAGAAGGCATGATCGTAGGTGACTGTCTTCAGGAAGCCTCCAGGTGTAGAAGGCATGATCGTAGGTGACTGTCTTCAGGAAGCCTCCAGGTGTAGAAGGCATGATCGTAGGTGACTGCCAGCAGGAAGTCTCCAGGGTACAGTGCGTGGTCTTAGCTTATGGCGTTCGCTTCTAATAACGCTGTGATCACCATAATCTAGACCTGGTAGGTGCCTCACCTCCTCCTGCTGCCACCGTGGCTTTCCTGACTTTAAAAGAAAATAAGTCTAGGGGCTGGAGTGGGTCACTGCCACCGCAGAACTGTGTGGATGAATCAGTCCGGAAGAACTTGGTGGCGCAGTTGACCAGAGTGGTGAACGAAACAGAGACCCAGACGACGGGCAGAGTGGTGTAGGGATGTCAGTTCCCTTTGGACTGAGGATTAACCCGAGCCCCCGCCTGCTACGAGCGAGCGTGGGAGAACACGTTAAGAAACGAGGAAGAGAGAAATTCGTGAGCGGTGCAGAATTTCCACTGTAAGTGTCGTAGGTCTTTGTGAAGACAGGAAAACACACTGGCATCTGTATACCAGTGTGTGACAGCGATATTTTAACGAAAGAACATATCCCTACACTACATATATGTATATATATAGATATTCGTGTAAGTATTTCTGTTGCTCTATATACATGCATGGATGTAAATGCTGGTTGCCAGCGAGATATATCAAGATCGGCATTTTGGTAAATAAGGAGAGAGTCAAGATAAAGAGAGTTGTGTGTGTGTGTAGAGAGAGAGAGAGAGGGGGCATCTTATGCCGCATTTCATATTTTTGGCTGTTGAGCAGCGCATGAATTTCGTGTCGAAAGAGGCGCGGAGTCTGTGTGCCCGGCAGAAAGGTGGTGCTTCCCGTACTTGGAGGAAAAAGTTCGAACTTAACTTCAGGTCATGGGAGTGTAACCAAAGACCCACAATTGGGTGGACAGTAAATACCAACTGTCTGCTGGGAATTACTAGAATATCATTCATGTATTTGGATAAGGAAATATTCAGCAAGCTGCTCACATCCTACAGTCGGCCAAAACTGAAATAAAGCTGCTCAGTTTAGGTCATGTGCATAAAGGAAAAGAAAATCACAGAGAGGTAATGGAGAAGGTCCAGAGGAGAGCATTGAATATGATTAAAGATGAGTTACAGGGGATGTTTAAAAGCCTCGTATATCCTCACCAGGGAAGAGAGAAGAGTAAGGCGTGACCTCATCACACTGTTAAAGGTTTTAAGCCAGTTTGACGATTTAGATACTAGCCACTTGTTTTAGAGACAAGCAGGGAATAGAACAGCGAGAGACCACAGCATGATATGAAATAAGAAACTTGTGTAAATAAATGTAAAGAGATATGTTTATAGTATGAGTTGTGGATGAAAGGAACATAGTGAGCTGTAGGATACGGAATGTGGACAACACACACAGATGCTGGAAAGGATGATGCCTCACGAGTGTAGAATTCCTTCTACGTAGAGTACATAGAGGTCATTACAAACAGGAATTCAGACACACACACACACACACACACACACACACACACACACACACACACACACACACACACACAATAGTTTTCAGAGTAAGTCTGCTTGATATAATAATTTCGGAGGGTGTATATTTGTGAAATTAGAGAGGATGGCTATGTTAAGTATACAAATGCACCCGACACGTTCAGTGACGTAATACGAGAACTCCCGAGACCTAAACTTAGATTCGAAATCTATACTTCAGAAAATACTCAGCCGTCGGTGATGGTACGTGTTCACACTCAGCAGGTGGCAGAACAGACGTCAAGAACACAAGAGGAAGGGGAAAATATCATCACAGTGCAAAACTACCGATTTCTTTTTTTATTTTCTTTCTTTCGTTACATCTCTCTCTCTCTCTCTCTCTCTCTCTCTCTCTCTCTCTCTCTCTCTCTCTCTCTCTCTCTCTCTCTCTCTCTCTCTCTCTCTCTCTCTCTCTCTCTCTCTCTCCTTCGTGACATGTATGTCTCAAGGTTGTAGCGATGCTTCACCGTCATGCCAAAATAGAAATAAATCAGTTGAATGTTGAACTGTCATTCACCCATTGTTTAAAAGCTATACATAAGCTAAGGAGTTTAAGGACGACATTTTAGTCAGAGGTAAACAAGCATACCGACTCAAGATAACTTCTTTTTTTTTTGTTTTTTTTATGATTTGCATACACGCACATACTGGAAAAAGTATTGAAAAAGTACCAGTCCTTCGTAGACTTACAAGGCCCTCTCAGTAAGGGATACTGTCCCGTGAATAGACACCTCTGGGTTAACTCGCCCCGATTTAACAAGTTTGTGACCAACTAAACCCTTCTGCCACAGGCGCCACGTACCGAACTCACGTAAAAAAAAAAGAAGAAAAACTTCAGCATTCATCATCCCCAGCAGCTCCTTCACTGAACCATCATACCGAAATCACTTTGAAAAGCCTCGGCGTAGTAAACCATGAGCCTCGCTTCTCTTACGGTGCCACAAGTTCCGACCTGATGCGCTCTTCGTGTTACCCCGGGGATGTAGCGAGCAAGACCCCTCTAATTAGATCTCACGGTTCTCGTTACCGTAACGACTTGAACTGAATGAGGTCATGTGATTCCCACGCCCCCGCTAACCCAACGATGATGATGATGCTAAATGCCGAGTGTAGCATCCATGGCTGACGTTACGTAGTAGCATAAATGTCGCTTCCAGTTGGCTCCTTGTGGGTTCGAAGTCTGCTCCTAAGATTTAACTCTTCCTTGTTCACTCTCTTTTTTTTTTCGGCACACGGTGATCTCCTCCTCCCGATTCTGGTGAAAGTTATTATTTGCCCTGCTGGTCTCAGGGTATAACTTAATTGCTTAATCTACTTTATAAGATAATCTCAGTACTCTCAGTCTCTTTTTGTTCATGAGTGTAGTAGAAGATGCGATGGTAGTTCTGTGTTAATCAAGGATTTAGAAAATGGTAACCTTGTGTCGTCATCATAATCAAGAAATCAAGATATCATACGTTACTGAAAATCCTGTGTTAGATTAATGTTAAGTTGTCTCCTACAAGGAGGAGTAACTCTACACGAAGGATAAAGTTATGAAAGTGGTTATTGGCTCATCACAGAATCAAGGATATCGTAAACAGATGTTGTTGTATGAGCAAGGATATCACACATCGACAACAGTTACCGTGTATGAATTTGATATATATCTGTAGCGTTCAGTACGGTGACAGACCTCTCTGTGTAGGGACGATTCGCCCAGTCTGAGAAAAAGACAAGAGGGACGTGTTTCACAGTACTAACTCGTCTTTCATCATCGAACTCTTCTTTGCCATCGAAGCAGTTGGCGACCTGGCCTTCGGAGCGTAGAAGGAAATGAAAGCAAAACTGTACGAAAATACAAAATTTTGCCTCAATATTTTTTTTTTTTCTTTTGTCTTATTCATTTTGTATGATATGAATCTAGTTAGGAACAATCTCTCGTCATCCTTCAGACTTAGGTCAACTACATCTTGCTCGTCGAATTGTTGTACACCATCGCTTTCCCATCATTCTTTCGAAGTTTATGTAATTCAGGAAAGTATCTTTATACTGTCACAATCATCCGCTGTGGAACACAGCGTCACGTTAATGCTTCACTTACATGCACGTGTTGGTGTCACTTGACACTGTGCCATCCACTGCCATACGTATGTCATGCCATTATACCTACTAGAATGAAGAAGGTGAATAAGAAATTTAAAAAACGCGCAAAATACAGATAGATATGAGGCTGTAAAGCCAAAATATATACAGGTTAAGCAAGAGACGCAGTTGCCTTGAAACTGAACTGCATTCCAAATCCAGCGTTCCATCTCTGAACTTGTGTTAGGTGTATTTATTTTCTTGATGGTGGTTTCAATTTATCTGAATTAGAGTGTGGTCTTCATGTTCTATGTGTGAAAATGGATCGATTATGTTAGGAGAGAATATAAAGATGTGCCAGAGTTACTGCTACATGGGAATGTGTATGTGAGAATCAGAAACATTTAGGTGTTTGCCAAGGAGATATCAGCATTGGGATGTAAAGAATGATTATATTTATAGTGGAACTGGTATTTGGCCTTGGCATATAGATAGAGAGATATCTGTGGACATTGGTAGCTCAAGGGTGGGCTGTTTTTTGTAACTGTTTCTTTCCTTACACCTCGAAGCTTTGGAACTCTCGTAACTTTCCAAAAGACATTTCAAAAAACAGGTTTTTCGCTTCCTCCAAATTTCGTAAATAGTTTCCCTTGTCCCTTGTTTCTCCCTTTCATAATCCTCTCTTATGTCCCCACTTAACGCCTAGCTTTGATGTGGACCTTCTCCATGACTGGAGCCTATAACATAGAAAAAAAAATCAGTAAGCTTAGAAAAAAAATCAGTAAGCTTAGGAAAGAAAAATCAGTAAGCTTAGAAGAAAAAAATCAGTAAGCTTAGAAGAAAAAATCAGTAAGCTTTAGCGTGAATGTCATCAGTCGAAAACTGAACTGTGAATGAAAGTGAATGTGAATCTGTGTCCAAACCAATTACACCCCTCTCCTTGTCTATGAACTTTATCCTTCATACTATCCTTACATGGCAGCTGGAAAGTGGATATGAGCGAATGAAACCATTTTCTCTGCTCCTGGCGTTACCTTGTTGACGCGGGAAGCAGCGAAAAAAGATATCAAAGAAAGAGAAATCCTCCTTACATATATCTCACTTTTTCATATTTTCTCTTGATTATTGTGCTTAGTAATGTCGATTTGTCAGTGAGAAATGTGAGAAAGAGTGAGTGCAACAAAGGGTGGAATAAGTAATGGTTGGATAATGTCTTTAGGGATAAATGAAATGAAGGCAGGGATGTACCTTCATCTTGTTTTTGTTGACGAGAATCAGCTCAGTTTTCTTGGCAGTAAAAACCTGCAGACTCCAGCGGGCGGAGTCGAGCGATAACCAAGTGGTTCTGTGTTTATATAATGTGGATCTTTGCATTGCCTCGCACCACAGGCTGGTATTTTGGCACATGGAGGAAGAGGAGGAGGAAGACGAGGAGGAAGATGAGGAGGAGGAGGAGGGGAGATAAAGAAGAGTAAGGATAGTCCAGGGAATCATAGGAACAGCCACTGACTCGACGAGGCGTCGCTGAAGATCAACTCAGCCAGCCGTTGATCCTTCAGAGTTCATAGTTCTCTTATCATACTCCCGTTTCGTTATTCACTTCTATCATTATCCTTTGATGACAAAGAATATCTTCGTACAAGGCTTCAAGTCCACAACTAACACCATTTGCGCCTTCATAGTCTCAACTCAACGACTAACATTATCTTTGCTTTCTTTTTGTCACACTGACTGACTGCAGGTACCTGCCTTTGTACTTTTACCACACTAATCTCTGAGTTTCTGATACCCTCCACAATTCCCGGACAACCTCCAAGGGTCCTGTTTGAATTCCTTTGTATTTCTCTGTACGGGTCTTCCATGACCACCTCCCAGACCCGCCCAACGTGGGAATGTGGTGTCGAGAAGTGCCATATGAAGGTCATCGAAGCGACAATGGACACGTCCTTAAGCTTACTCTCAAAAACTTGATGGCGTTTTAGGTTGTCCTTGAAGAGAGGGAGCCAACCCTCTCTCTCTCTCTCTCTCTCTCTCTCTCTCTCTCTCTCTCTCTCTCTCTCTCTCTCTCTCTCTCTCTCTCTCTCCAGGGAGTTAGGGTAGTGTTCGTGAAAGCTTTGGATAAATGGGCAATTACTAGAGGGTCAATCAGTCTAAAACAAGAGCTTGATAAATAGGATTTTGACGTTAGTGGAGATGATGGAAGATTATTAGATATACAATCGAGAACTTACGATCAAGGACTGGTAATCATGTATGATCTTCGAGGCATTACATGCCAGGGGACTTAACATATATCATGGGCAAACATAAGTAACGAGAGATGAAAACTTGCTCACAATACAGTCAGTGAAGACTCGGTTTTTATGGATGGTGTGTTAGGGAGGAACTCACACGGAAGCGAATGAGGGAGATGAGGAGAAAAATAATTGAAAGAGAACAAGGAGAGGAAGGGTGGTGGCGAGATAAAAAAAAAAAAAAAAGGGATGGGAGCGTAAATCAGCTAAAACGAGATTAAGTAATTTACTTCGTAAGGTCATAAATAAATAAGCGCGCTGCTGGAAGGGAGAGGAGAGAGAGAGAGAGAGAGAGAGAGAGAGAGAGAGAGAGAGAGAGAGAGAGAGAGAGAGAGAGAGAGAGAGACTTCTGGTAAGTGTAGCGAAACAGGAGTTCCAGAAGAAAAGAAAATTTGAATATAGAAATTAACTTAGAAAATGCCACGACGGGGGGAGACTAAGCTGAATTATAAGAGAGACAGACTGTTGTAATTTCATCAGTAGTAATCAGGGAGGATGAAGACCTACGACGGATCTAAAACGTCAGCTTAAAATCGAAATGGCTTGGGAAGTTCATTATGTAACAATGGTTGTAGAAGAGAAATGTCTACATTTCTTTTTTTATTTCTAGATCTGGACAGGATCTTTGCATATGAACGTGGACAACGATACATCTGGGAACACAGTATAATCAAACACTGGAAATCAGTAAAGTTCTCTTCAGATTAGATATCAAGGATGATTTTTTTTTTCTTACCTATGCACATTTTCAGTAAAATTACGATTCTTGGTCTTATGATATTTTTGTTTAAAATTGTTTTACGAATAGTTTTCATGAAAACAGTCTACCTAAGATGATTTTAATATCTCCAAGTATTTTATTCTCGTTTTGAAATTGATTCCTATGCAAATTTTCAGTAAAATTACAATTCTTGTTCTTATGATATTTTTGTTTAAAATTGTTTTACGAATAATTTTTCATGAAAACAGTCATCCTAAGATAATTTTTATATCTCCAAGTATTTTATTCTCGTTTTGAAATTGATTCTTGATCAGCTCATTTTGCATTCTTTTTCTTATCCTGATCATCTTGTGTAACAGTACGTTATTGGTCGTCATAAGAAAATGCACGAGACACCGTGGATACAACCTGACCCTTACATGTCACTGAAGACTAGCTCGATTGGAGTGATTCTGTTATTGACAAACATACATACATACATACGTACATACATACGTACATACATACGTACATACATATATACATACATACATACATACATACATGCATATATACATACATACATGCATGCATAGACACATGTTCCTCCGTAGTGTAGCGGTTAACTTTTCTGACCGTGACGCATTCACGGGCCTTCCAGTGTTGAGTGCATGGGTTCGGATCCTTGTTGTGGCAGACGGGTCCACAGTCAACCCAGCTGTTCATCCACCCCACGGGGTTGGTAGATAAAATGGATACCTGGCTCAGGCTAGGATATATATATATATATATATATATATATATATATATATATATATATATATATATATATATATATATATATATATATATATATATATATACATATATATATATATATATATATATATATATATATATATATATATATATATGTATATATATATATATATATATATATATATATATATATATATATATATATATATTTTTTTTTTTTTTTTTTTTTTTTCATACTATTCGCCATTTCCCGCGATAGCGAGGTAGCATTGAGAACAGAGGACTGGGCCTTTGAGGGAATACCCTCACCTGGCCCCCTTCTCTGTTCCTTCTTTTGGAAAATTAAAAAAGAAAAAAAAAAAAAAACGAGAGGGGAGGATTTCCAGCCCCCCGCTCCCTTCCCTTTTAGTCGCCTTCTACGACACGCAGGGAATACGTGGGAAGTATTCTTTCTCCCCTATCCCCAGGGATAATATATATATATATATATATATATATATATATATATATATATATATATATATATATATATATATATATTTATATATATATATATATATATATATATATATATATATATATATATATATATAGCGTTAATGGGATGGTATTGATTAAGGCCTCAGTTGCCCGTGCCGTCTCAGCTAACATAAAAAAAAAAAAATCATAGTAGTCCCTGTGGTGACCAAATTCCAAGATAAAGTACTGCCAAAAAAAACTTCACTGACGACGCTTCAGCGTCCCACTGCTGGAGGTGGCGAGGTCAAGTGATAGTTTTTATTAGCCACTTGGGTGAGAACTGTGACGCTCGACGCGTTTTAGTCTGACTGGGAACCAAAGGCCACGATTCTATGCAACTGGGATGAGAAATGGGTTGTGATAGGGACGAGGAGTTTCGGTGATGCAGTGAAAGGAGGAGGAGGAGGACCCATGTGTACCAAGAGGAGGAGGAAGAGGAGGAGGAGGAGGACCCATATGTACCAAAAGGAGGAAGAGGAGGAGGAGGAGGACCCATATGTACCAAGAGGAGGAGGAGGACCCATATGTGCCAGGAGGAGGAGGACCCATATATGCCAGGAGGAGGAGGAGGTCAATGATGAAGAACGAGGAGAGGGTGAGAGACGAGCGTGTACTGAGTACTTTGTGCCTATCTGCAGTGAGGGTCTGGGACAGGGCTCTATAGGAGAGACGGGAAAGAGACAGACAGACGTGGGGAAGCAAGTGATAGACAGAAGGGAGGTAAAAACTGTGGGGTCGTGGAGGAAAATACACGTTCCCTTTCCTCATAGTATCATCATACTCTCACGAACGCGACTATTACTGCCTCTAGATGTCTCATGGTGGATGAAATATCCTTAGCACACCTTATGGCTTACTTGAAAGGGAAAAGAAAAAGAATCGGCAAAATATTTTTCTAGTTTATACAATATGGACGAAAAACCCTGAAATTTATCGACCTTCCTCGTGATGACGAATGATTGTGTGTTTGAGATGATTGAGAGGCAGATGCTGATACAGATGGTGCTGTACTGTACTGTATTACACTGTAGCTGTTGAATTTCTGTCTCTCTCTCTCTCCTGCAGTTCATTATCTCGTGAAGGATGGCCGCTCCATCTGTGCCATCTGTTGCACATGTTGTCAACTCTGTTCTACCTTAACAACTTTTATGTCATTGATATGCACTGTAGGATATTGCTGTTGCTGATGTATTCATCGTAGCTCGAACGATGTGTTATAGATTTACATTTGTGTCTTGCTGTCATTTTGTGGCTGATACGTGAGATAATGCACTAAAACTTCCTACATTGTATTTGATACATTGAGTCTATAAGCAGTGGCTGGACTTGAACGGTACTACATTGCTTTGTTACTTGATTTCTGTAGTTAGTGCATTATTTATACATTGTAGTTCATGGATGACGTTGGTGTATCATTATTGTTATTGCTCGTGTGTCCATCTGAATATCCTCTCTTGGCGTTTAGATGTTGTATTGTGATCCTTTGGCTGATAAAGCTGATTGAGCCAATCTACAGCCATTAGCCATTGTATTTCAAAGTAGTACAGTCCTGTGTTCCGCTAGACACTGCATCTGCCGCCCTTTATTTGCTACATTCTAGCTTCTACTTTGCAGTCATTTTACTGCAACGATACTGATTTCTGTCATGCCATTTCCGTACCAGACGACGTCACCATGGCAGGCGAGACAAGCCTAGGACGAGAGGCTCACAAACTGCTGGGAAAATATTTTATGAGACGTCTTTTGTTTTTTTAATCTTTGTTATCATTATTATCTTTTTACCGATGCGTACCAGGGGAGCTACGAGGGATGTTAGTATTTCATAAAGTGATATCACTCATGGGTGTGAGGGATTATCCTATACGTTCGTATTATTTATATATGAGCAAAAATACGAGAATTATGTCAAGAAGTTAATCTGGATATAGACCAGCACGTAAAAACACACAGATGAATGTATCGTAAATATCAAAAGCCAGTGAGATGTAGAAAAGAGAGATGTGTTCAGCTTATAACACAGTCAAAATGTGTTCAGCTTATAACACAGTCAAAATGTGTTCAGCTTATAACACAGTCAAAATGAACTTAAAGTAACTTTTTTTTTCCGGGGAAAAATGGTATATTGCTCGGAACAAGAGTCGATAAAATGTAATTATAAGACTTTTTCACGGTGGCTCTGACCCTGGCAGGAGAATTTATTGATGTCAGGTCCTGTGATGGAGTTTTATGAGGTCTTTCTCCACTGTGTAGCCTCACACACTGACGAAAAAAAAAAAAAAAAAAAAAAGACTTTCTGTACACTTAATGTTTTATTTATACACTTCATGTAGAATATATTTACTTTCATTGATTTCCTCTTTCTTTCTTCTTTCTCTCTTGGGTTTTCTGATTTCTCCCGCCTGTAAATATAAACTTTAAAACCTACAAGAATTCTAACGCACTCCGTCGTACCATCTCTTAGGCAAAGCAGCTCTTACATAAAACATTAGCAAACAGATCAAACACCATTCGTACCAGTCAATTTTTTCCGATCCGTCTGTTGATGAATGCATTCAAATCCTTCACAGCACCGCGGCAGTGGTATCCTTGGAGACAGAGTCACTTTACCATCGTTCTTGGCGCCAAACGGTAACCCCAGTTACTCTTCTCCACAGCAAGGACGAAGATGCTGTGATCCTAACGTCATATATATATATATATAAAAAAAAAGATTAACCTGCTTGGAAAGGTGTTCTGAGGCGCCCTTCTGCCAGCGGTATATAACCCAGCCGCTCACTCGCAATCCACCGTGAGGTCAGGGATGAACCAGGGAGCCGGACTCCTCCCCTGACTGGCCACTCTGAATACCGCCGAGGTAAAGAGATTATCTGGCGGTCAGCAGAGGGTTGTGCGTGACCTTCATGTTAACCTACAGGAAGGCCACTGTTCCACCCCTCGCTAGAAGGCCTCTCGTGTTGCCTGCTGCCCTAGAAGGACTGGTATTGGTCTGGAGAAGGAAAATGGTATTGACCATTTACAATTGAACAGAGGTTCGTAACGCTACCTCGCTAACGGAGGAAATGGCGATTGTATGAAAAAAACAGTGTTTGTGTATGTGTGTGTGTGTGTGTGTGTGTGTGTGTGTGTGTGTGTGCATATATACGTAGGAGGCTCCATTTACGGACAGAAGTCCACATCAAGGCCAGGTCTTAATTGAAATGTAAAGAGGATTATGAAAGGGAAAGAGGAGGGACAAGGGAAAGAAATTACTAATTTTGCAGGACGTGAAGTACATGTCCTTTAAAATGTGCCAGGTTATAGTTAGTAGGAGAGACATGAGAAGGTAGAGAGTGTTATATATATATATATATATATATATATATATATATATATATATATATATATATATATATATATATATATATATATATACTCTTTCCCTTATAAATTTTGTAACCAAAAAAGGCTAATTCAGTCAGGCCAGTACGGAAAACAGAATAAGATTTTATATCAAACGAAGCTCCAACAGTATTATTTTTACCTTTACCTACACTATTTCACGTATATGCTTGACTCATATAAGATGCAGCTGTCACTCACCTAGATCGATCATACACGTGTTTGTTAAATCACCGGTGGATTAACTAAGGAACAAGGTGGAAGCTGTAATGTAAATACAGACCTAACCAGTTGGAGGATAAATTTGAGAACTACTCCACCGCACGTAACCATCTATGACACATTTCATCAACAATCATCTCAGCTGTTCACGCGTCTCCGTTCGCTCAGCCCAGCATCTACGACAACAACATCGACAACAACAACAACAACAACAACAACAACAAAGAAAAAAGAATGTCTCAACAGTGGAAAAGTATGTTTACCGACAGCTTTATCAACTGGGTTTTCTGTGGCTTCTCAACTTTAAAAAGATGGGATGAAATTATTTAATGGACCTAAGAGAGGAAGGATACCAAGAGTGAGCCAGTAATGGCCCTAGGTCGTTTGTTGGCGGCCTGACGAGCCTCGCGGGTGCAGTGATTGGCTGGAATCTTTTACCCAGTAGTCTTGGAATATAACGAGGCGCCACTTGTCAGCCTTGAAAACCTTGTCTCCTTACTATATAAAATGTGAGTGTATGTATTAAGGTTACGTGTCTCAATCCTCTCTCTTTTTTTCAGCACATTTTCTTCTCGTTAATTATGTAAAACACTAACATTGAACTTGAATGTTCTCTTACTGTTATACCTAAATCTAGAATTTCTTTTGACTAATTTTTCTTATCCATACGTACGTGCTTCTTCAGGAAATGTACTAGGCCGTCCGGATGAGCCGGTATTGCCGATCTCTTGTTATTGTTCGGTTCATGATGAATGTCGTTTCTCTACTTTATAAGAGCACACTCTCTCATCCAGTGTCGTGTCATCAGTCCCTTGTTGGAGTAGGCAGACAGACACCGCCTTCCCGTTCATCTGAAGAGAATTCCTTGATGGCCCTACGTGGTCCCCGGCTGAGGTGTGTGTGGTAGAACAAAGCAGTCCCTTTACCCGAGTGCAACCCACCTCTCAAACCTCCCCCAAACTTCCTGACTACCTCGGCGTTAATGGGACTCACTGAAGGAAGACGTGCCACTTCGTACCTCCCGTCTAATGTACTTCCGACATGTATATGACCATATATATAGTAGTTATCAGACACAGTAAGGAAACGTATGTAAGATTTTGTGAGTGTGAGGGGCCCTCAGACTGAGCAGTACACATTCCCATCTGTCATCGCTCAAAACCACCACTCCTGGCTATTTTGTCCCTCTCATTAAAGCTTCTTTCCATGCTTCTTATTGTTCCCCTCTCCACAAAGAATTCGCCTGCCCCATCCTACACACACACACACACACACACACACACACACACACACACACACACACCCTACAAATCTTTCCCTCTTCATTCTTATGTGATTCTTCATCGTGAATATACACGTCTTTCATATTCTCAGGGAAAAATTCTACACTTTTTCATTGCAGAGCACGAATGACAGCTCATATATGTATACATCAAAGGTAATTTTATCTGTAGCGTTTACATATTACATGAGTAAAATGTTACAAAATGTTGAAATTGTTTACCAGTCACGCAGCAAAAAAAGAAAATATGTCTAGATACACTCTCCAGATGGTTCTCGAAGTTATTAGACTATGTATGAACGCAGATAAGAAAGCTATTGGGAAAAGGCAATTATTGGTTAAACTTCAATAATGTTAATGCACAAACCATGAGTTATTGTAGAGCAGAATTTTATATTTATAGTATCACATGTCTGAATATTTGTTATTCTGTCCAAAACGACATAAGTTCATTCTGATAGAATGGTATTTACATCCTCTCGTATCCAAATCTTTAAAGTGTTTTTGTATAATATCAGATCTTATTAAGACATGAGAATCATCGAACGAAATGACGATCACAAAATTAAATGATACTCTTTCGACCAATACACAGCAATATGCTGATGGTACGATAGTTTCGACGAGGCAATTGGCACCTAGCCAATTGGTAGGGGAGCCGTGCGTATAACTTGCTCTGCCGGGGTACGATATCCACTAACCTTTCTCATCTTTCTAGACATTTTCTATACCTTTGATCCCCTTCGGTCACTTCCTCAGCTGATTTAAAATAATCTGCCTAGAGTCGGGTTCAGGTCGACCAAGAATATTAGTAAAAACACACAAAACTGGCTGACAGTGATTGCATTTATAATAAAACAATAGTACGAGGAACAATGACGAAATAGACATAAACAAGAGAAAAAGACTTTGCCAACAACATGTGACAGTAAGTAATAAAAACAGAAACAACAACAGAGGCAGCAGAATTGAATATAGTGACAACAATAAAACTGAAATACAAGAAAAACATGAAAACAACAGCCACCACTGCTAACACTACAAAAAATGCCACCATAATCATGCATAAGTGACAACAACATTAGATTAGAAAATATACGACCAATAACACCTAATCCATAAGCACAAATGACTTCGAAAACCAAGAAAAACAACGGCCAGTACGACAAGAACAACAATAACAGCAAACTAGAAAACAAAAATAAAAAAATTCAGGCAGCGCTCCTGACGGCAAATTTGCATAAAAGAACAAAATTACCATAATTCCAATAGGTTTTTCCACTGTAATCTCACCAGCTTGAAAAGATTATAATATTTTCCCAGATATGTACATTGTGTACATAAATTTTGTGGGGGACTTTATATTTTAAACGGGACTGAACCAAGATATAGAGAACTTTTTCATCTAAAACCAGCCAGACTCAAGCTATTTATTATGATTTTTTTTCTTTTTTTGTGAAAATTGAAATACGTTCTGTGGCCTCAAGTATGCAACAAGTAATTTCGCCACACGCCATACAATTGGCTTTGGCAAACAACTCCACGCATATAACTCTTAGGGTTAAGAGGATCAAGTGCGCAGTTAGATTGTGACGAAAACACAAGAATTCTTAAGGTATTTTACTTGTATGGTAATGACGGTAGTATTAAAACCCTTCTGCTCTCCATGAACCTATTCTCTCTCTCTCTCTCTCTCTCTCTCTCTCTCTCTCTCTCTCTCTCTCTCTCTCTCTCTCTCTCTCTCTCTCAACACCTTAGGATAAGAGGGACTGATATACCATCATTACTAGATGCTATCTTCACACTTAAGAGCATGGATATTGAGAATATCATATGTAATGATACAACAATAGGCAAAAAGGAAAGTAATTTGATTCTTCAGATTGATTATGTGGTAAATGAATTATAAAAAGAGCAGCAAAGAGATCAGATTCAGGGAGGTGATATAATCGTGGAAATTACACCTAAGTCAACTATTTCCAACATGAATTGGGAAATGGAATTTAGTAGCCAAGGACCAGAGTATTGCAGTGGAAGGTTTAATATTTGCTCGCATCTATTCACCAGCTGTTGTGTTATGCACTAAAATTGAGGCTCCCTATCTACAACCAGTCCCCACAGATCTTATCATGGTTTCTCCTTGCTGCCTCATATGCACTGGTTCAGGTCCGTTGACAACACATCGCCCCTTGTGTACCAGATCTCTCTACTTCACTCTATCCCTTGCAAACTTTACACCTTCCTGCATGTTCATGCCCTCAGCACTCAAAATCTTATTCCTTCCTTCCTTCCATCTCCAAGTTGGTCTCCCCTTTCTCCTCATTCCCTCCATTTCTGGCACATATCCTCTTTGTCAACCTCTCTTCACTCATTCTCTCCAAATGTCTAAGCCATTTCAGCATACCCTTCTCAGCTCTTTCAACCATGCTCTTCTTATTATCACACCTGTCTTTTGCCTTGTCATTTCTTACTCGATCAATCTTCCTCACACCATATATTATAATCAAACATTAATTCTCCTACCCATCTGCCCTCTTCCGTACAGTCTCATCTACAGCCTATGCCTCGCATCCTTACAACGTAGCCTGGGATAATGGACCAAACATGCAGATCTTTGCCTTTCTATATAGTGACCTTTCTCTTCACACACTCATAAATGCTCTTGGACCTCCACCCTTTCTCCCACCCTATAACTCACTTAAGCAACCATGGTTTCATTTGATATCATTGTCCACCCTCAGGTATCTAACTTTCCTCAAGTTTTGTACAATCAAATTTATTCCCTAACTGACCTATCTTTATCCATTGCTAAACCTAATATCCTTGTTTTTATTCACGTTTACTCTCAACTTTCTCCTTTCACACGTTATCCCAAACTCAGACACTAGCTTCTGCAGTTCCTGACTCGAATCTACCTCCATCACTGTGTCATCAACAAACAGCAATTGACTCAACTCCCAGTCTCCTCTACTCCTACCAGTCTGCAAACCTGCCCCTCTCTCCGGGACCCTTGCATTCAAACTCCCTCACCGCCCCATCCGTCAATAGATTAAACAGCCTTGGTGACATCACACATCCCTGCCGCAGAACCACCTTCACCTTAAACCACTCATCCTCCCCCTTACACACACTTTACTTTCTTGATAGATGCTCATAATTCCTTCTAAGAGCTTCCCACTCCCAATGGTCTTTTGCTGTTTGAATTTCATTTAACATATATTTGTAGCACCTTCCATGGAGCATCTTTAAAAACCCTAGCATAAGCTTTCTCAAGAACCATAAATGCAACTTACATGTCCTCTGTTTCTCTGTTTCTCACACATTCTTCATAGCAGACACCTGATCCACATACTCTCTGCCACTCCTGAACCACATTGTTTCTCCTTAGTTTGCACTCTGCGTGCTGCCACCCTCTCAATCAACTCTCATTGCAACCTACCAGATACTCTAAAATATTTGTACCTCTATGATTCGAACTCTCACTTTTGTCCCCCTCGCCTTCATACAGTACCACAATACAAGCATTTTGCTAATCTTAAGGCACCTCACCATGATCCATATACACAGTGAAATCATATCTAATGAGTCTAAAGCACAGTTGCCACCTTCCTCGAGAAATTCAACTGCAATACCATCTATTCCAATCGCCTTGCCACATACCGTCTTATACAAGGCTTTCACCACGTCTTCTCTCTTCACTAAACC
>NC_092243.1:61891969-61904469 GCF_036320965.1 Panulirus ornatus | reverse complement strand
TGTGGGGGGGTTCTGGCCGTAAACACCGGAAGCTCGTGTTTCAGGCAGTTCCCAGTGGCCCAGAAAATGGTTGGAACATGACAGGATCATTTGAGTCCACCCTCTCCTCTCGGTCGGACACCGCTTTGTCCTCTAGGAATGAGAACGAGGCTTTCCACTGACGAATTGGAATGGGATGAAATTTGTCGTATCGAGTGTGATCTTGACCTCAGAAGCAGCCAGCCGGATGGATGGGTGTTGAAAATAAGGTCATTCATTGAAGTAAGGTCAGATGTCAGTGACAGTGAGCTGCTGTGAACATCATACAGTGATCAGCTTTTTTGGTAAATTTCACTGTTACGCCCCAGACACTGCCGACGAGGGTTGCCTGCCGCTGCCAATAACTGCCGGTGTTAACTGCCAAAGTTGAGGTGATCCGGACAGTTTACACAGTTAATGAGGCACTTTATGTCGCTGGACTATACATGGCTAATCGGGCTGCATCGGTTGTGTTGTTGTGTTTTCATGAGTTCATCCACTATGCAGAGTGTAAAAAATGTTTATTGCTCTTTTTTTTTACGTATTTTGCAGTCAAAAACTTTGACATATATTTTTACCTTTTATGTAAAACCTAGTTGAAAGAAATTCTGTCTGTCTGTCTTTGTTTGTCTCTCTCTCTCTCTCTCTCTCTCTCTCTCTCTCTCTCTCTCTCTCTCTCTCTCTCTCTCTCTCTCTCTCTCTCTCTCTCTCTAGCCAACACACAGACACACAGCATATTTTGTCCACAAGAAATTCAGTCCGGTATCCCGTCACCCATGTATACTCTGAACAGTGTTTCGTGAAACGCTTACGTGGTTTGAGTGAGACAAGAACGAGTGGAAACATAAGACTGAAGTACGAATGAGTGCGAAGATTGTTGAACAACAAAAAAAAAGGGTCGAAAACCTACGCGTACGTTCCCGAAACAAAAAGAAAAATTTGCGTCAAGTTTTGTAAGAGTCTGATAGAGTTCCAGGATATACTTCATCCTCATATTGAACGTAACTCTAGCAAAAGCCAAAGTAGAGCCATAAGTTATATGCCATTCACTTCCTTTGATGCTGAGAATTTCCTTAGAATTTATGAACCAACGAAGATGAGTTCTACGTCAAACTATATCATAAGGATCATAATAACTCAAGCAGAAGCTCAGGCAGTGTTATTTATGTTCCGTACGTCAATCATTCTTAAGATGATGGGAAAGAAAAGAATAAAGTTTCATGTTCAAAGAATGAATTTTCTTTGGAGAATTGAGAAATCTTACGTCTCAGATTAAAGACCTTTTTTAAGTGGGATAACTCAAGCAAAATCCAAAGTAGAAGTAGAGGTCTCATGCTATTCAGTTCATGATTCGCTGAGAAAGAAATGTATAAAGTTTCCACACCAAAGGAGGAGTATTCTTCAAGACATAAGTAAAAACTTGTGTCTCAAACCAATTCATAAGTGTCATAGCTCAGATAGAACCCCCACTAGAGGTATTTAGTCTTATGCCAATCCTGTTCTTAAGATGTTGGGAGACAACTGTGTAAAGTTTGATGGGTATCTGTTGTGAGGTCTTCAAGTTAATAACCTGGTGGTGGATGACCGCACGGATGAAGACGACAGTTGAAGCCAATCCTGAGCTTCAACTAGGCTAATATGGCAGGCAACAGTTGTGTTCGCCTTTAGGTCTTTAAGACATATGTCCCTGACTCCTAACGTTGTGTCTGAAGTTTAGACGAAGAGGAAATATGAGATGGCAAAGTCTCGAAGGAAGGGGAGTCTGAGATGGCAAAGTCTCGAAGGAAAGAAAATATGAGATGGCAAAGTCTCGAAGGAAGGGGAGTCTGAGATAGCAAAGTCTCGAAGGAAGGGGAGTCTGAGATAGCAAAGTCTCGAAGGAAAGGAAATATGAGATGGCAAAGTCTCGAAAGAAGGGGAGTCTGAGATGGCAAAGTCTCGAAGGAAAGAAAATATGAGATGGCAAAGTCTCGAAGGAAGGGGAGTCTGAGATAGCAAAGTCTCGAAGGAAGGGGAGTCTGAGATAGCAAAGTCTCGAAGGAAAGGAAATATGAGATGGCAAAGTCTCGAAAGAAGGGGAGTCTGAGATGGCAAAGTCTCGAAGGAAAGAAAATATGAGATGGCAAAGTCTCGAAGGAAGGGGAGTCTGAGATGGCAAAGTCTCGAAGGAAAGAAAATATGAGATGGCAAAGTCTCGAAGGAAGGGGAGTCTGAGATAGCAAAGTCTCGAAGGAAGGGGAGTCTGAGATAGCAAAGTCTCGAAGGAAAGGAAATATGAGATGGCAAAGTCTCGAAAGAAGGGGAGTCTGAGATGGCAAAGTCTCGAAGGAAGGGGAGTCTGAGATAGCAAAGTCTCGAAGGAAGGGGAGTCTGAGATAGCAAAGTCTCGAAGGAAAGAAAATATGAGATGGCAAAGGTCTCGAAGGAAAGGAAATCTGAGATGGCACATCTCTCAAAAGAAACTCTCCCCCTCCAAGCAAATTATATTTTTGATCATATCAAATCAACAATTGGGACTCTCTGTTTCTATCTGTTCCATAAACCCTACATGGCTTGGTTCCGATACATCCCTTACACCCACCCCACCCCACTTTACAGCAATTATAACGCCCTCTCATCTCCTTCTCGTGAATTTCTGCACCCTCTGCATTATTCCTCTGATCATAGCCTTCCCATTTTCCCTAAATTTCTCAAAGATTTATGTTCACTCACCATTTCATATTGGGGTTGAGCCGGCGTTCTCAGTAACGCATCATTCTTTTCCCTTATGATTTTCTTTGTATGTATGTATGGATACGTGTATGTAAACATACACACACACACACACAACACACACACACACACACACACGGAGTACAGTAACAACATTTGTCAAACCATTTTTTTTTTCATTCCCAAATAGTTTGAAAAACAATTTGACGCCTCATTACTCACAGTGCATTACTCCATTTACTCCGTGGGCAGAACTAGTAATTGCAATATCGAGATGAATTATGCGCAAAAAAATGATTTGAGATAAAAGAGATTCAGAGAGAGAGAGAGAGAGAGAGAGAGAGAGAGAGAGAGAGAGAGAGAGAGAGAGAGAGAGAGAGAGAGAGGAACAGGGAAAAGAGGGAGAATAAATTGGCCAAAGCAATTTCGGGGAACAATAATCAAATAACCAGTGGAAAATTGAAACATAGTGATGCCCTCCCGGAAAATGTAAACACGAATTTCTCTTTGATGGCAAATGGCCTCTTCGTCCAAGGTCACGCCAGGCTGCAAGAGAGAGAGAGAGAGAGAGAGAGAGAGAGAGAGAGGGGGGGGGGGGGAAAGGGAAGTACCTACGACGATGTAGGGCTGGCGTGTAGAACTCACCACAGGAGAATCTAGAGTTAAGAATAAGGAGAGGTGTGAGTTTAGGCGTTGTTCAGTGTGAGATGAAATGATTGTGTGTGTGTGTGTGTGTGTGTGTGTGTGTGTGTGGTAGCTAAATGCCAGGAGAGTCCCTGAAGTTGTTGGGGGGGAAGAAAGAGAGAAGAGAAACACAAGAATATATATTTGCCTCCTTTTTCTCATTCAGTCTTGAATTTCATGGTCGAGTGGATGTTATTTTATTCACCAAAGAAAAATCACCATCTTGGGAAGATGGCCATAAGGAGGACACATCATCAACATATTTAAGCCCAGGTTTTGGATGGTTACTGATAGAAGTTACGATCTCATTCCCAAAGTATTCCATGAATAAGATACCGTGAATAGGATTAAGAGGATTTCCTATGACTAGACCAAATTTCTGTCAATAAAGATATTATCCTCAGCATTTTGGAAATCGTTATTGGAAACACAAAGTTTTATTTAGGCAACGAAAATTTTTTATGAATTGGGTTAAGTTGGCACTGAGGTCGAATAATATCCTCTTTCTTCAGTGGATGGTGGTTTCTTCAATGGGGACTTTGGTGGGCAGAGAATTCACATGAAAAATTGATCAGTTTATCTTCTGCCAAATTTATTTTCCTAGCCTTGTTTAGAAAGTCTAAGCTATTGGACGCATGCGATGGAGAGATTTTTCCCTGAAGATGAAACCTTTGTAATCACGAAATAGCTGCTCAGAAGTAAAATGTTTACTTGCATACAATACCCACACCTTCTGGGAAGCAGGAATTGTAATGTTGATGCCATTTGGTTTCCAACATAGGGTGGAGGATAGGGTTATGCTCAACAGTTTGATATCATTGCAGAGTTGAAGTAAGGTGTTCTGAGACTGAAAAGAGGGAGGCGAGTAATTTTTGAAGGGGGATGGGATATAAGTAGAAATTGTGGTTTAGCATCACTGAATCTGTCCAGGTTTACGACCTCCCCACTCACTAATACTGCACACCTTAATGTCTGTAGTTGGTCAGTCTATGGAAACCATCATTCAGAAAAATCTTCACTTAATCCCTCATTCTCAACATGGGTTTACCAATGTGTCCATGTCTGACAGATCTACCTGCTCTATGATGTAATTAACATGGATGATGGTAGCAAGTTGGTTAAGGTCAGCAATACAGATTTTCTAAAGGCATTCGATAAAGTCCCGCATTACAAACTCATACTAAAACTTACGTCATGTGGTTTAGACGTGGGTTGTACTCCTGTGGTTAGAAAATTGGTTGACCGCAATGAGATAGAGTACTGATATATGGTTGAGCCTGATAGTGGTCTGACGTAACAAGTGGTGTGCTATATAGAGATCAGTCTTTAGATGAGTTCTCTCTCTCTCATATATATATATATATATATATATATATATATATATATATATATATATATATATATATATATATATATATATATATATATATATATATATATATATATATATTTTACATTGATAACTGGGTGTGTTATAAGATACACAAATTTGCAGAAATAAAGCAGCATTAGAGATTTAATGTCTACTGCTGCTGGCTGATAAGACATCCTGATAAGATAGAATTAGAGATAACAAGTTAACTTTGATATCAATAAATGTAAAAAGAAAAAAAAGTTTTCCAAATCAGCAGTACCGACGTGAAGGCAAGCTACATGATGAATTCTGTTGAAGTAAAAATGAGGAAGGGACTTGTGCGTGATGATCTCCGGTGAACTAAAGTCAAAGAAGTAGTGCCTAGAAGCTGTGAAAAAAAAGTTGAACAGAATATTAAGCTTCATACGAAGACCATTGAAAAATCATGCCTTAAAAAAAGAAAAAAAAGAATGGACGCTCGTTATTGTTCACTGGTTCGTCCCTACCTTGAAAATCATGTTCAGTTCTGGTCACCACACGTGAAAAAAAAGAAAAATATAAGTAGAATGGAGAGAGTGTACAGTGGCGAGCCAGGAGGACGATTCCCAGACTGAGAAACAGATCCTATGAGAGCCAGCTCGACGCCTTAACCAAACCTGGAAGCGAGGTTAAGAGGGGATTATGTACAGGTCTATTACCGAAGACCTTGACAGTCTCGACCTGAGCGGTTAGCCATGGCTGGATAGCGTTTTCTCGTGATAGACACAAACCCATCGGCAAACGTTTCAGTTCGAAGTACTTTTTCTTGAACAGATCCGCTAACTTTGAGAAGGAATTCATCAATACGAGTTGTGAAAAGCATATATATATATATATATATATATATATATATATATATATATATATATATATATATATATATATATATATATATATATATTATCCCTGGGGATAGGGGAGAAAGAATACTTCCCACGTATTCCCTGCGTGTCGTAGAAGGCGACTAAAAGGGAAGGGAGCGGGAGGCTGGAAATCCTCCCCTCATTTTTTTTTTTTCCAAAAGAAGAAACAGAGAAAGGGGCCAGGTGAGGATATTCCCTCAAAGGCCCAGTCCTCATCCTCTGTTCTTAACGCTACCTCGCTAATGCGGGAAATGGCGATTAGTATAAAAAAAAAAATATATATATATATATATATATATATATATATATATATAGATAGATAGATAGATAGATAGATATAGATATATTTGCACCTCAGTAATTATATATGAAATCGTTATTGACATTTCTCCTTTGGTTATCTTGTTGATTTTCTACCGTCGCCACACTAACCTCTGTATTGGAAAACTCATACATGAATTCCCCTTTGATCACAAGTGGCCTCTTCAGTTATAGGGAACAGAGTGGACGTGTTCTGTGCCAGAAGAAAAAAGGAGAGAGAGAGAGAGAGAGAGAGAGAGAGAGAGAGAGAGAGAGAGAGAGAGAGAGAGAGAGAGAGAGAGTATACCTACGTGCGAGTATTACAACGAGATTTTGCCATCACGCAAGACTAGAGAGAGAGAGAGAGAGAGAGAGAGAGAGAGAGAGAGAGAGAGAGAGAGAGAGAGAGAGAGAGAGAGAGAGAGACAGAGACAGAGAGAGGGAGAAAGAGACATGATGCTCATCCTTCTGGACGCCCTGCCTCCCTTTTAAGTCGACCCGAGAAAGCAACAGATCGAGCACATACACTCACTCATACCTAGCTTACATATCGCCCCCCAAGACATCCCCTTGAGGACGTTGTATAGACGTGGCGGGTGTGTTAAATACAAGGTGTCTTCCCTCCGTCCGTCCCTCCTTCCTCCGCGTCTCCCTCACTCATGCCTGTGATCGACCTGCGTAGGACACCTTCCAGCACAAGAGGGGCCCCATCTGGAAGCGCTGTGTCTCAGCCTGAGTGAGGCAGTCCGCGGGGACGGCACCGAGCCACATGTCTTTCATCATGAGCCGGGATCCGATTCCGAATATGTTTACGGATGAGAGAGAGAGAGAGAGAGAGAGAGAGAGAGAGAGAGAGAGAGAGAGAGAGAGAGAGAGAGAGAGAGAGAGAGAGAGAGAGATCAGAGGCGTTTCAGGTCCCCTGAGCAGCTGAGGAGGAGAAGCTCACACCTAGTTGTGACAAGGTCGTGCTGTTAAGGGCGGGGAGTGTGTCCTCCTTCCCCTTCGCTACTACCATCAAAGCCGATTCTCTCTCTCTCTCTCTCTCTCTCTCTCTCTCTCTCTCTCTCTCTCTCTCTCTCTCTCTCTCTCTCTCTCTCTCTCTCTCTCTGACTCTCTCTCTCTCTAGCGCAATCCGCAAGACCTTCTTCAGGGAATCCTGCAGCTTCAGGGATATTCTACTGTCAGTGGCATCTGGAAGCATGGACGCCCTTGGAGTGAGAAGTTCTTCGACGAAACTGCTACTCACCTTCGTCAATTGCCGATGACACAGCCTCGCCGAGGGTGAGTTTTCACTGGCGATCTAACCACGAGCAGGTGGGGTCCAGTAACACACACACACACACACACACACACACACACACACACACACACACACACACACACACGCACGAAAAAGAAGAATCGAACTGACAGACATAACACAGACCGTCCAGACGCACCCCAATGAGAATATATGATACAACATTGCGATGAGGTTATGATAAGCCAACACCGGTTATAATCCCTCTTGGATATCGCGCAGCATCTTCACAGACGGCAGAGGCTGGCATTATGGTGGGAAAGAAAATGAGAGACATCAAGTACGAAAAAAAGTTTGAGCGACGTACTCTCCTCCTTGCCAACGAGTACCAAGGACGAATGAGGTGGTGGCGCTTGGAGGTAAGAATGAATTTGTCGTGTGTGAGTTACTTTTTGTCAAGTGGTACGAGCGAAGACGCTGAGGGTGTGTGTGTGTTGTCTGTGGAACGGAATGTCGACCATCCGTGTGTGTGTGTGTGTGTGTGTGTGTGTGTGTGTGTGTGTGTGTGTGTGTGAGGTAAAAAGAAAAAAACCAGAGAAAGAAAACATTCGCTTGAATCAAGGAGGGAAACTTGATTGTGGCTCAAAGTGCAGGCTCACACTACTCCACTGTCACTGACCTTCTTAACATTCAAGCAGCACTGCCTTTCCCCCTGGCGGGTCGCGCTCCGCATCGTCTGCTACCCAGAGAGAGAGAGAGAGAGAGAGAGAGAGAGAGAGAGAGAGAGAGAGAGAGAGAGAGAGAGAGAGAGAGAGACAGTATAAGTATTCAGAGCCAGCATACCTGAATAATGAGAACTAACCTATTGAATGTCATTGTCTTCTTTCTTTCTTTCTCTCTTCTTTTTTCTTTCTGTATACTTGAATGTGACCTTCCGGGAGGTAGCGCCACGAATAAGTAAACAATGGCCTCACTTGCGCGCGTCCAGTCTGCGGGAGCTGTCGTGTTTACCAAAGCTTTATCTATCTCTATACCTTGAAAGCCTTTGTGATGATGACCCCCTTTATCACGGTGGGTTGACACAGCGAGTCTGACGATAACCTCACAGTTAGAGTATGATGACTTCAGATTGAGTGACTGACTGAGTACAGTGAGTGGGTGACATGACTTGAGGAAGACGACGGAAACAGCTGAGGACATTTAACGACCCGGATAACTGGATGATGACTGACCGGCTGAGTACAGTGTAGTTTAATGAGCACGATAACTAAAGGAAGATGACTGAATCACTGAGGACATCAGTAAGCAGGATAACCAGAGGAAGATGACTGAACCACTGAGGACATTAAGCGAGCAGGATAACTGGCGGATGATGACGGAACCACTGAGTATACTTAATGGACACGATAACAAGAAGATATTTGACTGACTGAGTATATTTAACGAGCAAGATAACTCGAATATGATGTAGGTGTTACTGAGTACACTAGATAAGAAAGATAACTGGACGAAGATGAGGGAACCACTTGGTTACGTCTTGTGAGCGGGATAACTCGACGAAGATAACAAGAAGAGTTTCTCTCTCAACACAGTTAATGAAGCCAGACCCAGTTACTGAACATGATATCTCGAATAAGGCGACTGAATTACTGAGCACAACAACAGGAAGATGAATATACCCCATTTGTTAACTTCCTCATTATGACATCAACCCATTTGTTAGCTTCCTCAGTACCACATCAACCAATTTGTTAACTTCCTCAGTACGACATCAACCCATTTGTTAACTTCCTCAGTACGACATTAACCCATTTGTTAACTTTTTCATTACGACATCACCCCATTTGTTAATTTCCTCAGTACGACACCAACCCATGTGTTAACTTCCTCAGTACGACATCAACCCATTTGTTAACTTCCTCAGTACGACATCAACCAATTTGTTAATTTCCTCAGTACGACATTAACCCATTTGTTAACTTTTTCATTACGACATCACCCCATTTGTTAACTTCCTCAGTACGTCGTCACCCCATTTGTTTACTTCCTCAGTGCGACATTAACCCATTTGTTAACTTCCCCTGTGCGACATCAATTCATTTGTTAACTTCCTCAGTAAGACATTAACCCATATGTGAACTTCCTCAGTACGATATTAACCCATTTGTTAACTTCCTCAGTACGATATTAATCCGTGTAACTTCAGCTCGACGTTCAGTCTTCCTGAGCTTCATAGACAATACATCCTCCCGAACCCCGTGACGTAGTGACCTTGTTCCCATATCTGGCCTGTGAGTACAGTGGCCTTGACCTGCATATTGGAACTACGGGAATCAGAATAAGAAAGTGTTAAGTTATCCATAGGTACGTCGATTTCACCCTCAGTATGATGTCGTGCAGACGATTATGTCCTGGTCACTATTGAGATACGATCGCTGTCTGAGAAATACGATATCTAATACACTTTTTCTCGACCTTTGTAGGATAACTTTAGATGTATAGTACGATAATACACTCGTAGTACGATAATATTATCATTATAATGCTGTAAGCTCTCGTGCACTGACTTAACCATTCATAAAGGAAAAGAAATAGGATAAATAGGATAAATTCAACTAAATGATATGATTCCACACCTCCTGCCATATAAGTTATACTGAATAAGATAATTTGTATAACTGTTATATATCACGAATTTTGTAGCCTTAAGAGATATTACTTGAATCATAATTGGACCACAAACCCTAATAACCTAACCTAGGCATTAAATGCGACGATAGACAAACTTTTATGAAATAACTTCAGCTTCACAGAGGGACATCTTAACCTTAATAAGATAACTTAACCCATACACTACCAAGCCAGAGACACAAAGTGTGAAACTTCAGCTATTTAGCTGAGAGACCTCAGTCTCTGCCTGAGACAGCTTGAAAGAAATATCTGTCCGACTTCTTCATTTCAGTCTGAGTAAGGCTATAATATTCCTCATCGTATGTTATAACTAGAACCCATTTAAAAGCCCAAAGTGGCTTAGAATCTAATGATTATACAAGTGAAACCCACCGAGAAGTGTGACTCCAAGTAATTGATCTAATCGAAATCCATTAAGAACCTTAAATACCAGTCATGAGGACGATGAACAAAAACCTGTCACTTTGACCAAAATCTATTAGTTACGATTCGTTACGATATCAAAGAAATCTATTACTTACTATAACAAAGACCAGTTAACTAATGTAACTAATACAAAACGTGTGGCTAATACAACCGATGACTTATGAGCACTGAGAGTGGAAATTAGACCTCAGCGATTACTTCACTTGAAGCCAATGGATCATAACACCTGAAACAGATTCAGACAGATAACTATAACACAGTAGTTATGATAGCACTCACTCGGTACATCTAAAGCACAATGGGTAAGACAATCAGGACCCGTTCTTAGAATCAATTGCCTTGTTTAATCACGTTAAAAACTATGATCATTGTATTGACTGGACTAACGCCATCTCAGTTATTAACTCTAACTCCATTACGAAGAGAAATATCATTGAATCTTCTGTCATTGAATACACAGAGAATTATAATCTTAATATGAGTGATGGTCTGTACAAATTAGATAACTTTATTGTTGATAAAATTTGGAAGATGATAAGTTTATGAACGCTCGTTGTATGTTTTGGACAATCACGTTTACCAAATGGCGTCCTAGCTTCGTCTCTTCGGTGTGTATCAACTGACTTATATTTTTCTCTTGTGTCTCCCCTGATGATGTGATTATTACACGAAAGTGCACTTGGGAACTTATCGTGTTTCATTTTCTCCGTAGACTCAGAGGAATATCTTCATCACGCGCAAAATTGTGGTTTGATCGAGTAAGTAACGTAAGGGTGAGAGAGATGTGTGGAAATAAAAAGAGCGTGGTTGAGAGAGCAGAAGAGGGTGTTTTGAAATGGTTTGGGCACATGGAGAGAATGAGTGAGGAAAGATTGACCAAGAGGATATATGTGTCGGAGGTGGAGGGAGCGAGGAGAAGAGGGAGACCAAATTGGAGGTGGAAAGATGGAGTGAAAAAGATTTTGTGTGATCGGGGCCTGAACATGCAGGAGGGTGAAAGGAGGGCAAGGAATAGAGTGAATTGGAGCCATGTGGTATACAGGGGTTGACGTGCTGTCAGTGGATTGAATCAGGGCATGTGAAGCGTCTGGGGTAAACCATGGAAAGCTGTGTAGGTATGTATATTTGCGTGTGTGGACGTGTGTATGTACATGTGTATGGGGGGGGGGGGGTTGGGCCATTTCTTTCGTCTGTTTCCTTGCGCTACCTCGCAAACGCGGGAGACAGCGACAAAGTATAAAAAAAAAAAAAAAAAAAAAAAAAAATATATATATATATATAGAAGCGCTGGTTCTGGTTCTACCTCCGGCATTATCGTTTTCTGGTAATCATACGGTAATCACTTCACTGTGATGGGTAGAAATTATCCTTAATAGCTTTAATACGCAAGTCACTCGCGTCTCCCAGCTTTCATTAAGAAGTTAATGGCATCAGACACCTCTCTCTCTCTCTCTCTCTCTCTCTCTCTCTCTCTCTCTCTCTCTCTCTCTCTCTCTCTCTCTCTCTCTCTCTCTCTCTCTCTCTTTCAATGCTTTAGCTTAATAAATCCATTGAGAGATTCAGCTTAACAAACGTACTTTCACTTCACCCACCCTCGATTGATACATCTTCACTACACCCTCGATTGATACATCTTCACTACACCCTCGATTGATACATCTTCACTACACCCTCGATTGATACATCTTCACTACACCCTCGATTGATGCATCTTCACTACACCCACGACAAACGTATTCCCTGCGTATTCCCTGCGTGTCGTAGAAGACGACTAAAAGGGGAGGGAGCGGGTGGCTGGAAATTCCTCCCCTCTCATTTCTAATTTTCCGAAAGAAGGAACAGAGAGGGGGGCCAAGTGAGGATTTCCTTCAAAGGCTCAGTCCTCTGTTTTTAACGCTTCCTCACTAACGTGAGAAATGGCGAATAGTAAAAAAGAGAAAAAGAAAAAAAAAAAATATATATATATATATATATATATATATATATATATATATATATATATATATATATATTTATATATACTCTTTTTTCATACCATTCACCATTTCCCGCGTTAGAGAGGTAGCGTTAAGAACAGAGGACTGAGCCTTTGAGGGAAATCCTCACTTGGCCCCCTTCTCTGTATTCATCATGGATATGAGAATTTACGTCCGTCAAGCTCCCAGAAACGCCA
>NC_092243.1:61841969-61886969 GCF_036320965.1 Panulirus ornatus | reverse complement strand
AAACCCGTTCGTCCACATAACAATCAGTGAATATGATATGCTCAACATTCTCCTCCCCTTCTAAGTGTCAACACAGATGTTCTTATCTTAGCGTAAAGAGAAACTGATAAGAATGATGAGGATTGACGTGTCCGTGGTTATGATCGAGGATTGGAATACGAGTTAATGAGCCGTTATCTTAGTCGTTAGGGAGGCAATGAACGACGTTGTTCGCCAACCACCTCCTTAGTTACACTAGAGTGCGTTTCCGAGACCTGTCACTACGGGTGTCCGGGTGAGAGGTCTCGGACGGCTGGGATGAGAGGTCTCGGACGGTGGAGGTGAGAGGTCTCGGACGGCAGGGGTGAGAGGTCTCGGACGGCAGGGGTGAGAGGTCCCGACCGGTGGGGGTGAGAGGTCTCGGACGGTGGGGGTGAGAGGTCTCGGACGGCAGGGATGAGAGGTCTCGGACGGCAGGGGTGAGAGGTCTCGGACGGTGGGGGTGAGAGGTCTCGGACGGCAGGGGTGAGAGGTCTCGGACGGCAGGGGTGAGAGGTCTCGCACGGCGGAGGTGAGAGGTCTCGGACGGCAGGGGTGAGAGGTCTCGGACGGCAGGGGTGAGAGGTCTCGGACGGCAGGGGTGAGAGGTCCCGACCGGTGGGGGTGAGAGGTCTCGGACGGTGGGGGTGAGAGGTCTCGGACGGCAGGGGTGAGAGGTCTCGGACGGCAGGGGTGAGAGGTCTCGGACGGTGGGGGTGAGAGGTCTCGGACGGCAGGGGTGAGAGGTCTCGGACGGCGGGGGTGAGAGGTCTCGGACGGCAGGGGTGAGAGGTCTCGGACGGCCGGGGTGAGAGGTCTCGCACGGCAGGGGTGAGAGGTCTCGCACGGCTGGGATGAGAGGTCTCGAACGGCAGGGGTGAGAGGTCTCGGACGGCAGGGATGAGAGGTCTCGAACGGCAGGGGTGAGAGGTCTCGGACGGCGGGGGTGAGAGGTCTCGGACGGCAGGGGTGAGAGGTCTCGTAAACGCTCTCAAGAAATACATTGCAGTGTAGGGAGGTGGTCAGCTAACAACGTCGTTCACAACCTCCCTAACAACCAAGAAAACGGCTTGGCATGGCTAACGACACGTCGGTGTTGTGTTAGTGAAACGTGAGCGTATAATTGCGTAGACTTTTTCCCTAGATCGGATGCAAAAGTACATAGATATTTTCTTCTCTATTTTGTTTTGATTCGTTTTGTTTCGTATCAGTGAAAATTTAGTTAGAAATCATCAAACGAATGTTTATAAACTTTTTTAAATATCGGTTGTTTATTCTGAATGTTTCTTCTGTTGAGGTTGTTCATTATAATCATTAGTTGATAAATAAGTTGATATCTTGTTAACGAAATGGTTTGGGTTGGCTTGCCTGCACAATGTTATTCTTTTAGTGAGATAAGCGTTGAAAAGTCCGGCCTCCTTTTCTTAAAGTCTACAGACGGCGGGTTTGTGAGTCGTAGACTTCACTTAGGGCCACGTAAGATAGGATTTGGTGGCGTGTGGTGTTTTCCCTTGTTTAGTTATGACGTTGGATCTGGTCGGGACTTTGAATGGGTGACTTACCTGGTTGGCAACAGATGCTGTTGGTATATTCAGTCGCTCAGCGCGCCTGAGAGAGAGAGAGAGATCGTTAACGCCTTGATTAGGGCCTCAGCTCTCCGTGCCGTCTCATCTAACATAAAGACGAAAATAATAATCTACTTGATATTCCCATCAACCACACAGACAACGAGAGCTCCCACACCACCAGGTGATGATGTACCGTGTGACGGAAACAACACACGAGGTAAATCAACGCCTCCCGTACAAGATTACCCCTCGCGAGCGAGCGGATGTTTATCCAAGACGTATCATATTCAGCCTTCGTGGTTGCCCAGGAGGAGGCGATGTGGCGTGGTGGTGGTGGTGGTGGTGTTGGTACTACTGGGACGTTCCCTGTGGTGATGTGTGTGTGGGGAGGGGAGGGTGGAATGAGGATAACATAGACGCCAAATGAAATTCTTCATAAGGTCTCGGTCGTCCTTGTAGGGGTAGCCAGGTGTAGGTAGGTGGTGGTCCGGGGTGAGAGAGAGAGAGAGAGAGAGAGAGAGAGAGAGAAGAGAGAGAGAAGAGAGAGAGAGAGAGAGAGAGAGAGAGAGAGAGAGAGAGAGAGAGAGAGAGAGACAGAGAGAGAGAGAGAGAGAGAGAGAGAGAGAGGGGGGGGGGAGGTCGTTCATGTGGAGATAGCCAGGTGTAGGTGAGAGAGAGAGAGAGAGAGAGAGAGAGAGAGAGAGAGAGAGAGAGAGAGAGAGAGGAGGAAGGTCGTCCATGTGTAGGTGAGAGAGAGAGAGAGAGAGAGAGAGAGAGAGAGAGAGAGAGAGAGAGAGAGAGAGAGAGAGAGAGAGGAACACATGCTAAGACCCGCCATACACGAGAGCAATAAAAGGGGAAATAGTGTCATACACAGCTTCATGTCTCAGAAATTTTGAGCACCATGGGAGAAGAATTTTGCGAGCCACAGGAGATGGAGAGACGGGGTGGGGGTTGGGGTGGGGAGGTCATTATCAAATCTGTATGAATTACTGTGTCTCTGAAATTAGCATTTCTTACAATTACAGTGACTCCGTCTGAACTTGTGCTGGAACATTACATGAATTCAAACTCTCATGAACCTAATTCAAATCATTTCCTCTCATCATGTTATTAAGAAACCTGGAAAAATCTCCTCATACTTTACGTAGAAGACTAAAAAGAAAAAAAACTTGCATTGAATTATTTGAGTCCACGTTGAAAATATTTCTAGTTCACTAACATTCCGAAGAAAATGGGGGAAATCGTTCTATTTCCATATTCTCATGTCAGAGGTTAAAATGAAGAACGAATAATATTGTTATATTTTCCCTGTGTCGTTCTATGTCACCCTTAAAACTGTCGTCAAACCCCCAAACTTTCGTCATCTCCAGACTGACATCATTCCAAAACTGTTTTCATTCTCAAACTGCCGTCATTCTTAAACTGTGGTAATTCTCAAACTGCCGTCATTCTTAAACAGCCGTTATTCTTAAACTGTGATTATTTCTAAACTCTGGTCATTCTTAAACTGTGGTCATTCTTAAACTGTGGTCATTCTTAAACTGTGGTCATTCTTAAAACTGTCGTCATTCTTAAACTGCATTCATCCTACGACACAGCACAATCGAATCTCTAAACAGCAATCTCATCAGGGAATATTTTTCCCACTTTCTATTTTCCGTGTGATTTAATGATAATGTATTTCATATGGACCGTAAAATGTCCAAATTGTCCAAAAAAAAGGCTTGGTATGTCCATTCGGAAGCCCTGCTGAACTGCTTATGTTAGATCCCTAATTTTTGAGAGAGCCATAATACGTTTTATCAGACTGAGAATTTACAACAATTTACACCAATTTACACATTGTGGACTGGTAACCAATTGACACCAGCTCCCGCTCTTTATTTACGACAGAAACATATGATTCCGTGGAACTCCGTCGAAGATGTCTTTCAGGAACTTCTACCCTGCCAAGGGACACCAAGTAGAGAGAAAGAGAAAGGCTTTGATGTCTCCTAGCTGCTCAGCCCCTTCGTGGAACCTGGTTCATAAGTCTGTATTGCTTTATGTGTTCTATTTTCTGTATCATCTACTTCAGAGAAATGATAGGTTGTGGAGGATTCCCCGAGAGGATCTTCTCTTTTTTTTTTTAATACTTGGGGAGGGGAATGCAACACCCCCTCCAGAAGGGATTCCCTCCTTTCTATTAGTTCTTCGAGTTGGAGCTTCTTGTGTGTTTGAGTTTGTATATGTGTGTGTGTGTGTGGGGAGGAGGAGGGGAGGTTGTTTGTAGTCTTGACATCCTCTCCAGTGTTTGTTTTATGAGGTGTCTCTCTGGAGAGACACCACATAAAACAGAGAGAGAGAGAGAGAGAGAGAGAGAGAGAGAGAGAGAGAGAGAGAGAGAGAGAGAGAGAGAGAGAGAGAGAGAGAGACAGAGACAGATAAAGAGAGCTTAATCCCTCTTCACTCAAGGAGAGTCTACTCTGACGAAGGAGATTTTTTTCCCCCTCTTCTCCGTAGATCCGTGGAAAGACCTCCCCACCAAAGGATATATATATATACATATATTTTTTTTTTTTTCTTTTTTGCCTTAGCCTCGTCTGAGCCGCGTGGTGAACTAGCCCTGCCGGGGATGCGGCGCAGGGACTTCCCAAGACTTCTGGGAAATCAAAGAGGGAGATAGGAGGAGGAGGAGGGTGAGTGGAGGTCTTAGCCTGATTTACAAGTGTTGTGGAAGGTCTTAGCCTGATTTACAAGTGTTGTGGAAGGTCTTAGCCTGATTTACAAGTGTTGTGGAAGGTCTTAGCCTGATTTACAAGTGTTGTGGAAGGTCTTAGCCTGATTTACAAGTGTTGTGGAAGGTCTTAGCCTGATTTACAAGTGTTGTGGAAGGTCTTAGCCTGATTTACAAGTGTTGTGGAAGGTGGTCTGGCCTTTCTTATTGTGTCTAGTGGGAGATGACAACCGTATTGGCCCGTCGAAGTATATATATATATATATATATATATATATATATATATATATATATATATATATATATATATATATATATATATATATATATATATATATATATTTTTTTTTGGCTGCTTATTGAGTTGGCTTTCAATAATTATTGATCCTGAAGATATTCTACTTCATCATTACTGTAGATTTGTCTACCTTTCCAATAACTCTTAGGATAATCTATTTCATCATCACTGTAGGTTTGTCTACCATTTCAATAACTCTTAGGATAATCTACTTCATTATCACTGTAGGTTTGTCTACCTTATCAATAATCCTTATGATAATCTACTTCATTATCACATATGGTTTTTTGTCGGTTTGTTTGTTTTTTGTACTTGTTTTGTCTTTACATTGTCTTCAAGTTGTCCAGTTCGCCAACAATGCTTGGCATTTATATCAGATTGCCTTTGTCATCCCATACAGCTGAGGTTGTATAAGTGTGGAGTCTTATAGTATATAGTTCGTAATCATCCCTTATAGGAAAGTTATATTAACGAATGATGGAACACAGCTTAAAAACACAGGTAGAGGATAAGTCATGAATTTGTTAACATGGACTTCGACCCTATGAATGGCCGAAGGATTTCGATTCTACCTATTGAGAAGATGTGTCTAGGTTTCATAGATTTACTCTAGAAAATATATTGATTCTAGCTATGAGATTATATTAAGAAAATGTGTTTAGCCAGAAAATATATTGATTCTAGCTATGAGATTATATTAAGAAAATGTGTTTAGCCTTCATAGATTTACTCGGGAAAATACTTCTAATGTATTAAACAGAAGCAAGCTATAGAGGACATGAGAAAACCATCGCTATGAAATAGAATTGGATCTCAAAATATAGTAATAAAGAGTTTATAACGTCATTGTGAATAATGTAAAGTCAAGAATAAAGAAAATCAACAGTGAATGTTTCGAACCCACAAACACGAATCAGGCAGGAAGGGATTATTGTCCATTTTATTTTCATCATATGTAAGGATAAATGTCAAAAGAGAAATATACATGAGAGAAGATAATGAGATGACATTAGCATATATGTTGATGGCGTAGCTGTCATAAACAGAAAACGAGATAGACTTACAAGATGATATGGAGAGATAGTTAGACTATTTCAGTAGAAATGGTACTGAAATGAGTAAAACGGGAATGGTGAATTTTTTTTGGTAGAAACAGAGGCGAGTGTGACATAGATGATCCCATCAGCTTCAACGGGTGAGTAAATATAGATACTTGGGAGTCATATTTACTGATGAAGCTCCGCAGCAGATGGAAGTATACAACAGAATTATGAAAGGCAATGCAAACTTCAATACGATATTCCCTGTACTGAATTATCAAAATGTACCATTGAAAGGCGCTACAACAAAATATATACCACTCGTCTGATCTATTTCAACACAAGGATGAATAGCATAGTCGCTCATTGGTCCAGACCGCCGAAATGAGAGTATTGTGGCTAATGACAGGGTTTAGATGAATGGATGAGATGAGAAACACCGAGATGAGAGAGGATTTGAATGTTTGATCTTGGTATGAAATGATTAAAGGTTTAGGTTAGGTTAGGTTAGTTTTTGCATGACCATTTGCATGGCCATTTGGTAAACATGCGATTGTCCAAATGGCGTACTAGCTTCGTCTCTTCGATGTATATCAACTGACTGTTATATTTCTCTCTTGTGCCTCCCCTGGTGATGTGATTATTACACGAAAGTGCACTTGGGAGCTTATCGTGTTTCATTTTCCCCGTGGACTCATAGGAATATCTTGATCACGCGCAAAATTATTATCCTTTCCAGCAATATATATATATATATATATATATATATATATATATATATATATATATATATATATATATATATATATATATATATATATATATATCGTCATCAAGAAACGTTATGGTAATCATAGTGTACACCTTCCTTACTCTCAAGGATAATCGCAAGATAATCCTACTGTATTGTGCATAATTGTAATTGATCCCCCTCCACCCACCCTACCCAACACCCGCCTTACTACACTGTAGCTTCAAAGATGATTGGAATATAATCTTCTGTGCGGTCGAGAATGATATTTCAATTGATTACACAGTGATTACACTGTCAAGAATGACAGTGTAATCACTGTGCTGTAGAGAAGGATAATACACTCCCCCTGTACCGTGGAGAATATAATCCACCAGTACCCTCAAGAACTCTAGTATAATCATTCTGTACCAATGAAAGTCATGAAATAATCACACCGTGAAAAAATGGTCAAATAATCCCTCTGTACGACCAAGAGCTGATCATGCAATCCTGTCGTGAGGTCGAAAATAATCGTTAAGTCATCCTCGCTTTCTAAATTGCTCTAGAGAGAGAGAGAGAGAGAGAGAGAGAGAGAGAGAGAGAGAGAGAGAGAGAGAGAGAGAGAGAGAGAGAGAGAGAGAGAAAAGAAATAGAAAATCTACAGAAATGAAGTAATTGGTGTAATATAAATTCGACGACGAAGATAAAAGTATTTCCAGCAGGACGTGCAATCATCTTTCTCTCTGGAAATGAGTCGAAACAAATTCGTTCAGTCTTGGTCCAGCCAGCTGTGAGGCGAGGCACCTTTTTTCCTCACTTTCGCTCTGCAGAAAATTTGAGAATGAAAGAAGGATTTATAGTACAAAGGCCGCAGGTGCTAGGGTGTTATGAGACGAGAAGGGAGTAGAGTTAGAGATAGATAGATGTATATGTATGGAGAGAGAGAGAGATAGATAGGGAATTGATCTGGGATAGATAGGCTAAAAAAAAAAAAAGAGATAGAGGGACGGACGGGACGTACAGACAGACAGTGGCGAGAGTCAAGATGAGGAAGGAAAAAGGCTGTGTTTGCTGCCAGAGGGAGGAGGAGGAAGAGGAAGAGGCAGGATGTGTGAAGGCTGTCATCTAGTGGCATCACTAGAGTGTGATGGGCAATCACTAGAGTGTGAAGGGACGTCTGTCCTCTACTCGGTACACTTTGAGGACTCGTGTTTTACCATGAGAGAGAGATGTCATCAGTAGGAACCTTGGCCTAAAGCTTTTCGAGGAGGGAGGAGCTGTTCCTCCCATGCAAACGATCCAGAAAGAGGAGATGTCTATCCAGGAAACGATGATTTTTTTTTTTTTTTTACCTACGTAGAAATAAACAGTTATAAACAGCACGACCAGTCTAGACCCTCGACCAGCATTCCGTTTTCTAATTGCTACATCAGTCTGTACATTTTCCATTACGGTAGTCATCACCAAAACCTCCAGTGCATTTCTATTGTTTCTTTCGTATATCCATTTATAAAAGCTGTTGAAACTGTATACTGATTAATTATGGTCAGTAATGAATATTTGATAGGATATTTTTTCTATTTACGAGCATCAAGAATAGAAATATACCCAAACAAAAAAGAAAGAGACCTTGTTTTTCACTGCAATATCAATTCTTTTGAAAAATACGGATCTGTCATCCACTTGTTTATAAATTATGTGATACGAGTCTAGTAATTTCATACAACCCGAGTAACAGTTTAGTAAATGTTGCTTAGATGATTAGGTGTTTCCATACGTCAATTCGATATCATACAGGCCTCTCCTCTCCTGCTGGTTGGTTGAGCCAGATCGGTGCACGAAGGACGAATAGGCTCTCGAGTTTGAGCGTTATGGAATGATTTCTTTCATCTCCAAGAATCACTTGCGTCCAGAAGTGTTTTCATAACATGGAGAACTTACCAGCCAGCAATAGTCGCACTTTCTTTTTTTTTTCTTTCAAAACGGGATTGAATCATAAGATTCTTCATGAGTTAGTCCAGCTGGATCCCCCTCAAAGTGATGATCTTGGCCACGTCCAGCTTCCTCCAGTTGGTCGGCTAGAGGATGGTCTGGATACGGAGCGCCAGCTTAGATATCTATAGCTCCATTACTTGTCTTCCTCACTGTCTGTCTCACTCAGAGGATCTCGTACTGCGTTATCACTTTCTCCAGAACCATTGCCAGACGTGTGTTATGGCCAGTAGATTCACGAACGGTAGCCAACAGTCGTTCGTAGTTGCATTACTTGATTGTCACTGGTCGTATTTCTGACGTCATACGCTAATTTCAGTGCCGCACTACACACTCTTTTTCGAAGGAAATACTTCAGCCATCTTTCAAAGGAAAATATACGAAAGTAATATACCAAAGAAACGAGGAATTACTAAATTCTCAGATTCCGAGAATAAGTAGACATAGATTTTAACCATATAGATATAGCCTTTAATACTCTACTAATTAATCGTAACCTGATATTTAATGGCAATATGAATCTATAAAGTTTATGACAAGTTATTTGGAGTTACATAAATGAACGAAGAAAAAAATATATATAAAATCTAATTACAAAAGAATAAAAAAAAAAAGTAGTTTTGTAACTGCTGACCTACATATTTACCTGATTGTAACTTCTATCAAGATATGTTCCTCCCTCTAGCCAACACACCAAATGACTGGTTTTTTTTTTAACCTGGTATGTAACCAAACTGGAAATTAGCCTAACTGGTCAACTACAGATTATGCTAGACTTGACGGTAAACACGCCAATAATTCTTTGCGTTTCAAAACATTTTTGTCCCGGGGGAACAATGCTTCATAAACTGTGTTATGTTGTGGAGCTTATTTGTTTTCCAAAATCTTGCCCCACGACCAATATTTCATACTAAACATTCGTTCTTTATTTTTTTTTTCATTATTTGTAAGAGAAAATGAAAAGACACTTGTTTAGAGCTTATATGAGGAGGACGCGTTCCCTTAAGTCACCGACAGAACACATCCGAAACGTAACCTGAAGGTGGCAAAATAACGACACTGTAAGATTTCCAATTTTTGGAAGACGTACATCGCAAAACTCAAGAGAACAGTGATACCAAAGATGGCAGCTGGAGCCGCCACACGTCCAGCCCTTCCCTAGACGATTCATTCAATGTAAATGTTTGTATCGAGATAAATAAGTGCAGTGAATGATGAATGAATACGGTGAATGATAGCCAATGATAGCGTCTCGGTACCTGAAGCATGATTATTGGTTTTCGAGTCTCTTGGCCACAGGCCTCAGAGTGGGTGTAACCTCGGTGCTCAGCTCACCAATATCTGCCACGACAGACATGCGCCTTCAAGCTTAAATACATCCCGAATATTCTTCTTCTTCTTCTTCTTCTTCTTCTTCTTCTTCTTCTTCTTCTTCTTCTTCTTCCTCTTTCTTCTTCTTCTTCTTCTTCTTCTTCTTCTTCTTCTTCTTCTTCTTCTTCTTCTTCTTCTTCTTCTTCTTCTTCTTCTTCTTCTTCTTCTTCTTCTTCTTCTTCTTCTTCTTCTTCTTCTTCTTCTTCCTCTTTCTTCTTCTTCTTCTTCTTCTTCTTCTTCTTCTTCTTCTTCTTCTCAGAGAGAGAGAGAGAGAGAGAGAGAGAGAGAGAGAGAGAGAGAGAGAGAGAGAGAGAGAGAGAGAGAGACTGCCTGTTTCTTCTACGCGGGGAGGGAGTTCTACGCTCACAGAGCCCATTTCTTGAACTTTTCGTCTCATCATATTTCTTATTTTCTTCATCCGTTAATTTCCTGTACTGTAAAACGGCGACCATGTCTTCTGTCTGTAGACCCACCGAGGAGTTTACCAGATGCACAATGACTAATTTGTTTTAACAGTTGCCAATCAATCCTCCACTTCCTTGGCAGGATAGAAAATACTGGCTGTTGGTAAGATGTATTTTATGGGAAAATAAGTTAATGTTCCGCAGAAAGGTTAAGCCGGCAATTGGGGGAGAAAGGGGGGTATGAAGAAGGAAAATTGCAGAGTTGATTGGTTATACCGCTTGACAATGCCATTCCACCATTCTCCAGCGAGACACAGCAAGGGTTTAGTGTTGTCGGAGCATCTACTGTTATTATACTGTAAAGGTACGTTTGTACATCTTAACATATTTATCGCTTGATTTCATGTTATGGCATCTGTTTGATGTATCATGGCAACTTTCGAAGAACTGTTTACCTATGATATCATTAAACTGGTTTATATACCTGGGCTATGATCAAGTCACCCCTTACTTACCTTATTTATTTCTAGATAATTTTGGTATGAAGGCCATCTTTCCCTGTGTGCCATCCTCATTACTGTACATTCTCTCGGATGAACTTTGGTATTTGTCTACGTCCCTTTGTTAACTGATGCAATCCTCCCTGATTCTTTACGTCCGTCATAACCTAAGGATCATCCGCAAACGTATTTTTGTATGAGTTCAGTCCCTGTGGCAAGGGATTTACACAGATAAAGAAGAGAAAGGTCTCAGGGTGATGACCCCAAACCAAAGTTCGAGAGGGCTTCTCTGACGTTCGTCCTTTGTTTCATTCCAGTGAAGTAATTTTCTGTCCGTCCTTTTTATTCCCACATGAAGTTTAGTCTTTTTTTTTTTTGTATCCAATCTCTTATGTGGCATGAAGTCAAATACTTTCTGGTAATATTTTTACACAAACAATGGCCCAGTCAATTCTTTTTTTCTTATCTAAAACGAAGCTCGTTCACTCAAAGAAATTCAAAAAAGGTTGTTACACATGAGCTCCTTTCCCTGAACCAGTGTTATCTCCCACGTAAGTCGTTTCCTCGTTTGCATGTAGTCATTCTGCTGTTTCCTGATTATCTCTTCCAGTAGTGTAGAGATCACGCTCGCGAGAGACACTAGCTTTTACTTCAGTGCAGCGTTCCAGTCTGTTTTCTTAGATGTGGTTGTGGTACTCATCCTCTACCATGACCTTGGGACTTGATCTTCCTCCAGTTACTCCTTGAACCACATGTGAATTGCCTTGTAAAGCGTCTCTACACACGACTGCACCACATATTGAAAAACTTCGTCAGACCCTCAGCCTTATGTAGGTAAAGGCCCGTAGCAAAATGTTGACTGATTTTTATAATCGTTTCATTTCGTGCATATAATTGAATATTTTGACTGTAGGGAGAGGATGTTTTACACCCATGGGGGTCCCATGTATGTGTTACGGGAGAGGGATTTACACTCGTGTTGCCCCATCTCTTAACCCTGTATATATGTAATCTGTCTTTGCTTTGATGTATGTATGCGCACGCACACACACACACACACACACACACACACACACACACACACACACACACACACACACACACCAGCTTGAGTTAAGTACCTATTTATCAACTAGCTCAGAAGACAGGATGAATACCTGGGTTGGAAGTGTGCTACTACGCCCAGGATTCGAACCCATGCGGCTCTGACGTAAACAATGGGGGCCCATATGTGCGTATGTGTGTGTGTGTGTGTGTGTGTGTGTGTGTGTGTGTGATCAATTTCATGACGCATGGATGGGCTCGCATTTCGTGTCTGCTAACTGACTTTCTTTCTGAAATTCCACGTTCTAAAGCAAAAAAATTTCGCCATACCTTTTCCTTGCGCTTGATAATCTCGTGACATCCTTTACAGTTATGCAGAATCTGCTTTTAACTCGTGAAGAGGGAAAAAAAAAGTATGTAAACGAGACAATAGATGTATTACATTCTTCTCAGAACGAGATGTTGAAAATTTCACGTCACTTTTGTCCGTCCGACCTCGCCATCGACGTAACGTTAAGCGTTGTGGTGGTGTAGTTATCGACCAGTGTGTGAGAGACGTGTGTAAGCTCGTTTCAGAAACGTCTTGTAACGTATGTTCCTGCACGGTAGCTGGTCTGAAATTCTGGCTGTGTCTGGTGCCTCTCTGTAGTCTGATGTATGGCGGAAATGTGTGTAGACTTTAATGCAATATGATGTAGGGAAAGAATTGTCTTTCTTATAATCATTTTCTGAAACACGCGAGTGAAAAACTAGTCGAGAGTTCTAAGAAACATACCGGATGGAGGTGTGTGTGTGTGTGTGTGTGTGTGCATGTGTGTGTGTGTGTGTGTTAGAGACAACTAAAAGATGATGATGATGTTGACAAGCTTGAAGAACATCATAACATCGAAACAGCAAAACAAACATCGTATGGTAACACACCTTAGAACTTGATCAATAACCCCCCCACGACGAACGAAGGTCAGTTGATCTAAAGTTCCGGGCGAGCTGAAAAATGTTTCCTAGTGGTATGAGAAGGAACCCATGACCATATACTCACAGTAAGCCTGACAGCAACATGTATAGGGCGACAGACTGAGAAATAAACCAGGTTTGTTATACACTGGAAAACAAAGATATAGTTAGGATTGTCTGTCTGGTCGGAGAATGGTAGGATGATAGGACGTGCGTATCTGTGATCTCCTTCCTCCTGTGGGGTCCGGCGGGGCGTGAAAGGGAGAGCCTCCTGCACCAGCAAGATATCGCCCTTGGCTCAGACTTAGAGCCTTAGAGTCGATGAGGGGGAGAGGGTTCACTACCTCTATCAGCGCCATGTTGGCCCACATTCACAGCTGGCGTGCGAGAGATTTCTTCTGGAAAAAAAAAAGAGAAAATAGATTGAGGTTGATGAACACTGCCATATTTTGCATGTGTCGAAGACCCATCGTCAAGTCTCGTGATATTTCCTGCACAGGTTTTGCGAGCTGGGTTAGCTACCGCACGAACAGCCACCACTTGCCTTCACGGAAGAGGCGAAAAAGATTATGTGAAGAAACGTATCACGGAGGAGGCGAAAAAGATTATGTGAAGAAACGTATCACGGAGGAGGCGAAAAAGATTATGTGAAGAAACGTATCACGGAGGAGGCGAAAAAGATTATGTGAAGAAATGTATCACGAAAGAGAAGAAAAAGATTGTGTGAAGAAACGTATCACGGAAGAGAAGAAAAAGATTATGTGAAGAAACGTATCACGGAAGAGAAGAAAAATATTATGTGAAGAAACGTATCACGGAAGAGAAGAAAAAGATTGTGTGAAGAACCGTATCACGGAAGAGAAGAAAAGATTATGTGAAGAAACGTAGAGACGTTTCAGTATCTCCAAAGAAGAGAAACAATAGCAGGAGAGAATCGTAGGGCATAGGAAGAGGGAGAAGTTATGGCAAGAATGATAGATAGCCATGACCCGTGTATGAATTGTGTTATTATTCTGTTTATTCTTTTTAGAACTGCGAGTTCGGTGTGCTGTCAGATAGAATGGACAGCCAGCGAAGCCGTAATGAACACCTCTGACCTTGGATCCAGTACGGTGTTCGACGGTGGACAATCCCTGCCTCCGAGAGAGAGAGAGAGAGAGAGAGAGAGAGAGAGAGAGAGAGAGAGAGAGAGAGAGAGAGAGAGAGAGAGAGAGCGAGCAACATCCGTGATGTGCTTCTTGTCACCTAAACAACAGCGAGACACTGGAAACAAGTTGCGTGCGACCCAGCCAGCGTCTACTTGATACACATGAAAGCCATTTCCCGGTACCAGTAGTCAGCGGCGTCGTTTATGTAAAGGAATTACGCGCGGTTAGGCTCCACATACCTCCTACCTGTTATTCTAGTCACCCAGGAGGCGGCGGCTGGTGTGAGACTGGGGTGTCTGTTGTTGTTATGATGGGATGGCGCGGGACGATGGTGCAAATAGATATGTTACGAGAATTCCATTTCATATTGGTTTCCCTTAAGGGTGCAGCTAGGTGTGAATGGTTACTTGTGTGTAATTACTTCTTGGTAATTACTTTTTTAGTGGGCGGTAAGTGGAGGGAGTTGAGCACCGGTGTTGGGTCTTCCACTGGAAAAACACGTTCTGAATTATAAGTCAGCTGCTCGCATATTTGTATATTATCCTCTACATTTCGTCGTATTCTTCTTCTTCTTCTTCTTCTTCTTCTTCTTCCTCTTCTTCTTCTTCTTCTTCTTCTTCTTCTTCGACTCAATCTCTTATCTCGATGAGCTGCTCTACAACTGACAATTTTCTCTCTTGATGAAATCATGGAAAAGTTTTGGATTTTTCCCCTCGACTTGTCGACAATGTTCTTTTCAGAGTTTCTCTGTTATTCCTTCTCTCTCATCCTGTTGTATGTACTGCTCTGTACTTTTCCATGGCCTTATTTACAACCTAACTTATGCGCTACATGATCCCTTTTTTTTGGCATTTGATACGATGCGGTAATCTTGATGTTCATGTTTTGTAAGGATACGTTCTCGTGGCTGTGGTGAATTAGATCCTCTTATTCCAATTGTGTTTCGTGACATGCTGGTGTATGGATGTTTTCCTGTATACACTTTAAGAACCTGTCCGTCTCCACGATTCTGTCCTCATGAGAATCCAAACTGTCTATGTCATTATATTCGTATATGTATGATGTCTGTACTCTTATGTGTTGTATGTACACACACTCACACACCTCCCGCAATAGGTAACAATTTATCGAAAAGTATTCGGGAGGAGGATAAACAGGGTGGGTTGACTGTGGACCAACTGCCAGGATTGGAACTCGGGCAGGCCCATGCATGGATCCTTGGTCAGTGTGTTATGTGAGCTTTCCTTAAGCTTCACCGCAAATATCTCTTTACCGGTTGGGTCACGTTCCTCAAGCTTATCGTACGTTGTGAGTGTGTGTGAGAAAGAAGGCTTATTGGCCCTCACACAGTGGATATTCCTGCGCAATGTCTTCCGTTTGCCAGCTCGGCCACATTTGCTCCCGTATCATTGATCCGCTAAGAACACGTCGAACATATATGTCTGCGGTACAGGTTAGAAAAAAAAAAGAATCGGAGACCCATTTTCGGAAATAGTCTTATCATTTCCTGTGTTTTTCTTCAACGTGGCCAATGAATGACCTGCTGAGAATGATTCCTGAACTGTTTTGCTTTGTAACCAGCGAGGCTTCAAGGGAATCTCGAGGTTTTGACCTATAAGAGAGGGAGGGAAGAGGCCACTAAGTCTCGAGGTATGGGAGTTTCCTGGTTTTTCCGGTAATGGAAATGTCAGGATCGTCTCTTATCACATTTACGAGGGTCTGTGGGTAGGCATGAGAACAACACAACATAACTGTGTGTTATATGTGTGTCTGTGTGTGTGTGTGTGTGTGTGTGTGTGTGTGTAGAGAGAGAGAGAGAGAGAGAGAGAGAGAGAGAGAGAGAGAGAGAGAGAGAGAGAGAGAGAGAGAGACGCAGTGCTATGGCGAAAGGGGTTTTATATACATGTATAAGGCACCAAAAATACACTTCCAGATAATCACCCACACGCATCAAGCAGCTCACACCACACACCTGTACACACCTCTGTCCTCTCATCTATTTCAAACTATCCCTTCCCACTATCCCACCTCTTCTTCTTCCTCTGCCGTAACCATCCAGCTTAAGAATTTTGCAGAAAAAAAGAAAACACTAAGGCAAGGAGAAGGGGTTTATGTTGGGAATGTACGTAGAAAATCCGAATTTGAAGTGCGTTGGAACGAACTCTGTTGAGAAGGGAAGGAAATGGAAGACCCCTGTACTATAGATGGATGGGTCATGTCTTCGCTAATCCTTGATTGGCTACTGTAAGGGGAAAGGAAAATGTTATATGGCTAAAGATTATCATTTCTCAAGGGAAGATTCAGCTTCTGTAAGTGATGTGAAGTTATCAAGAATGATTCAAAGTGAGACTGAAGGCAAGTGTATTGACAGGAGTTGAGAAAAGGAATAGAAAACTTCCACAGGAGAGAAACCGATTCGACAAGAGTTTTAGAGGTGAAGAAAATGAAAGAAAGTGGGGTCTTGGACGCGGTGAACCTACGTAATCATCACTGAGGGATCTTGGTTGAGTCTTAGTCGAGAGGCTTTGGTCAAAGTTAGGCAAGAAATAGAACGCAAGTCCAGAAAGTTTTGTCTTCTAAAGAAATTGGAAGTGTGTGTGTGTGTGTGTGTGTGTGTGTGTGTGTGTGTGTGTGTGTGTGTGTGTGTGTGTGTGTGTGTGTGTGTGTGTGTGTGTGTGTGTGTGTGTGTGTGTGTGTGTGTGTGTGTGTGTGTGTGTGTGTGTGTGTGTGTGTGTGTGTGTGTGTGTGTGTGTGTGTGTAGGGCTGAGTAGTCAGGAGAGGAGTGATTGGGATCATTGGTCGGAGGATGACGTTTGAAGAGGAGGAAGGGTGAAAGAACTCTGAGGAACACCGGAGAGAGAGAGAGAGAGAGAGAGAGAGAGAGAGAGAGAGAGAGAGAGAGAGAGAGAGAGAGAGAGAGAGAGGGAGGGGGGAAAGGTCACTGAGACGAAGAAACAAAGAAAAAATGAAATTGAGAGAAAAAAAGAGATTCAGACAGATCAAGCAAAGAAAGAAAAGAGAAAATGCTTGACAAGCAAACATGGGAAAGGGAAATAGCTTGACAAGCAAACATGGAAAAGGGAAAAATAGTTTGATAACCAAAGATGAAAAAGGAAAAAAATTGACAAGCAAAGAAGGAAAAGAAAAAAAAACAAGCAAAGATGGAGAAAGGAGAAAAAGCCTGAAAGGCAAAGACGGAAAAAAAAAAAAAGATACTACCACGCAAAATGGGAAAGGCGAAGAACTTATCCATCACAATGATTCCTTGACAACTCGATGATAATGGAAGGGCAAGAGGCAAACACGGTCGAGACATCAGCAACACGCCCTCCTGAGTCTGCCGGTGATAAATACATCGCTCCTTGACCTCTCAGCCTTGAAAAAGAGCCGGGACCCAGACACACCAAAGACCAAAGAGTTAAGTACTCTCTCATCCCCCCAACCTCTCATAACGAGTAGGTTTATCCTCCAGTAATTCGTGTTTCAAAATGCCTCTTAGACAAACGCCGCTGATGGCCTCCCATTGAATTACTGGCTTTTGTAGATGGTAAATGACCTGCGACGCTGTTTGTAAGCCTGGGATGTGAGCTGACGACGGAGATTTCTAGAGAAAAGAAAGATATTTGTATTATTTATTTTTCATAATTACCCAAGGCTGTGCAGTGGCAAGGAAACTTTGACTCCTTTCGGGGGTCGAGGGATCTTCGATGAGATTGTGCTCCCAGCGATGTAACCTTGCCGAAGGTGACTTCGCTCGCGATGTAACCTTTTGCAGGCGTAGTCCGGTAACACCAAAGATTAGTATATGTATGCCCTGGGTAACGCCAGGACTCTTTCACAGATGTTGCTCGTAGAGTACCAGTAGAACAGTGATAATTATACATACATATACATAGGCTGGAGCACGGGGCCAAAATTCCTCCTTTCCTTGTACTAGGATTTCTAAAAATGGGGAACAGAGGAAAGAGCCAGCCTAAGAGTGCTAATCTTTATCAAAGGCTCGGGCTAGGGTGACTTAGAATTCGTGGATGTAACCTGGATGTTCTGGCTTTGAGAGAGACTAACTATGCTCAAGGGAGAGGAGAAAGAATATAGTCTTGGGACTAGAGCAAAGTAAAGGGTGGCACATTTGCTGAAGGAGGTGTTGGAGGAATGTGTGAAAGAGTATGAAGAGCTGAGCCGCAAACTCCGTGGTGTAGCGGTTAGCGGTCCTAACCGTGGCGCAACCATTGTCTGCCCAGAGTCGAGCGCATAGCGTCCCATTCTTTTTGTGGCAGTCGGTCCACAGGCAAACCCAGCTGTTCATCCACCTTTACGGGCTGGTCAGGCTGGTCAGTAAAATGGGTACCAAGCTTTGACTAAGTTTTCTTTTTCTCTTTTTGATCAGAGTCTTTGTGAATTTTTCAAGTCGTCGAATATCTCTATATGAGTGGGGAAGGTTGTGTAAGGTATCTCCAACGATGTCCCAACGTTTCGATTCGAGTCCATCACCTCATCTTCAGGAGTTGTGTGGCGTGGCCGGTGGAGCAGCTGGAAATGACTGGGGGTAGCTGAGCGAGGCTGGACCAAACCATGACTGCTGGAAGCTAGGTGACGATTTATTGACGAACTCTGCATTGTCTGTGACATTTGGTTATAAATCACAATATCCCAAACATTTTCTCGATTCAGCTTGTGATCTTTCTAGAACGTCTTTTTACAATGTTCAACTTCAGAACCATTTGTGAACCAAAACGTGTTGGCGAGAACTTGCTTAATGTTCTTGTCTTGTTCGAAACTTTTGACATTGATGCAGTTATCAGCAAAGATAGTACGGTCTGAGAAAGTCATATCAGAATTCTTTTATCTCCCTGGAAAAACGGATCAGTTTTACATTAGTCAAACTGGTAAGGTTTATCTTAATGCGAAACAACGTAGAAATATTGTTAGGTATGGTCTAGAATCTAATGCAATATCTCACCACATGCAACCATTCAGTAAGGGATAGTATTATTGTTAAATCAACGCCTGTCAAACACAGTAGAGATATGAATATGAATCCTAATGTTGGTTTATATATTAGATGACTTTGTAAGTGCGAGAAATGTGAAATATGTTTCCCAGAGCGGAGGTTGACCTGAGTTTGTAACTTGAGAGAGGTGAGGTCGTCCAGGGTGACGTAGGCCCTCTCATCCCTTCACCTGTTTCATAATTCATTTGTCTGCACCGCCCAGTGGCGCCTGGTGTATCGTGTTCTGGTTCTTTGTCAGTGCTCAGTCCTGACGATGTAATTATATGAAGGCCCTCGACACATCTTATTACCTTTTCCTTTATGGGTCCACCTGCATATATATATATATATATATATATATATATATATATATATATATATATATATATATATATGGAGGTAAATAGGGTGCGTAAGACAAGGGAGCAAATGGGAACTTCAGTGAAGGGCGTAAATGGGGAGGTGATAACAAGTAGCGATGATGTGAGAAGGAGATGGAATGAGTATTTTGAAGGTTTGTTGAATGTGTCTGATGACAGAGTGGCAGATATAGGGTGTTTTGGTCGAGGTGGTGTGCAAAGTGAGAGGGTTAGGGAAATTGATTTGGTAAACAGAGAAGAGGTAGTAAAAGCTTTGCGGAAGATGAAAGCCGGCAAGGCAGCAGGTTTGGATGGTATTGCAGTGGAATTTATTAAAAAAGGGGGTGACTGTATTGTTGACTGGTTGGTAAGGTTATTTAATGTATGTATGACTCATGGTGAGGTGCCTGAGGATTGGCGGAATGCGTGCATAGTGCCATTGTACAAAGGCAAAGGGGATAAGAGTGAGTGCTCAAATTGCAGAGGTATAAGTTTGTTGAGTATTCCTGGTAAATTATATGGGAGGGTATTGATTGAGAGGGTGAAGGCATATACAGAGCATCAGATTGGGGAAGAGCAGTGCGGTTTCAGAAGTGGTAGAGGATGTGTGGATCAGGTGTTTGCTTTGAAGAATGTATGTGAGAAATACTTAGAAAAGCAAATGGATTTGTATGTAGCATTTATGGATCTGGAGAAGGCATATGATAGAGTTGATAGAGATGCTCTGTGGAAGGTATTAAGAATATATGGTGTTGGAGGCAAGTTGTTAGAAGCAGTGAAAAGTTTTTATCGAGGATGTAAGGCATGTGTACGTGTAGGAAGAGAGGAAAGTGATTGGTTCTCAGTGAATGTAGGTTTGCGGCAGGGGTGTGTGATGTCTCCATGGTTGTTTAATTTGTTTATGGATGGGGTTGTAAGGGAGGTAAATGCAAGAGTCCTGGAAAGAGGGGCAAGTATGAAGTCTGTTGGGGATGAGAGAGCTTGGGAAGTGAGTCAGTTGTTGTTCGCTGATGATGCAGCGCTGGTGGCTGATTCATGTGAGAAACTGCAGAAGCTGGTGACTGAGTTTGGTAAAGTGTGTGAAAGAAGAAAGTTGAGAGTAAATGTGAATAAGAGCAAGGTTATTAGGTACAGTAGGGGTGAGGGTCAAGTCAATTGGGAGGTGAGTTTGAATGGAGAAAAACTGGAGGAAGTGAAGTGTTTTAGATATCTGGGAGTGGATCTGTCAGCGGATGGAACCATGGAAGCGGAAGTGGATCATAGGGTGGGGGAGGGGGCGAAAATTTTGGGAGCCTTGAAAAATGTGTGGAAGTCGAGAACATTATCTCGGAAAGCAAAAATGGGTATGTTTGAGGGAATAGTGGTTCCAACAATGTTGTATGGTTGCGAGGCGTGGGCTATGGATAGAGATGTGCGCAGGAGGATGGATGTGCTGGAAATGAGATGTTTGAGGACAATGTGTGGTGTGAGGTGGTTTGATCGAGTAAGTAACGTAAGGGTAAGAGAGATGTGTGGAAATAAAAAGAGCGTGGTTGAGAGAGCAGAAGAGGGTGTTTTGAAATGGTTTGGGCACATGGAGAGAATGAGTGAGGAGAGATTGACCAAGAGGATATATGTGTCGGAGGTGGAGGGAACGAGGAGAAGAGGGAGACCAAATTGGAGGTGGAAAGATGGAGTGAAAAAGATTTTGTGTGACCGGGGCCTGAACATGCAGGAGGGTGAAAGGAGGGCAAGGAATAGAGTGAATTGGAGTCATGTGGTATACAGGGGTTGACGTGCTGTCAGTGGATTGAATCAAGGCATGTGAAGCGTCTGGGGTAAACCATGGAAAGCTGTGTAGGTATGTATATTTGCGTGTGTGGACGTGTGTATGTACATGTGTATGGGGGGGGGGGGGTTGGGCCATTTCTTTCGTCTGTTTCCTTGCGCTACCTCGCAAACGCGGGAGACAGCGACAAAGTATAAAAAAAAAAAAAAAAAAAAAAAAAAAATATATATATATATATATATATATATATACATATATTTTCTTTTCTTTCATACTGTTCGCCATCTCCCGCGCTAGCGAGATAGCGTTAAGAACAGAGGACTGGGCCTTTGAGGGATTATCCTCACCTGGCCCCCTTCTCTGTTCCTTCTTTTGGAAAATTAAAAAAAAAAAAAAAGAGAGAGGGGAGGATTTCCAGCCAAACTACAGTTTTCATGGAGTGAAGAGGATTTTGTGTGATCGGGGCCTGAACATGCAGGAGGGTGAAAGGAGGGCAAGGAATAGAGTGAATTGGAGCGATGTGGTATACAGGGGTTGACGTGCTGTCAGTGGATTGAATCAAGGCATGTGAAGCGTCCGGGGTAAACCATGGAAAGCTGTGTAGGTATGTATATTTGCGTGTGTGGACGTGTGTATGTACATGTGTATGGGGAGGGTTGGGCCATTTCTTTCGTCTGTTTCCTTGCGCTACCTCGCAAACGCGGGAGACAGCGACAAAGTATAAAAAAAAAAAAAAAAAAAAAAATATATATATATATATATATTAATATATATATTGATATATATATATATTAATATATATATATATATATATATATATATATATTAATATATATATTAATATATATATATATTAATATATATATATATATATATATATATATATATATATATATATATATATATATATATATATATTCCTATGAGCCCACGGGGAAAATGAAACACGAAAAGTTCCCAAAGGCACTTTCGTGTAATAATCACATCGTCAGGGGAGACACAAGAGAGAAATATAATAGTCAGTTGATATACATCAAAGAGACGAAGCTAGGACGCCATTTGGTAAACATGTGATTGTTCTCTCTTGTGTCTCCCCTGATGATGTGATTATTACACGAAAGTGCACTTGGGAAATTTTCGTGTTTCATTTTCCCCATGGACTCATAGGAATATCTTGATCACGCGCAAAGTTGTGATCCTTTCCAATATATATATATATATATATATATATATATATATATATATATATATATATATATATATATATATATATATATATATATATATATGTGGAGTGGGTTGGATCGATGTGGTGTGCCGGGGTTGGCGTGCTGTCGGTGGATTGAATCGGGGCGTGTGGGGCGTCTGGGGTGGGCCGTGGGGGGCTGTGTGGGTGTGTATGTTTGCGTGTGTGGACGTGTGTATATACATGTGTATGGGGGTGGGTTGGACCATTTCTTTCGTCTGTTTCCTTGCGCTACCTCGCAAACGCGGGAGACAGCGACAAAGCAAAAAAAAGAAAAAAAAAAAAAAAATATATATATATATATATATATATATATATATATATATATATATATATATATATATATATATATATTTTTTTTTTTTTTATACTTTGTCGCTGTCTCCCGCGTTTGCGAGGTAGCGCAAGGAAACAGACGAAAGAAATGGCCCAACCCCCCCCCCCCCATACACATGTACATACACACGGCCACACACGCAAATATACATACCTACACAGCTTTCCATGGTTTACCCCAGACGCTTCACATGCCTTGATTCACTCCACTGACAGCACGTCAACCCCTGTATACCACATCGCTCCAATTCACTCTATTCCTTGCCCTCCTTTCACCCTCCTGCATGTTCAGGCCCCGATCACACAAAATCTTTTTCACTCCATCTTTCCACCTCCAATTTGGTCTCCCTCTTCTCCTCGTTCCCTCCACCTCCGACACATATATCCTCTTGGTCAATCTTTCCTCACTCATTCTCTCCATGTGCCCAAACCATTTCAAAACACCCTCTTCTGCTCTCTCAACCACGCTCTTTTTATTTCCACACATCTCTCTTACCCTTACGTTACTTACTCGATCAAACCACCTCACACCACACATTGTCCTCAAACATCTCATTTCCAGCACATCCATCCTCCTGCGCACAACTCTATCCATAGCCCACGCCTCGCAACCATACAACATTGTTGGAACCACTATTCCTTCAAACATACCCATTTTTGCTTTCCGAGATAATGTTCTCGACTTCCACACATTTTTCAAGGCTCCCAAAATTTTTGCCCCCTCCCCCACCCTATGATCCACTTCCGCTTCCATGGTTCCATCCGCTGACAGATCCACTCCCAGATATCTAAAACACTTCACTTCCTCCAGTTTTTCTCCATTCAAACTCACCTCCCAATTGACTTGACCCTCAACCCTACTGTACCTAATAACCTTGCTCTTATTCACATTTACTCTTAACTTTCTTCTTCCACACACTTTACCAAACTCAGTCACCAGCTTCTGCAGTTTCTCACATGAATCAGCCACCAGCGCTGTATCATCAGCGAACAACAACTGACTCACTTCCCAAGCTCTCTCATCCCCAACAGACTTCATACTTGCCCCTCTTTCCAGGACTCTTGCATTTACCTCCCTAACAACCCCATCCATAAACAAATTAAACAACCATGGAGACATCACACACCCCTGCCGCAAACCTACATTCACTGAGAACCAATCACTTTCCTCTCTTCCTACACGTACACATGCCTTACATCCTCGATAAAAACTTTTCACTGCTTCTAACAACTTGCCTCCTACACCATATATTCTTAATACCTTCCACAGAGCATCTCTATCAACTCTATCATATGCCTTCTCCAGATCCATAAATGCTACATACAAATCCATTTGCTTTTCTAAGTATTTCTCACATACATTCTTCAAAGTAAACACCTGATCCACACATCCTCTACCACTTCTGAAACCGCACTGCTCTTCCCCTATCTGATGCTCTGTACATGCCTTCACCCTCTCAATCAATACTCTCCCATATAATTTACCAGGAATACTCAACAAACTTATACCTCTGTAAAAAAGGGCAAATGAGAGTTGGGGTGAGAGACTATCAGTAGATTTTAGGGAGAATAAAAAGATGTTCTGGAAGGAGGTAAATAGGGTGCGTAAGACAAGGGAGCAAATGGGAACTTCAGTGAAGGGCGTAAATGGGGAGGTGATAACAAGTAGTGGTGATGTGAGAAGGAGATGGAATGAGTATTTTGAAGGTTTGTTGAATGTGTCTGATGACAGAGTGGCAGATATAGGGTGTTTTGGTCGAGGTGGTGTGCAAAGTGAGAGGGTTAGGGAAAATGATTTGGTAAACAGAGAAGAGGTAGTAAAAGCTTTGCGGAAGATGAAAGCCGGCAAGGCAGCAGGTTTGGATGGTATTGCAGTGGAATTTATTAAAAAAGGGGGTGACTGTATTGTTGACTGGTTGGTAAGGTTATTTAATGTATGTATGACTCATGGCGAGGTACCTGAGGATTGGCGGAATGCGTGCATAGTGCCATTGTACAAAGGCAAAGGGGATAAGAGTGAGTGCTCAAATTACAGAGGTATATATATATATATATATGTTTCTTTATTTTTTGTTTCATTTCGCTTTTGAGGTGTGTATGATTTCCCTCGTTAGGATTTCTTTGTTCGTCGCGTCTGACATATTGCCTCGTTAAGACTGCCTCTGTTCTACATGTCGTCTGGGGAGTCTTTCTTATGTCACTGATGTTCCTGAAAAACGAGTCTAATGATGTCTTTCTTTTCTTTTCTTTCTCTTTCTTTCTTTCTTTCTTTCGGCCTGGAGGAGTGTTTGAGTTGGCGGACGTTAAAGTCATCTCTGGGAGGATGAGGAGTGGAGGAGGTAACTTAGAGAGAGAGAGAGAGAGAGAGAGAGAGAGAGAGAGAGAGAGAGAGAGAGTGTGTGTGTGTATGTGTAACTGTAATTCAGTTTTGTCATCATCAGGAGGGCTGTGCCGTTGAGTTGGTTCCCGGTAGATTTACCCTAAACTTTCACCTTTCATGGGGATCATCGTCTTTACCCGACTCTTTTTCGCTTTCATATTCCTCTCGGTATTTCAATTAAGGAGCCTCCAACGTATAGTATAGTATATATATATATATATATATATATATATATATATATATATATATATATATATATATATATATATATATATATATATATAGATAGATAGATAGATAGATAGATAGATAGATAGATAGATAGATAGATAACAGTATTGCGGTTAACTTTTCTGGCCGTGACGCATTCACGGGCCACCCGGTATCGAGCCCGTATAAGCTCGGATTTCAGTGAAATTTCCTGCACGGCTTCATTTTCGCAGTCTTATCATGCACGGATGTCCTTATACGCACGTCTTATCATGCACGGATGTCCTTATACGCACGTCTTATCATGCACGGATGTCCTTATACGCACGTCTTATCATGCACGGATGTCCTTATACGCACGTGTTAACAGCTCGGATGTCCTTATACGCACTAACTCTTATCATCACGGATGTCCATATACGCACGTCTTATCATGCACGGATGTTCTCATACGCACGTCTTATCATGCACGGATGTCCTCATACGCACGTCCTTATCATGCACGGATTGTCCTCATACGCACGTCTTATCATGCACGGATGTCCTCATACGCACGTCTTATCATGCACGGATGTCCTCATACGCACGTCTTATCATGCACGGATGTCCTTATACGCACGTCTTATCATGCACGGATGTCCTCATACGCACGTCTTATCATGCACGGATGTCCTCATACGCACGTCTTATCATGCACGGATGTTCTCATACGCACGTCTTATCATGCACGGATGTTCTCATACGCACGTCTTATCATGCACGGATGTCCTCATACGCACGTCTTATCATGCACGGATGTCCTCATACGCACGTCTTATCATGCACGGATGTCCTCATACGTACGTCTTATCATGCACGGATGTCATACGTACGTCTTATCATGCACGGATGTCCTCATACGCACGTCTTATCATGCACGGATGTCCTCATACGCACGTCTTATCATGCACGGATGTCCTCATGGTTCCTAATACATGCGTGAAACAAAAAGGTTTTCTGACCAGTGCAGACCATAACGGGTCGTTCCATCTGAGGTCACTTTACTTCAATTCCAATCAGGTAAAACCAGCGTCTTCTTGTTAAGGTCGCCCATCCCACGTCGACCATCAAACCCTAGATTGTTTCGGGGTAGGTCATAGTCATCACAGGCCACATCCCAATTAGCTCACGGGTACAAGAACCAGGGATGCAATTACCTGGGGTGGTGTATCTGTCTTGTTAGGTCGTTATGGAAAGCATTTGGTGGTAGATCCACCGAGCTTTCCTCTCGCTAGGAGCAAACACCCTCTCCCCACGTCTCATGACCGACCGCCATCATCCATCGTCCTCTTTTACGCCTCATCGCGAGGGAAAAACTTCTGTGGTCCCAAGATGGGGATTTGAGGGGATGATCACCCTCGTCTCCGAAGTTTGTTTGAGGTCAGGTGACTGGTTGACCGACAGAAAACGAGAGCGGCTGCATGGTAGCCTCACAGATTCAAAGTCGAGTTGACTTGGGAGTCAGCGATATTGTACGATATTATTACATGACAGCTAGAGACTGAGTGTGAACGAATGGGGCCTTTGTTGTCTTTTCCTAGCGCTACCTCGCACACATGAGGGGGGAGGGGGATGTTGTTCCATGTGTGGCGAGGTGGCGATGGGAATGAATAAAGGGAGACAGTATGAATTATGTACATATGTATATATGTATATGTCTGTGTGTGTATATATATGTGTACATTGAGATGTATAGGTATGTATATTTGCATGTGTGGACGTGTATGTATATACATGTGTATGTGGGCGGGTTGGGCCATTCTTTCGTCTGTTTCCTTGCGCTACCTCGCTAACGCGCGAGACAGCGACAAAGCAAAATAAAATTGAATATATATATATATATATATATATATATATATATATATATATATATATATATATATATATATATATATATATATATATATGCAGAGTAAGTCAATGACGGACATAAGTTCTGTGGGAAGCCTCCAGAAAAGCTATAAATTGTCCAGCTTTGAAAATTGTGGTCGGAATTCTTCCATCTAAGACCCGAGTGTGCGTAAATTTTACCTCTTTTGTGCTCGCTCGCTCGTGCTTGTGTGTGTGTGTGTGTGTGTGTGTGTGTGTGTGTGTGTGTGAGAGTATGTGGGTGTGTGTGTGTGTGTGTGTGTGTGTGTGTGTGTGTGTGTCTGTCTGTCTGTCTGTCTGTCTGTGTAAGTGTGTCTGTCTGTCTGTGTGTCGTCTGTCTGTCTGCTTGTTTTTTTTTTGTGTGTGTATATGTGTGTGTGTGTGTGTGTGTGTGTGTGTGTGTGTGTGTCTGTCTGTCTGTCTGTCTGTCTGTCTGTGTCTTTTGGTCTGTGTGATCATAGCTTTCAGACTTCTGCAGTTTCCCTACAGGTTGGGTAAGATTTCTCCATCCAAAGTGCTGTGTATTCCAATCACGTGCGTGTGAAGTTAGATTAGTTAGATTCTAGATTGCTGTATCCCAACCATTTACGTATGACATCAGATCAGAACATGCTCTATATTCCAGAGAGGTATAACATTATATTTCAGAGTCTTATAATCAAATTTCAAAATTAGAAGTTCTCGTTTCGGTATTATGAGTTTTATAACACGATCAATGATTTTCCCCCGGGAGTGTGTGTGGAGGTGGGAGATTACATGATACGTTCATTACCTCCCACCTTTTTTTAATTGTATTCTTCACTCCGTCCCGCGTCGAGTGACTGACTCGTGAGATGGTGGCTCCGTCCATCTCATTATGGAGGGAGATGGGTGCTCCTCCTCCTTCTGGTTGTTTGCTGCTGCCCAGCGATGGCGAGGCGGAAGGAGGAGGAAGAGGAGTAGGAGGAGGAGGAGGAGGCGTAGGATATGAGAGAGAGAGAGAGAGAGAGAGAGAGAGAGAGAGAGAGAGAGAGAGAGAGAGAGAGAGAGAGAGAGAGAGAGCCATGATGAGAGACAGATATTCCATTATATAACAGCATCTCATGAACATCGAGGTAAAGATATATGTAACACTATGTTCAAAAATGTAGTGTTGCCTCTAGGAGCTGAAAGATAAGATATGGTTTAATTCCTCTTAACCTTATGACCTTTTCTGCAAGAAAACACGAGACCTTTTTGTTATTGTCAGTCCCCGTTACATAGTCGACCTCCTCAGCCGGTCTACCCTGCGTCTTCCTGCCCAACGTCCCATTCCCCTCAACCCTTCCTCCCTAACATCACTTCCTCCCCGGAGAAACGAGTGGCTGGTGGGGAGGAGCCCTCAGGTTTACTATCCTAACTCCATGTGAACAGAATGGGAATTCAACTCCCTCTGAACAGATTAGGAGTTTAGGATGCCATATGTTGTGATATATCATTGATCTGTATATGTGTGTGAAGGTTAAAGGCGATTAGTGTCATCTACTTTGAGTTTCAGAAGACGTTAGAAAATGTTGGACATTAAAGATCACAAAAGAAAGTTAATGTGCATGGTAGATGTGCGGTTATACTGCGTTGGTTAGAGAAATGGTCAAGTGGCCGTAAAGAAAGAGAAATGATTAATGGTCGAACCTCAAAATGGCTAGACGCGACAAGTCGTGTGCTACAGGGATCAATATTTGGACCGGGTCTGTTTCACGTATACATGTCAGACGTTGATGATGAACTGCGTTGTAAAGTATCAAGCTTTGCAGACGTTGCTGAACGACTGGGAAATAGATGTACAGCTGAAGGTGAACGTCTCTAGTTGCAAGCTGACCAATTCAAACTGATAGACTTGTGGCTCACTTGTGGCAGACGAATTTTAACATCGATTGGTGAAAAATTTTACACAATGATAATGAAAACGAGAAGGCATTATGCAGTATGAATTCTGTTGAGCTTTGAAGGGTATATAAGGGAAACGACTTAGGTGAAATAATCTCTGGTGACCTAAGGGCAAGTAAATAGCACATAGAAGTTGTGAAGAAAAAGAAAGGCGAACGAAATTCCAAGATTCATCGGTAGGGCATTCGAATCTTAAGTCTAAGAACCAGTCCTCACTACACACTTTTTCTGGTGTGTCCCCATCTTGATAAGTGTGATCAGTTTTGGTCACTGGAGTTGAAGAGAGACATACGCAGGTTGGAGACAGTCACTAGCGACCTGCCAGAGAAATCTTCGGACTGTGATACAAATCCTTTGAGAGCCAACTACACGGCGTGTCATCTCGGCTGGGATGGAGTCGTGCATCCTTTCCTCTACCAGCTTAATCTCCTCTCCTAGCACGAGTTGATCGCTTCTTCACAGATGCCTGCCGCATCAGAGCATATCAGGTCATGAAACTGTCCCTGAAACAGACTCTGCTTTCATTTCTTCTCGGAATTATTTCAGAGCTGTTCTCATTAAGGTAAAGCACACTTTCATTCACTGAGAATGTGCTAATTTGACTCCTTCGTCCACTGACACTTCTTTCTGGTCCTTAACCAAAAGCATCTCCTGTATATTGTATAATACAACCCCTCCTTCTCCTCTTTTCGACCTTTTCCAAAAAAAGACTGTTATGTTTTGGTAACTATTTAACTCTAATTCACCACTAGATAATTCTACTTCTGGTCCTCTTCTCCTGTCTATTCCCACTGAACCTATCCTATCTCCTGTATTTTCTCAACGTAGCGTTTTCAAAATACTCTTCCAGCTTCATTTCACAAAAGCGTATGGCCCAAAGGACGGACCCTCTCGAGTCTTAAGGAAGTATACCACCGAGCCAGTTCCGATCCTTGCTCGGCTGTTTCGACTCTGTCTAAAAGCCCAGCCTTGTCCTACTTCTTGGAACTATGCTGTGCTCTAGCCCGCTCGTTCTAATCCCTCTAGCTGGTGTCGCATTACTCTCACTTCTGCTATCGCCATGGTCTTTGGAAGACTCCTTAACTCTCGCTTTCTCAAATAGTTAGATTATTCTTTTTTTTCCAGAATGACCGTCGCTGCGATGGGTTCCTTGCAGACCTTGTCCACTATGTGGTTCATCTCTGGTCTTCCACTCTCAAGGATTTTGGAGAAGTATTTGTCGTATCCTGCACTATCTCCAAAGCATTTGACACGCCCAACTCTCTTCCTTTCTATTTTCCTGCTGTTCTGTGTTCCCTGACCCAGAGCAGATCCATGGCTAATATCTCTCTCCAATCACCAACACACACACTCTCTCTCTCTCTCTCTCTTTTCTCCATGTATAATCATCTCTCATCAGTTTCTAATCTTAACCACATTTACCCAGATGATTCCACTTAACCAACTTTATTACTCTTTCTGCTCCTCTCGCTGAGCATACCTCCTCTCTCATTACGACCCACGTATCATTACGAGATGGGGAAACACTAACAAGGTTAACTTGATAGACCGTTGACGTAACTTCTATTTCTGTTTCTAGTGGGTCACTCTTATCTTTCTGCTCGATTCCACAGCCCCACGCTTCAACCCTGTACACCCACGTCCTGGAAGCCCCACGTATTAATTTTCACAAAGACTGCTTCTCAAAAGCTTGAGGGGAGTGGGGAGGGGGGGGTTGTATATGGTGCCGCTAAAATCTTTTCTTGTGCGCAGGTGTTCCATATTTACGACGATTTTGTTCACCCTAGTATAGAGCACTGCTCATGTGTCTGGGGGTTGGTGGTTGTAGAGTACTGCTCACATGTCTGGGGGTTGGTGGTTGTGGAGTGCTGCTCACATGTCTGGGGGTTGGTGGTTGTATAGTGCTGCTCACATGTCTGGGGGTTGGTGGTTGTGGAGTGTTGCTCACATGTCTGGGGGTTGGTGGTTGTATAGTGCTGCTCACATGTCTGGGGGTTGGTGGTTGTGGAGTGTTGCTCACATGTCTGGGGGTTGGTGGTTGTATAGTACTGCTCACATGTCTGGGGGTTGGTGGTTGTATAGTACTGCTCACATGTCTGGGGGTTGGTGGTTGTATAGTACTGCTCACATGTCTGGGGGTTGGTGGTTGTATAGTACTGCTCACATGTCTGGGGGTTGATGGTTGTTCTTCATCGACCTCCCTATAAGCCAAGTTCTAATCAAAAGCCTTCCGTTTCGTTAATGCTCCGCACATCACCTCTGTCTGCTGCTGTTTTGCTACCCTCTTCCTATTCTGTCTTAACATTTGGCCACTGATCTCATGAGCTGTCTCCAAGTGTCCCCTGCCACCAAAGCCTGGAACCTTGGCACGCGTCTAACCGCTACTTACCATCGTTTGTGTGTGGAGACTGGCCATCTTTATGATACCTTTCCCTCCTTGAACAGCCTCATAGAATGTCCTTCCCCTTTTTCCCCCCTCTTTCCTATTTCCAATAACCTTGTTGCCTGGAAGGTTTAGGATTACAAACATGCAGAATGCTTCCATAGCCCCAGTACCTCTTGAAGAAGGCTATACCATAGATACGTTTAAGAACAGACGTGACAAATTCATTGTTTCATGTCCACGACTGACATTACTTGCACGTATAAGGTCACATATAAAGTTTACATGTCATTTATGTGCATTTCTACTCTCACCACAGCTGTAATCATCTATACTTTTGATCTCCTCCACTGTCAGAAAACAGCCTCGTAAGAACCCAAGAAGTCTGTAATTTAATATTTCAATATGTTTCTGTTCTTATCAGTAAACAGTATCTACACTTGCCAGTCATGGTCGCTGATAACAGACAGACAGACAAAAGAGTGACAGACAGCGTCCCTTATTCTTCAGACAGGGGAAAAATTTCTGAGGGGAATAAGAATACTCAAATTCCATAGTTCCCTCATCTGTAATCCTTTTTTCTCTTTTTTTGATGCTGATAACTGCGAGTGCAAGTTTTTCTCATTAGAAACTCGTCATTTTTTTTTTTTTTAATCTATCATGCGGTGTGATTACATTTTTTTTTTCTCGATACACTGAATATATTTGAAAATGATACTATTTTTTTCGTAGATGATTGTGTGAATAAATTAGGTTTGTCTTATGAACATTCCTAGAAAGCGATATACTTAAAGAGATAAACGGATGGATAGAATGACAAATAAACAGACATACAGACAGACAGACAGTTAGACAGACAAACAGAAAGACAGACAGAGAGAGAATGGCAAACAGACAAACAGACAGATAGACAGACAGAAATATAGACAATGAGAAACTAACAGACAGACAAATACATAGATAGATAAACAGAGACAAATAGACTGACATACACAAATGGACAGAAAGACAACAAACAGACAGACAGACAGATAGACTGACAGACTGATAGACAGACTAAAAAAAACTCAAACATTCAGATAGAAAAATTTACAATGTTATGATTGAGTGTGATGATATAAACGAGGTACGTATGTAAAATGAGGAGAGATGAGACAAGGTTGAGAGAAGATATATACATATATATACAAAAAAATGAAGTGATACAGAGCATCATCATAGCTATGGTAATATGAACTGGATTGCTAGAGAGCATTTAACTCTGTACCACAAAGGAAATATTAAGAAGCTGGATCATCGATGTTGGATTAGAAGATCCTATGCGAGAGGAAGGGATCAAAGGACGAATGTAAGAGGATTCTTCTCAAGATGGCCTGAAGTCACCATTGGAGTACCACAGGGTTCTGTTCTGGGGCCACTACTCTTCTTTGGTCTGTATGAATGGTTTGCTACCCGAGTATGTCCGCAGATCTCGCAAAGGTCATGAGGGAAGTGAAAAGCGGGAAGGATTGCGTCAACTTACAAAGGGATCTTGACAGACTTCCAAGTTAGTCTGGTATATGGTTGATGATACTCTACCGTAGTCAGTGCAAAATAATGAGGATGAGATACAGTGAAAGAAAGCCGTATCATGGATATTATCTAACAGGAAATAAGCTGCAGGAATCCCTGTGTAAAGAGGTACTCGGGAACTGACATCATTCCTTACCTGTCGCCAAAGTTTCACATTAAAAGAATAGGTAAGGAGAAAAATTTCTGTAGTTAAACAGTACAAGAAGTTTCTAGTATATTTCTCATGAGAGGGTTAGTAAGCCGTTCACGTCCTGCAGAAGGCCACAACTAGAACATACCTTCTCAGGTTTGATCACGGCACTTGACGAAGCACAAAACAGGGCATCTCTATTTTACTACCATACAAAGTGGGTGGCCACTTCCCACCCAACCTTGTCAGCTGTTCCACTCCGTCGTTCTGGTATCATCCTCACTGGGTGGGTTAATTGCCTTCGCTCATCTATAATTAACCAATTACCTGTTAAAGAAAGACATTCGAAAGAAGTATAATTTTTGGTGAACGAGATATTTGATTTTTCTTTATTCATTGCCTCGAAATTCGACCCAGTCCTACAAGAACTGACAGCTGCACAATCCACGCAGCCAGCAAGATACCACTAAATGTGCCATGGCAGAAAGAAATGATTAGAGGAAGGCCCAGGAAGAGGGCAATAAAGATGGTACCTGAATTACGAGATCTGACTTAGGGGGAAAGGTGAGAGGCCATAAATTTGTCCACCATGAAAGAAAAGAAAAGAGAGGGGTGACCTGGTTGTCATTACCTTTGAACTTTTAAACCAAATTGATGACGTAGATAGTAAACAATACCTCGAAAGACGTAGGGCTAGAACTGCCAAAGGACGTAACATGAAATTGAGCAAGAAACTTACGAACTTAAAATGGCTTTAGAGAAATACTTTTGCATTGACTTAATGATATAGAGAATACTTTTGCATTATGAGAACGGTGGACGATTGGGATAAACTGAATGGGGACATTGTAGATGCGGATAGCATGTGCAAGTTTAAAAGGTTATATGATGGTGGAGAACGTTCGAGAGATGGGATCCCACAAGTGTAAGACTCTCCGCCCGTACGTTGTAATACGGCCGTTACAAATTGGTAATTACAGCCGGAAAAACTAACAGGAAGACAGATAGATAGAATGACAGTGAGAAAGGAAGATTAACCAGGGTTGTTTTAAAGAAAAAGTAAAAGAAAAAAAGATAATTGAAAAGGTAGTAAGAAATAAGATTAGAAAGATGAATGAAATGTTTGATCAATACACAGCGAAGAATTATAAAGATGTAAGGAAGAAGAGGAGACAGGATCATTTAACTACAACTTCTTCATCTATTAGTAAAAGGTTGAACGACATATCAGATATGGAATATATACATAAGTCGAATGATATAATCATATATGTTCTCTTCAACTTTACTTACTAACAGGATAAGTTGTCCTGACTATGTTTTGCCTTCCACTTTCATAACCAAGACCCATCCTCTTCCTCCTCCTCCTCCTCCTCCTCCTCCTCCTCTTCCTCCTCCTCCGCCTCCTCCTCCTCCTTCCATACTTCCCCTTTATCCGAAACCTTTTCCTCCCTCTTTAACCTCATAATCATAGATAGACTGAAGACTATTATCAATTTCCTCCTTTGAAATTCTCACGTTTGCTGTTTGTTTGGCTATTTCGTCTTCAATTGCCAAGGTTATGATCATTTATCATTTCATACAGAAAGTCGTTTCCATAGAGAGTGGGTAAACGTAGGTCAACTTAGCTCAGGTTGAATAAGTCAAGCCACGGGAATGAATCAACCCTCCGGTCACTTTAGGTCACCCTAGATCAAACAAGGTCATCTCCGCTTACATTGGGTCATGTTAACACAGCTATAAATGCCTCTCTCTTAATTCATACCATATCGTCTCGGCTCAGTACATTTCAGATATGTTACATCGTGGGAAGGAGGTCAGTGGTGTGAGGAAAAACAAGAGAGCATATGGGAGCATCGGTGAAGAGGGCGAATGGGGAAGTGGCAACCGTTGGTGATGTCGCTAGACCTCCCCAACTGTCGCAATCTCACTCACCCTAGGACGATGGTCCTTTTCGGTCTGTTTTTGTTGAATCGTTGATCGTCCATTTACTCAGTTCCTCCCCTCCGTGGTCACGACCCGGTGACTAAGGGACGCTCGGCAGGGCACCGGGCGATAAACGACCTCATCCCCCAAAAGGTTTTATTAATGAGGGGCATAAATTCGAAGAGGATTTACGCGGCTATGGCCTCGAAGAGACGATACGCCGGCTGTCCGTAGGCCCTGTGATCTATGGAAAACTAACGCACCCTTTAACCAACGCACTTTTTGAAAGTCTGTTTTCAGTTGAATGGCGTATGTTCACGACATACCATCCTCATGTAAAAGACTTTGTTGTGCTTTGCTTTCGTGATAATCTACGCCACTGAAAATTGAAAATACGCAACGAAGTGAAAAAAAAAATCTATGCCACTGAAGATTGAAAATACTCGACACAGTGAGGACAAGATGAGGCTTCTTGTATATGACATTATCCAACGACATGAGAAAAGAAATTTAGAACATTCTTAGCCACTCCCTTCTGTAGGGAAGACAAAGATAAGTTACACAATATTGACGTGAGGCTTTTAGTTATGGACCTGGGTTGAAGGTGGGGAATACACTCATCATTCACTGACCGTACTTAAGATGACACCCTCCCTCATTAGTAAGCCTGCATCGCTAACTTCGACATATCAAGAATCAAAAGCATCACATTGCTCCACTGAACTTCTGTATTCATGATCTCTGCCATGGGAATCACTGCTTGTGCCTATTTACGTCTCGTCTCAAGAATTACAAAGGTGATGATCTACGCGTCTTCGGCCAACCTTACCCACTGTGTGTGTGTGTGTGTGTCCATCCGTGTGCCTGATATCTGACACCACTACCATAGAACCGTCGCTTGTACGCTGGAACGAAATTGAGTATTGGATCTTGTTCCCGGGTATTAGAACCACGTAACTTTTGTTCTTTTTTTACTGACAACCTCTACTAATGTTTTGCCTGGCAAAGGCGTATTCCGATGTGTAATTGGGAATTATACTTTTAGCTCATTAAGAACGCTACCTGGACGTATTCCGTGCGCATAATTGCAGGTTTTCGAATTAGTTTTTTTATAAAAAGAAAAAAAGAATCTGTTAATGACATACATTTTTGCATGATGACGTTACACACGTTTGGTCCGGTTTAACGAAGGGGTAGTACAAGAGAGAGAGAGAGAGAGAGAGAGAGAAGTACTAACGGTGAGATTACACCATAACGCAGAGCTAGCGCGTAGTGCTCACCACACACCTTGCTCGTAGAGTCGAAACCGCTTCTCTCTAGCACTATGCTCAATCGTTGGAGGTGCTGAGTTTATCTGGGAATAACTTCAGTTATACGTCAATTTTTCTCTTCAATTTTTCTGCCGCTTTTCCATTCATGTTCCTTATGACTCTTGGCAGTCCAGTGAAGAGTCTTATCTTTTCTTACAAGGTTCTCGTATATATTTAGTCTGATATCTTTTTGCTATACTCTATATGTAATAATCTCGCAGGCGTAACAACTCTTGGTTTTTCGTTGCAGTCATCTTCTCCTTAAGTCTTTAGATAAAAATCTCTCAGCGTCACATGGCCTAATTTATTTACTACAAGAACATCTGCTCTTGGGTCGCACACCCTTTGAAATAGATGAAAATTATGAAACGAAAGGATTCACTGTTCACTCCTTCCTTCCCTGCAAAGACAAATAGCACCTCGTCTCTCTTTCTTTCTCTGCTGAATGTTTCCCATTGTTGAGATGGTCTGCATCGTGGAGCTGCAAGGCCTTCCTCATTTTTGTCTAGAATTCTTCGTTTAACTCAGTTTTGGGCGTGTAAGTGCAAGTTTGACTTTATGGAGATCACCAAAACACACACACACACACACACACACACACACACACACACACACACACACACACACACACACACACACACACCAGAGGTAATTGTTGTGGGAATGGAAGCATTTATCCCTCATCCTCTAAGACAACCTCTTCTACCAATCCATGGTTCAGATGTTCCTATTCTGAGGCCATTTAGGCAAGGGACCAGCCTTATTAATGGCTCGGAGAAAGTCTCCTTCTTCCGACTCCCAGTCAACATTTATCACTGCCCATAATCATTGCAAGTGCGTTGTCCGCGAGGCAAAGCATTCCTTTCTTCAAAGGAATTGCGATTTCCTCTCCTCTTCTTCCATTGATAGGTCTTTCTAGTCTTTACCTAAGGGTATCGCTAACAACTTACGCTCTGACTGTACTATAGCTGTCTCTCCCGTAGACATACCAGCTCTCTATGGCTCTCGTTTCTCCTCTAACTCTACCTTCGATGACCTTAACAGTCGTTCACCCTCTGATGCTCCTCTTACTCATCCTGTGCCCCTCCCCGTAATCTCTTTTCGAACTGTCAGAAAAGCGCTTCTCTCTCTCTCTCTGGACACAAGCAAAGCTTATGGACCTGATGGCATACATCCCCGTGTACTGAAAGAGTATGCCTCTGAACGTGCACCTGTCCTTGCTCATCTGTTCTGTTTCTCTATGAAAAAAAATAAAGGAAGTAGAAATGTAAACGTTGTGACCTCTCTAACTATCCTCCTGTTGCTTTGACATCTACTATTTCCAAAGACTTTGAATCCTTCCTCATATCTCTTGTCCTCAGGTATCTTAAACCTCAGTCTTCTCTCTGAGTACCATTGTAGCTTCTGTAAGGTGATATCCGCTGGTAATATTCTTTTCTTTCCTACTAATGTCTGGTCATCATCCCTGAAAGATTTTTGGGGAAGTTCTATGTAGTTGCCGTTAATATATCTAAAGCTTTTGACAGGGTTTGGCATTATGGACTCATCTCCAAGCACTCCTCTTTTGGCCTCCCTAATTCATTTTGCTTCCTCTTATCTAGCGTCCTCTCTGGCCGATATGTCTCTGTGGTTGTTGATAGATCAGCCTCTCCCTTTTTCTCCATCAACAACAGTGTCTTTCAAGGTTCTGTCCTGTCCTATACACCTTTCCTCCACTCAATAAACGATTTCCTTTCTTCCGCAAGTAACCCAGTACACTCATACACTCACGACTCAACACTGTATTTCTCCACATCCTTCAGTTCTGCTCCTGCTCTCACTCCATCTGCATCTCGTCCGATTCAACTTCCTCAGTAAACTCAGACTTGGGCAGGATATCTCACTGCAGTAGCCGACATCCGATGAAGCTTAATACCTCCGAGGCCTAACTTCTACCCATCTCGCTATCGACAATTCCTACAGCTTTCCTCTTCCTTTTGACCGTTCCACCTCTTGACTCGGTGAATATACTTGATATATCGTAACATTCACACTATCTTGGAGACCTACACATCACGGAAATAGCTGAGTCTGCATATAAGAAGCCTGGAATCCCGTTTAGATGTCGAAATTTCTTTTCCTCCGAAAAGTTACTCCGTTTATACAAAGGATTGATCTATCACTATTTGGAGTATTGGTCACGCATCTGCGGGAGTTCCTTCCCTGTCTGAGTCGCAGGTGGTCAGACTTATTAACTGTCTCAGGCTAACTTCAAAACATGACCCGCTTAACTACGCTCCAATGTTGGTTAATTTTTTTTTTTCTCTTTGGTTTTTGCCCTCGAGAGCTGGCTGCTTGTGTGCCCCAACCACTAGGTAGACCACACAATACTTGGCAAGCTGCTGCGTTGCATGATTACTGTGTTGCTGTTGGCAACTCAGGGTAGGCCGTTTTGATAACTGTTTCTTTCCCTGCACCTCGAAATCTTGGAACTCGCTCATGTCTGTACCATTAACTGTGACCTGGTACTTTAAAAGACAGATTTTCATCTCCTCCAAAATTCATAAATACTTTTCCTCGTCTCTTTTTTTTTATCCCCCTTTAATTAACCTCCTCTATTTCCCCCTCAGTAACCTCATTATATTTAAATTAAGTCCTGGACTTGACGTGGACTTCTGTCCGTGACTGGAGCCTCCAGCGTAAAAGGAATCCATGCTTGAAAGGAGGACTGCCTCTCAGACAGGAGACAATGTGTGGTATTGAATGAGGAAGCGTCCGACACAACTCTCACTCTTGGGCCCCTTGCCTCTCATTATCTCTGTCAGTGAACAGTAGACAGGACTTGCCTTACCCACGACTGACTCTCCCCGGGTGATCATCCAGCGCCTTCTTGTGCTCAGTGTGGAGGTGGTAGTGAAAGGGTCATCATCATCATCCCTGATCAGTTTGATAAGAGATTACTTATCTTAAAGTATATTAAGTAATAGATAAAACCAAAAGAAAAAGTAAGACACTTGATGTATGATTAATGTTTTCCTTAAGCCACCCTTCCCAAACTACCCTCCCATATCTACCTTTCCTTAACGATCCTTCCCTAACCATCCTCCATAACTAACTTTAACTAGCCACCCTCCCCTATCCCCGACCCCCCCCCCCCTTCCTTAACGATCTTTCCTTAGCCACTCACCGAGTTGCTCTTCCCTAACCAACTTTCCCCAATAGCCGTGCCCTAACTACCTTGTCCTAACAACCCTTCCCTAACAGGCTTTCCTTAACCATCCTTAACCTAACAGTCTCACTTAACAACCTTTCCCAATCACCCTGCTTTATCCACCATTCCCCCAACAACCATTAAGGCCCTAACCTAAGCCGTACTTCTCTCACCAACCATTTCTAACATAACCTTTCCCAAAGCGCCCTACCTTATCACGCTCCTGTGAAAGATCTCATCCAATCTCCCCGAACCACCAACCCCAAGCCTTTCATACCACCCACACGGCCCCATGTTACCTCCCAGCTCTCCCCAGTTTTCCACTGTGTCACAACTGTAAACATGTTGTGGATTCCTCCTCCAGTCCACATTCAAAATACGTCCATTGTAAACGACGCAGAAGGCGGGTGTTTTGGTTCTGAGGGCTGGCGGTGCAGTGAGGGCCTCCGGTGTGTTCTCGCATCTGCGATTTGCGTCATGACAGAGTTTCCCTGTAGAAGATTCTCTCCATATGCTCTCATTATTAACATTTTGTCATAAGAACTCCTCTTTTTTATGTAGAAGACCTTGCATTTCAGTTCGTATTCATGCCAATGAATTCTGCTCATTCAAAATCATGATTGTAGATGATTGTTTCCCATCTCAAAATCATGCAGTCTTACACTTAGCCATCACCTCCAACTAAGCCACCAGAAAATCACACACGGCAAAGACATAGAAAGAAATATTATTCAGATTTCTATCCTCAGGTTACTCGCCTAACAAGGTCAGCCTGAACGAAACACTGAATCTATACGTCACCATTACTAACATAATCGCTGAAAGACATAATGAAAATTGGCTCATCATCATCATCAACGAAACCAACAACGGCAAACTGTAGCGTATGTTAAAGAAGATCGACGCTTACCTTACCAATCAAGTCGCCAACTCATGAAGCACTCATGACCCGTTCGAATGACGTCCCTCCTCCCAAACAACACACAAACATGACCATGAGACATTACTCAAAATATTACCCACAAATCAACCATGCCCTTTAACAAGAAAGTGAAGAAATCTTATACAAAAATCTATCTAGAAACCACTGGCCACCTATCTTGACCCCAAGTGATACACTCAATTCAATTCAATCCTTGAAGAACTCTCCTGCTGCAGGCCTGACAATATCTCAAACTTTCACTTCAAAACGCTGTCGACCATTTGCAACGTCAACCGTTCCTGGCTTCACAAGAAAATACCTTGCATCTAGAAACTTGCCAACATAAAACCAGTCCTAAAACCTTCCACCTCCCTCCCTCAATCCTGCCGCCCTGTATATCACTTTCATTCTTAGTGTCCTAACTCTGTTTAAAACGATCCACAAGAGACTCAAACATAACATCACATTTTTTACCCACACAATATAGCATCAGACTCGACCGTCCCACCACAACGCTACGCATTGACCTCACAAGACGCTGTATGACTTGGATCAACCACAGCCCAACCACCCTTCCCGCACAGTACAAGTGGCAGTAACTATCAGAAGAGCATCTGACAGTCCCCCTCCCAACATATCCCCACACAAACATTAATAAGAAGTGGTTAGCTGATTTCTTGATCGGCCACCATGCCACAACGACTTCACCTTGAACCACTCCACAGTGGAGTTCCCCAAGGTGCATTTATTTCTCCAGCCTCCTTCAGTCTCTTCCTACTATACCTCTCATTGCCCTTACCAAACCACAGCATCAAGATCCTTTCCTTTGCCAGCGACCTCGTAATCGCATTACAATGCCCTGACACCACATTAGCAGCAACAAGCGTGTACTCACAACATATGGGACAATGGTTCACAAAGCCTCATAAAGACAGCAGGGACCACTGGGGCAGGAAGAAAGTAAGGGCATATATCTATCTATCTATCTATCTATCTATCTATCTATCTATCTATCTATCTATATATATATATATATATATATATATATATATATATATATATATATATATATATATATTGGAAAGGATCACAATTTTGCGCGTGATCAAGTAGATTCCCGTGAGTCCACGAGGAAAATGAAACACGACAAGTTCCCAAGTGCACTTTGGTGTAATAATCACATCATCAGGGGACACACAAGAGAGAAATATAGCAGTCAGTTGATATACAACTGAAGAGACGTAGCTAGGACGCCATTTGTTAAATATGTGATTGTCCAAGACAGACAACGAGCGTATCAGAATCTTATTATGTGGACAAGAAGGTGAATTGTTAACAAATTTTATCAACAGTAAAGTTATCCAATTTGTACAGACCTTCAATAATATTAAGATTATAATTCTTTGTGTATTTAATAATAGAAGATTCAATGATTCAGTGAGTCTCCCCTGATATGATTATTACACGAAGGTGCACTTGGGAACTTACCGTGTTTCATTTTCCCCATGGACTCATAGGAATATATATATATATATATATATATATATATATATATATATATATATATATATATATATATATGTGTGTGTGTGTGTGTGTGTGTGTGTGTGTATGTGTGTGTGTGTGTTTGTGTAAATGATCACAATTTAGCGCTTGATCAAGTATTTTCCTATGACTCCACTGGGAAATGAAACACGATAAGTTCCCAAGTGCATTTTCGTGTAATAATCACATCATCAGGGGAGATACAAGAAAGAAATATAAGTAGTTGATATACAAAGAGGAGACTTAGCTAGGACGCAATTCACTTGTTTACCAAATGGCGTCCTATATTTCTTTCTTTTATTTCCCCTAATGATGTGATTATAACACGAAAGTGCACTTGGAAACTTATCGTGTTTCATTTTATACTTGGTCACGCGCTAAATTGTGATCCTTTCCAATATGTATGTATGTATGTATGTAGACACATACATATCAGTTTCATGGAGGAAGAAATAGCGAGAGTGGGGGCATGGAAATCCTTCCTCCTTGTGTTATCATTTTTTTCAAAGAAAGGAACAGAGGAAAGAGCCAAGAGAGGATTTTCCTTTAAATCTCAATCGTCTGTTCCTGACGCTTCCTTGCCAAAGCGAGAAACGTTTAGCCACCTTGGAAATCAGTTATAAAAGACATAGTTATACACACACTTGCAAAATTGTGCTTTTCATACCAACAATACCAACAATAGGCTTAGTAACCTGGTTTAGTTTACTAGATTACTGTCTAGTGAACGCCCTCGTCTTGTGTACTTTAGGTGGAACATATTGCGTATGTAATAAGTCCGATTTATTTACCTGCACAGGGGAAGTGATGCAAATTCTGCGAATGGAATCAATTATAATCTCTACTGATATCTGGACGGCTTCAGTTCCACGTAATCGTGTAATTAAAATCCCCCGATTACAGTTAACTACCTTTTCATGAAACTAATTAATGTTACCCTCACCCACTTGTGATGACTATCGGCGGCTTTTATACGAAGGAAATTAAAATTCATATTGAATTCTTACGGATTTGATATATTTCGATATTGATGACAATATTTACTTTGCATTACAATCACTTCTTGCATTTTTCTTTTCACTTTTCGCACTGAACGTTGATGAAGCGCGTGAGAGCAACGTCTCCATTCACACCTCCACCACACGCGAAATGTTTCCGTTTTATCTGGTTTTATCCGTTTTAGTCAGTCAACCTCCTAGCATCTACATACATTTCTATTTTCTAAATCAGTTTATGCTGCATACACAATGTCTCTGTAACCATTTATACTCCGCTGCTTGTCTTTGTGCAAAAATATTTTATGCGTGCTCTCTTCCCTTCGTAAACCCACCTTGCTATTCTCCAGCAAGGGGTTTTTACTTATCTTTCGAAAGATCAGTCAATGACTTTGTCCTGTCACAAGGCAACTGCTTACTTCTCCACGCTGTCACACTGTCTAATGCGCTCTAATTTCACCTCCTTGTATCACCATCTCACTCTACCATTCCATCTAAATCCCTAGTTGTTCCATTTCAAGAACGCTCTTGCTCTTCCTTCCTCTTCTTTTCTGATCTCTCTCTCTCTCTCTCTCTCTCTCTCTCTCTCTCTCTCTCTCTCTCTCTCTCTCTCTCTCTCTCTCTCTCTCCCCCCCCCCTCTCTCTCTCTCTCTCTCTCTCTCTCTCTCTCTCTCTCTCTCTCTCTCTCTCTCTCTCTCTCTCTCTCTCTCTCTCTCTCTCTCTCTCTCTCTCTCTCTCTCTCTCTCTCCTTTTGTTCCTACCGGACTAATTGACACATCTCTTTCACTGTCGCTTCCAGTCAGTTCACTTAAGAAATCTACTCAGTCTCTGACAAACTCTTGAAGGCTTTTAGAATCTAGTCGTACATATAAGGGATCTCCCACCTCAATTCAATCCTTTCTAGAAAAACTCTTTTGCTCTCCTTGTATTTATGAGTGTCATCTTTTTAACTCCCTCATTCTGGACGTTATATTATTTCACATTCTTTGCCTCAATGCATCACTGTTGTCTGGCAGATTCATTTTCTTCCCATCTCTTTTTTACTCTCTCCTTTATCATCTTTCTCAAACCTTCATTTCACCCTTCAACAGTTTCGAATCTTCACAGCTTTCCAGCTAACATCTCCTGCAAGGTTACTTTCACTTTTTCATTTCTCATCTTTTCTACACTTATCCATCTCATTTTTCTCATGAGCATTTCTTGTCTCATGTCAGTCATCCACAGTGGAAGAGTTAACCATCCTTATTAATACCATATGATCAGATAAACACCCTCCTAACCCGGTCTTAGACCATACACACCATCCACCTTACCTAACATATTCCTTCGTGCCAAAAACAAATTAATGCTCTTGTTTACTCTAATACCCATATCTCTACGTCATATGTATTTATGAGAATATTTACATTTAGAATATGTTTATGCAACATTATTGCTTACTGTTACACGCTTTCCATGTAGTGTGTCACCACACACTATATGTGGCGACACATATGGTGTCATGTGGAGAGGCATTGCGCTACATACCGAACCTATCCTATCCTCCTCCACTCGCTCCACATCCCTATCCACACTCCTATCCATTTACGTCACCCACTCACCCACCCACCCATACACACACACACATACACACACACACACACACACACACACACACACACACACACACTCACACTCACACACACACACACAGCTTTTCCTCTACTGCTCTTTCAAATTATCTCTAAGTGGGCATCATTCACCTAGTCTTCTCTATCCTTACATGACGCACAGGCAACTATTATATAAACATTCTTAACCTCCCGCTCTTGAACTTGGCAAATGTGAAGCTTGCATTAGCACACATGGCCTCAAGCATGCTTCTCATACCAGTTATCCCTCACAGTCATTGCCGCACGTTTCCCGGCATGATCTGCATCTACTCGAAGCCTACACACCCTTAACTCGATCCTGCTCAAAAGCCCTGCTACCTCTTAGCCTCGTCTTTGTGAAAGATAATGATAAAAAAAAAAAGAGAAAAGAGGATTGAAGTAGAATTCACATTCTGTTAAAGGTGTTCTCTGTCTGAATGTCTGTGTATCAGTCTGTGAAAATGTTTAACAGAATAAGGGTATTAAATGGTGGACATTGAATCGT
>NC_092243.1:61826969-61839469 GCF_036320965.1 Panulirus ornatus | reverse complement strand
CCTATGGACTAGAAGTTTGCCAGTGTGGTAAAACAAAAATTCATGGAAAACAAAGTTGTAAGTCCCTGCGCATAAATTACCATCCAAACAGTTTGACGTCTATAGCTAACAGAGTTTATGGAGAGCGGAACTCCAAAGAGGATTGTATCTCATTTAGAGGATTACCATTTGAATGACCTTTCTCGAGATGGTCTTCGACGAAGTCGATCATTTGTAAGTAGTTTACTTGATTTTTGTACGTTGTAATCACCATATACGATGTTGAATGATGCCATTTACGTAGATTGTCAATAAAACATTGGATGAAATCCTGCATCAAAAAATAATCATTTAAGGTTAAGGCACAAAATATAGATGATGTTATACTTCGGCAGTTAGAACATTGTCTGGCGAACCGAAAATATTGAGTTGTGATTCACAGGCAAGCTTCAGAGAAGTTAGACTTAACAAGTGGAGTGCTACAGGGATCAGTCTTGGGACCAGCTATCTTTTTGATGTATATTAATGACACTGATGATGGGCTATGCTGTAAGATATCAACTTTCCACCACGACACTAAGCTGGGGAAAGCAGTTGCAACTGAAACTAAAACGATTGCAGATGCAAGCTGTTTGACTGGGCTCCCAGGCGTCGTTTGAATTTTTAATATTGATGAATGCAAGGTCTTACACACTAGCATTAAAAAGGAGAGGATAGGCTAAGGCATGGATTCTACCGGACGAAGATGAGGGAAAAGACCAAGAATTGATGCGTAGAAGAAACTGAAAAATAAGGGGAACAAAACTTCAGGTTTCATTAGTAAGACATTCGAATTCTAGTTTTAGAAATCAGTCTTCACTCTGTGCAGTTCACTGGCACATCCATATCTTGAATGTTACATTCAGTTTTGGTTGCTTTGCTTAAGAAGAGAAGAAAAAAGATAAAGTACAGCAGCTGGCCATCACGTGATTTCTGGACTGGGAAACAAATCATAATGAGAAATATTTGGACGATCCATATATATTTTACTTGAAGGATCTGAAAAGGTGTTTTCTCGCAGATATTCAAAATGAGCAAAGGCTTTGATAGTCTTAATCGAAACAGCTACCGATAGTTTGATTTGCCCAGTAGTGATGGGTAGAAACTGGTGGGCAAATGTTTGACTCCGAACGAGGCAAATTTGCCTGTGTGGCAAAACAAAAATTCGTGGAAAACAAAGTTTTATGTCCCTGCGCATAAAGTACCATCCAAACAATTTGACGTCTATAGCTGACAGACTTTATGGAGAGCGGAACTCCAGAGAGGATTGTATCTCATTTAGAGGATTACCATTTGAATAACGTTTCTCGAGATGGTTCCTGTTCATTCAACAGGATTGTTGAGGACATCACCATAGATATCATTAAAAACACACTTAGAATTTCGCCTTAAATCAACGACTGACATTATTTGCACTGCCTTAAGCTTAGACTTGGCAGGTACTTTTCCTTAAGTCATCTTTATCTTTTTCTTTCAGCTTAAACCTCTCTGTTTCTGATACCTTTTGTTCCCGCAAACAGACTGGAAAGAACCCAGTAAACTCTTGCTGTTTACATTCACACACAGGGATACAAAGGAATAGAAATCGGCAACAGACCACTGAATCATTTCCAGAATGTTTGCTGGAAGCAGATCAGAGACATAAGAGTATTATACCGTGAGAATGAAAAGAGTAAACAGATGACTTAATGAGAAATACTTACGGAGACGTGAATAAAGCCAGTCGCGGACTTAAAGTATTTCTCAAGACTGTTTTTAAGAGCGTATCTTTTAACTACTCTTAACTACTCGTATCATACGTTAACGATCCCAATGAAGAAAATAATGTTTGTAATGCAGCCGAAGCAAGACGTTTGACCACTAGTTTCGTGTCCATTGCGACGAGTAAAACCAGTCTTGACTGAGCCTTGGGTAACCCAGCCACTTGGATGAAGATTGTTGAAGCTCTCGATAACTTTGGAATACCTGTATCAACTCGCGTCTTAACTTTCTCTCTTCTGAACAGGATGTTTAGGTTTTGCAGACGATCTGTAGAGGATCTATTCTCAGTACGGCAGTCGTCATGGTAGCGAGCCGCTGTTCTGTCTTATTTCTAAGTCTTACATAATTATCTTTGCAAGTAGAGCGACCAAAACTGAATACAGTGTTCTTGTCAGGGACGCATGAGTGAATTCTAAGGAAATGAGGCTTAACTTTTTAGCCTTGAATACGAATGACTTACTTAAGGAGCCTATGATTTTTTTATCTTTTTTTTTTTTTGCATTTTTTACTGTTTCTACACACTTCTAATTTGGCTTTATTGTCTATTCGTCTGTAATAGAGTCATTTGCCACCCATGAGACCAGTCTTTTCATCTATCTACGTTAGCTTACAGCTATAGACGTTCAGTTTCTGTATATCCTTAGTTCCTAGAAAAGTGTTTTATGAGTTTTGACGTCTCGTGGTATATAGCCCATCATGACAGAGAGAACTGGTTCCAAGACTGATCCTTACGGCACATTGCTTGTCACGTCAAACCATTCTGAGGTTCAACTGTTAATCTCTTACTCTTTGTTTGCGGTCAGTCAACCAGTCCTCTATGCAGTGAGGTGCAGAGCCATCTGCACTGCGTCAATTATCTCTTACTTATGATTTCAAATGAGAGATTTTTATCCACTGTTCCCTAAAAATATGAATGAATTATATCTAATGTTTTACCTTCACCGTAAACTGTTGATCATATCATAAAAGAAATCTGGTACATTTTGCCAAACATGAGCGATCTTATCGACAACTATACAGCGAACCGTTAACGGAGTGGCGATCCTCGAAGTGTTCTTCAATTTCTCTCAAACGATGGTTTTCATAAGTGCGTCAAATATGGATATGATTACTAACTCGGTGATAATTTCCAAGTAAGGATTTCCTTTTTCTTTTTTTTACATATATACCTTCTCTGAAATATTGGCGTTACAGTAGGCAGACTACAGGATTAAGCTTTGCCTGCAGCACCTAATTCTGTACTCCTCTGTATCCACAAAAGCTACCGATGCTTTTTCGTTGATAATTTTCCCGAATGTTGTCTCAGTGTTCCTCTACATCGGGCAGAATCCGTGAGACTCGCGGGAGGTAGGTAGGTAGGTAAGTAGGTAGGTAGGTAGGTAGGTAGGTAGGTAGGTAAGTAGGTAGGTAGGTAGGTAGGTAGGTAAGGAGGTAGGTAGGTAGGTAGGTAGGTCCTCGTGTGTCTCGGGGTAGTAAGTACTCAAGTCCCTCTATTATGAAATGTTTACGTTGATGATATCCTCAACCTGGTTTCTGGAGCCTAAGGCAGCGCTGATGACTTAATGCTCTGGCGCCATAGCCGACGACTTCCATTCTGGCCTTTGTGATGCAAATCATCCATCCACAGACCGACATCACATCCTGAGGCAACCTTACGTGCAGGTTATCTTTGTTGTCAATGTGACGTGGTTTGTAGTGGCTGTAACCGAAGCTTAGCTTGTACCTAGAGCCCGGATGAATGATGAATGGAAAGGCGTTATACAACATCAGTCATGTGGATTTCTTTAGGGGAAGGTGGGGGGGGGGAGAATTTACTTCCAAGGGTAATTGTATTTCCAATAGTGAAATCACACTGATTATACTCAGCTAATATAGATGGAAGGAGACCTGCGATTTTTGCCGAAGTATCGTATATCCTTGACGGAAAAAGATACAAATCTTAAGACACATTTCTGTTCATGTCTAGGAACGCTCTACACCTGTTAATGGTTTGTCTCTATCTTATATCGGTATACAGATAGATGGTATGTCGATGTCTCTATCATATATTGGTATACAGAGATGGCTAGTATATCTCTTTTATAGGTTTACAGATAGATGGTATGTCGATGTTTCTATCATATATTGATATACAGAGATGGCTGGTATATCTCTTTTATAGGTTTACAGATAGATGGTATGTCGATGTCTCTATCATATATTGGCATACAGAGATAGATGGTATGTCTCTTTTATACTTTACAGATAGATGGTATGTCTCTCTTATATACTGGTTTACCGTGACACATTTCCATCACAAGCAAGACCCAACAGGTCCTTGTACCTTACCAGAGAAACTCACATATTGATAAAAACGTTTCGAGTCTGTCTGACTGACATTTACAAGGCTAATGTCCTTTGCGAAGCCCAGTTTCCTCCAGTGCATGGTCGACCTGTGGTAGTACCACAAACAGCATTTTCACCCAGGCTGCCCAGGTCTTGGAAGTCTAAGTTCACCAGAGGGCTTCTTCAGTCCCCTGCCTCTCTCGGATCAGAGACATGTTTATGCAACAGATGAACGTCAAAGAAAGAAGATCACCTGAGCAAATGAAGTGATATGCTTACAGATGCCTACAGAAGAATACATAAGGAATTCCACAACGACAGACCATCAGGTCCTTTTGAGGCTCATTGGGAGTGTGGAAGTTATGAGAAACTTTTAGATTAGTGAGGTAAAAAAGTTCGAAGGCATATAACTCACTCAGAGAGTACGACTTGCAAAATGACATTGTGACTTGAAATCGATTCTTAAACGCATCTATAACATTACTATCAACCACTCTCATTCGTGAATCGTTGCATACGTTAACAATCTTGTTGAAGAAAAAGTTCTTCGCCTCATTCGAGGTAAAACCTTCGCCCACAAGTGTGTTGTATCCATCACTACGAATGAGATCAGACGAATCAAGTGTTATGTAAAATTTAAGTTCAAAATTATCAGACATTTATGGTTTCTGAACACTTGCATTAAACCATCTCGTAACCTTCTCCTCCAGCCTCTATTTATCACGCAGATTATTCCTCCAAAAGAAAAATGTTCATCTTTAATCACATTAGAGGAAGAATTATGGTGTTAGGAATGACACTGAATATACGTCTTAATGTCTCGCTGATGAGGAGGTAGGTTTTGATCTGAGTTGAGGAAGGGGCATTACAGGCTATTGATATGCAGCATTTTTTTCAGTGAAAGAAATGAGAGAGAGAGAGAGAGAGAGAGAGAGAGAGAGAGAGAGAGAGAGAGAGAGAGAGAGAGAGAGAGAGAGAGAGAGAGAGAGAGAGAGAAGATAGAGGGGAAAGAGGGAGGGACTGAAAAGGACATGACAGCATCCCATGTACCACTGTGTTCCTGCTTGGTGGTTCGTTGGCACGAAAGCATAGAACTGGCAACTGTTAGGTCCAGCTTGTTTGTTGTTGTTGTTGTTGGTGGTGTTGTTGTTGTTGTTGGTGGTGGTGGTGGTGTTGTATTTGTTAGTGTTATTGTTTTTGTTTTGTTGTATTATTCGCCAGACCTACACCTAGTACGATTCCTTGTCTTACGACAATCTGTTCTGTGACTTACCTGGCACATGTACTTGTCTTATGACGACCCTGTCTGTGACTTACGTGACTTATCTGGCACAGGGCCTTGTCTTATGACGACCCTGTCTGTGACTTACGTGACTTATCTGGCACAGGGCCTTGTCTTATGACGACCCTGTCTGTGACTTACGTGACTTATCTGGCACAGGGCCTTGTCTTAAGACTACCTGGTTCCTGACGTTGACTCAAGACTATTGAAGTATCGCTTGTGAGGAGGCAGGGAATCTGACACCCACTTTCCTCCTCCCACATGATGTACCGAGTAAGTGTCACTGTGTTAGGAGTGCTCACATAAACAGAATAGACTCTGATGAGTGTTCATGTTCGTAAAGTAGACTTGAACAAGTCTTCACATTATAAGACTGCCTTTCATGAGTGTACTCAGAGTAGAATGTCACGAATGCCTATGTGCATAAGATAGACATTCGTGAGTGCTCACGTACACAGAAGAAAGCTACGTCGAGCTGTGTCAGCAAGACCTAAGATAACGATACAATATAAGACAAATATAATTCAACTCACATTAGCATAAGTTCCCATTTAATATACTTAATGATCTGTACAAAACATTTAAATGATTTTGAGTAAGCATTGGTGAATTCTCTCCACTGCTTACCAGCTCTGAGAAACGTAATGTTAACTTCAGACGGCTTGTTGGATCCCGACTAATTATCAAAGTCAAACGTCCTCCAAACTTGGTGCCAATATTACATTGAACTAACCACTGTCACAGATAGCTGGGCCGGAGGATCGGAGTTGCAATGATCCATAATGCCATTGGGATAGACATTAGTTTGGGACTGGGAATGTTACTACTGATGACGTGGAGTGAGACAATAATGAAAGAGACGGTAGATGATATTGTTGCCGTCGTGTGCTTATAGATATTCTTTTCTTTGTTGTGTGATGTAATGGACCCATATGTTGTCTTAGTGGTACACCGCTGTTGATGAGATGGTGGGAGAGGCTGATCCATCAACAACCACGGAGATAAGTCGACCAGAGAAGAAGCTAGATATGAGGGAGGAAAATGAGTGAGGAAAGCAAAAATAGGGGAGCTTAGAGATGAAACCCTGATGCCACACCTGATTTAAAGCTTTCGATATATTAAGAGCAACATCAAGCTTTCAGGGATGATGATCAGATATTAGTAAGACAGGGAAGAATATCAACAACGGTTTTTGCGAGAAGTCTGTAAGATTCAAGATGTCTGAGGATCTGGGAGTTGAGGGGGGATTCAAAGACTTTGGAAATGGTAGATATCAAAGCAGCAGGAGGATAGCTCGAGAGGTTAGAACGGTCATTTGGGATGGGATGTACCAGTGTGTGCTCCCAAGATGGAGGAATAGTTCTGTTTTTTGAACAGAAACGGAACAGACGAGCAAGCACAAGTGCAAGTTCGGAGACACCCTCTTTTAGTTCACAGGGATGGATGCCACCAGGTCCATAAGCCTTGCTTTTGTCTAGAGAGAAAAGCGCTTTTCGGACAGTTCGAAAAGAGATTACTGTGGGGCATAGGATTAGTAAGAGGAGCATCAGTGGGTGAAGTAATGTTAGACTTATCCAAGGTGGAGTTAGAGTGGATTACGAGAACCAAACAGAGTTGCTTTGTCTGTTGGAGAGAGAGCTACAGTACCGTCAGAACGGAAAAGTGAGAGAGAGGTAGAGCGACAGGAGTCGTTAGAAATGTACTTAGCTAAAGAACAGAGAGAGACTTAACGTTGGATGGCGAGGAGAGGTTATCGCACTTGCTATGAACAGAGGAACGTTTCGCCTCCCGGATAAGTTGATTGCAGTGATTACGGGCAGTGATTAATGCTGACTGGGAGTCGGAGGAAGGAGCGTTTTTCCGAGTCCGATATGCCTAATCCCTCAACATAATGGCCTAATCCCTCGACATAATGGCCTAATCCCTCGACATAATGGCCTAATCCCTCAACATAATGGCCTAATCCCTCGACATAATGGCCTAATCCCTCGACATAATGGCCTAATCCCTCGACATAATGGCCTAATCCCTCGACATAATGGCCTAATCCCTCGACATAATGGCCTAATCCCTCGACATAATTTGCCTAATCCCTTGACATAATGGCCTCAGAGTAGGAACGGTTGAACCATGGATTGGAAGAAGTGGCAAACTTGGAGGGGGAGGGGACGTATACTTTGACTCGCGCAAACAAAAGCCACTTGCTATGCGGATGGCTGAGACAGAGGCATCACCACAGAAGAGGCAGTGATCCACCCAAAGGAAAGTCAGAAAAGAAGTTTCTTAAATTACTCCAGTCAGCTTCTTTGAAGAACTGAGATTTACGTTTAGAAGGGGCTCCTGAAGGGGGAGGTGCCCTTAAAACAGATGCGTTTAGGAGAGTTTGGTTAGATGTGTAGCCACAGCGCGAAGGATTAAAGATGAAAAACAGATCTAGAATGTTTGGAAAGGAATATGGATGAGGGTGAGTGATGATTTGCTGAGTCACGATCATTGAGAAAGGAGAACGTGACGACTTCAATCCCCCATCACCCTCCTTAGAGTCTTCGATTTCAATTTGCATTTATTAGAAGCAAATGTAAAACATCGTATTCCTTTTTAATGAACGTTAATGATTAATATCAAGGCATTCAAAAAATTCCTCAACTGTTTGACTAAAGAGAAAATATATTTCCAGTTTTGCATCGCTGGATTCCATTTATGAGATACCATCAAAAGGAAATAATGAGATTCGAGTTTGTTTTTTAATTCTGTAACATATTTGCATAATTGCAAATGCCGAGTGTGAGAGGAAATACCTAAAAGAACAAGTTTTTCTGACGTGTCGTGTGGATTCTGGCTTAATGACTGTTAGCTGTTGTACGATGGGTAAATCCAACATACACACCCACAGCGTGAATATGGTCAGTGCTGAAGTACACTGTAATCATTCAGGCTCAGTGTTAAAAATGAATTAGTATCCATAAGGCAGGTAAGTATGAATATATATATATATCGTTGTATATCAAATGATAAATGAGAGATAAGAAGAAAATGAAGGAGAAGCGGAAGAAGAAGAGTGGCAGGAAAGATGAATACATAGACGTATTAGCAAGATAAAAAAAAGAAAAGTGAGGAAATAGATATTCTACGAAAGGTCGAAGGGAACAGTGGAAGGTAAGGTGAGGAGTGGAGGGTTCGTGAGAAGAGGGAAAAGAGGAGGAGAGAAGACAGGCAGACGGGGCGGAGGAGGAGGAGGAGGAGGAGATAACTATAGAGTTTCCCAATGCACTATCAGTCGGGTTTCAATCACCTGCCGCCTTGTGGCCCGCAGCAGCACCCACGCAACTCTGCCCGCCACTCATCACCACAGGACTCCATCCATCACTCACACAAGCCGCCCACTCCACTGCACACAACACACACACACACACACACACATACACATACACACACACAAGCCCTACTAAACTTGTGCTCCCGCCTCACTCTTGAAGCCTCGCTGCCACTTCATCGCCTCATCTCACCTTCGGTTCCCCCACTCCATTTCGAGATCCTCAAGCACTCGCCTTCACACCCCCGGCCGCTGTCATCTCCTGTATAAATCGATTGATCAAGACATTAAAGAACTTTCTGGTCATTAATGAGGTGCTCCTCCTCCACCTCAGCTTCAAGGGGGCTGCAACGAGCCATCTTTAGGCGAGAAGGCACATTAAGGCTTCCCTTCAGACGAGATGATTTAGTGCCTCATCTTACCAACGACGTAATGACCCCATCAGGGTTCAGGTATAGCATTCGAGAGGTGCTCATGAGACTGGGAATAGCGGCTGGCTTTACTCGAATGTAAAACACACTGTTGACGTGGGAGAAACACATTCTATATATATGAATCTAAAATGGAAAAAGAAATCTATCTCATATGTCACAGAAGTATCGGATCTTTCTGTGTGAGATGAGTTACGTAATCTCATTCAAGCAGTCTCACGTGTCTTAGAGTTTTATTGACATTCCACAAGGGTTGGTATATTTCATTTCAAGCATTCAGTGTCTTATTTATGAAAATATTTGATAGGATGTGTAGTTATTAGATAGGAAGTGCAGTTATTAGATAGGATGTGCAGTTATTAGATAGGATGTGCAGTTATTAGATAGGATGTGCAGTTATTAGATAGGATGTGCAGTTATCAGATAGAATGTGCAATTATTAGATAAAATGTGCAGTTATTAGATAGGATGTGCAGTTATTAGATAGAATGTGCAGTTATTAGACAGAATGTGCAGTTATTAGATAGAATGTGCAGTTATTAGATAGGATGTGCAGTTATTAGATAGAATGTGCAGTTATTAGATAGAATATGCAGTTATTAGATAGGATGTGCAGTTATTAGATAGGATGCGCAGTTATTTGCTAAAGAAATTAGCAGCCTCTAGAAATGCGTTATTAATTCCAGATCACTAGTTGCGCTCCATCTGTCTGAAGCGAGCAAGACAGTGACACGCTTATTCTCATCCCTCAACGCACCTCCCTCATATGACATTCACGTATTTTGGCAGAGGCGCGAGCGTGGGGTCTCCCCCTACCGTAAGTTTGTATCTGGGAAGAACCGAACACAGTGACTGTGCTGGAGGAAGTGGTCGACTGTCATTCATCTCCAAACGTTTTTGCGAGACACAAGAGAAATGAGGCAGTTAGCCCAAGAACCACTTGTTGTTAAAGAGATTTACACACACACACAATTTTGTTCCTGAAGAGTCTGTGTCTTATGAAGCCTGTGAGTTCATAACTCCTTATATATGATTCATTTTTTTCTCTCACTCGTGAGACGGAAAGGATTCTCTACTTCGATGTTCCGGAGCAAAGCTATGTCTCTCGTGCACCCGCCTTACTCCAGACTGCAGTATTTCATAGTGGGTGTTTTAGCCACATTAACAATACTAGTGAGATATATAAATACCGATCCTCTCAATATTAGTATCCTATTCCATCCTTTAGAATACTCCATCCCTTGGAATACGTATGATCCTCTAAGTGAGAAGGATGTTTTCTTATGTTTACTGGTAATCTAAGCATCCTTGACGTGTGGCATTTTAATTAACTTTCTTTTTTCTTCTTTTGGATGATGATAGGTAGAGTGTCTGGAAAAGGTGTGGCGCCAAAACTCTGTATTAAGTTGGTTGGTTGTGCTTTGGTTGGTTCGTTTCGCTTTAGTTGGTTAGTTGGTTGGTTCGTTGGTCAGTTGGTTGGTTCGTTGAGTTTTGGTTACTTGGTTGAGTTTTGGTTACTTAGTTGGTTGAGTTGTTTCGCTTTGGTTGGTTAGTTGGTTGCTTTGTTGGGCTTTGGTTGAGTTAGTTGGTTGATTCGTTGAGTTTTGGTTGGTTAGTTGGTTGGTTCGTTGGGCTTTCGATAGTTAGTATGTTCGTCCGTTGGGCTTTGGTTGGTTGTCAGGGTCACTAAAACCGTCAGCGTGGACCCACATCAACCAACACCATCTTCATGTGTTAAGGGCAGTTCTATGACCACGTTCCCTCTCACTATACATGTAGCACTTGTCTCTTGGTTTATCCTAAGATTCTAGGATTCTAAAGTATTAACGAATGCTATCGTAAGATGAAGATAAATATTCTTCGATGAATGGTTAAAAATTACCAGTAAAGACTGCGTATTGCCTAGTATTTAAGTGATTTATATATATATATATATATATATATATATATATATATATATATATATATATATATATATATATATATATTATTATTATTATTATTATTATACTTAGTCGCCGTCTCCCGCGTCAGCGAGATAGTGCAAGGAAACAGACGAGGAGTGGCCCAACCCACCCAGGTACACATGTACATACATAAACGCCCATACATGCGTATACATTTCAACGTTTACATACATATACATTCACAGACATATGCATATATACACATGTACACATTCATACTTGCTGCCTTCATCCATTCTCGTCGCCAGGCCGCCACACATGAAATAACATCCCCACCACCGCCACCAGCGAGGTAGCGCCAGGAAATGACAAAAATGGCAAATATGAGTTTAAACAGACATTTCAGACGAGACGAGATCCTAGATCGAGAGAAATAAGGGGGAACGGATCTAAAAAAAAAAGTGAAAGTGTGCAGTGCTAAGTTCTCAGATTTTGAGCGCATTTGGATACCTGCTGAAGACAGGAAACCGTATAGTAGAAGGGAAGAAGAGCGCAGGACGAAAGAACCTTTAGGAACACCACCGTTGGTATACAAGGGAGGAGAGGTTGACTCATCGACAGTTACAAAGATCGACCGGCCTGAGAGGAAGGCAAGATACGAGGGAGCACAGTAAGGGAGGAAAGCTTAGTAGAGGGAATTAGGAGTGGATCAGATTCTATTGCCACACAACCCTGTCAGAATCTATCGATACATTAAGACCTCCAGGCGTAGGATTCTCTCAGTATTTCAGATCAAGAAAGGATTTTGTCAACATCTGGGCTTATAAGAGTATGTCTGACTACGTCTGAGGATACTAAAACCTCACACTGGGCAGAGTTCGATGTTTTCTAGATTAGTATGAAACCTTTCTCCAATAGACAGACTTTCTCTGTGTGCTGTTGTGGAGGAGCTTTGAGTTGTACATGACATTTGCCATCGAAGGAAATCCATAGTGAGGAGAATATACCCTTGTGATTGGAACCCTTTTGTTGCGAGTTCCTGAGAGAACGGGAGCGTGTCTTGATGGAGTAGTAGTACCATTCTTTGGTGGAGTAGTATACCATTTTTTTTCTATCTAAAAATAAAGCTACACTTTTAAAGTCCACGGTTATCACACTGAGTAGAGCCAGCCTGCCTTTGCCGAAGAGGGAAGAGCAGATGGCTGTATGGGGTACGTCTCATGCCTGAAAGGAAGTCACTTCCCGTCAGAGGCATGTGTCCGTGAAAAGAAAGAAGGTGTGTTTACTGACGGTGGGGTGGAGAAGGACGAAGAGTAAAGAGCTTCTGTCATGGATGGTTTGCGTCGTGCCACCACAAGCAAGATGAAGCGTTTGACATTCTGCTGCTGCTGCTGCTGCTGCCACCGCTGCTTTTGTGTCTCTGAGAGAGAGAGAGAGAGAGAGAGAGAGAGAGAGAGAGAGAG
>NC_092243.1:61819469-61821969 GCF_036320965.1 Panulirus ornatus | reverse complement strand
TTATTAAATGGACGACGGGATATGTGCGGGCCTACATCGCATCACATTGTCGGGCCCGGATAGCTCAGCAGGAGTCATAACTGACAGAAAAACAGGAAAATACAGAGGAAATCATAAACTTCTACCATGGAAGACTTTTTCGTGTATGAAAGATATTTATTTTATGTCATGACGATCAGGGCTGAAATATTGGGAATATCAGCGGAGCTGTGTTGACTGTACGTGTGAACGAATGGACGAGGATTGATGCCAGATGCTTCCAGCTGTACACACCAAGGTCACCTCGGGGGATGACAGACCATCTATTCACAACACACTAACTGAATGGCGGCAAATTGGCTCCTCTCATGGAGAGCAAATCTTTTAATCAGATCCTCACTTCGCGTATCAAAGGATCCATTCAAGAGGTTTATTCTAAATGAGGTGCAATTCCCTGGTGCATGTAAGATCAGATAGTGGGAGTGGCAATAGGTGAATATATCGAGAATAGGCGTCCTACAGCCTTATAAGTGAATTACCACTTTAGTTCAGTCGTTGCTGAACTTGTGCAGAAATGAATGGCGAATCAATTTTGTTGATCGTGAGTTTGGTAAAGTGTGTGAAAGAAGAAAGTTAAGAGTAAATGTGAATAAGAGCAAGGTTATTAGGTACAGTAGGGTTGAGGGTCAAGTCAATTGGGAGGTGAGTTTCAATGGAGAAAAACTGGAGGAAGTGAAGTGTTTTAGATATCTGGGAGTGGATCTGGCAGCGGATGGAACCATGCAAGCGGAAGTGGATCATAGGGTGGGGGAGGGGGCGAAAATTCTGGGAACCTTGAAGAATGTGTGGAAGTCGAGAACATTATCTCGGAAAGCAAAAATGGGTATGTTTGAAGGAATAGTGGTTCCAACAATGTTGTATGGTTGCGAGGCGTGGGCTATGGATAGAGTTGTGCGCAGGAGGATAGATGTGCTGGAAATGAGATGTTTGAGGACAATGTGTGGTGTGAGGTGGTTTGATCGAGTAAGTAACGTAAGGGTAAGAGAGATGTGTGGAAATAAAAAGAGCGTGGTTGAGAGAGCAGAAGAGGGTGTTTTGAAATGGTTCGGGCACATGGAGAGAATGAGTGAGGAAAGATTGACCAAGAGAATATATGTGTCGGAGGTGGAGGGAACGAGGAGAAGAGGGAGACCAAATTGGAGGTGGAAAGATGGAGTGAAAAAGATTTTGTGTGATCGGGGCCTGAACATGCAGGAGGGTGAAAGGAGGGCAAGGAATAGAGTGAATTGGAGCGATGTGGTATACCGGGGTTGACGTGCTGTCAGTGGATTGAATCAAGGCATGTGAAGCGTCTGGGGTAAACCATGGAAAGCTGTGTAGGTATGTGTATTTGCGTGTGTGGACGTATGTATATACATGTGTATGGGGGTGGGTTGGGCCATTTCTTTCGTCTGTTTCCTTGCGCTACCTCGCAAACGCGGGAGACAGCGACAAAGCAAAAAAAAAAAAAAAAAAAGATAATATATATGCATAAAACTACGAGGAAAATGAGAACACACAAGTTTCCAAGTGCATTTTTGTGTAATTATCACATCACCAGGGGAAAATACAAGAACGAAACAGAAGACGTAGAACAGTCAGTTGATACACAAGGAGGAGACCTAGCTAAAACGCTATTGGTAAACAAGTGTACGGATGGTGGTGTTTGGTTCTGGCATCATGCCTGTCATATGATCTTATTGTGTACAGGAAAGAAAACTGTTTACCTATTTTGCCCTACGTCAAAGCTATCCAGTTGGCATAGACCTTCACCAACATTAAATGTGACAATTCTCTGTGTATTTGATAATAGAAGATTCAACCTGTTCCCTTTCCTGCCCACAAAATGTGTGAGTGAGGTGAAGGGGGGAGTGCTTATTAAATGGACGACGGGATATGTGCGGGCCTACATCGCATCACATTGTCGGGCCCGGATAGCTCAGCAGGAGTCATAACTGACAGAAAAACAGGAAAATACAGAGGAAATCATAAACTTCTACCATGGAAGACTTTTTCGTGTATGAAAGATACTTATTTTATGTCATGACGATCAGGGCTGAAATATTGGGAATATCAGCGGAGCTGTGTTGACTGTACGTGTGAACGAATGGACGAGGATTGATGCCAGATGCTTCCAGCTGTACACACCAAGGTCACCTCGGGGGATGACAGACCATCTATTCACAACACACTGACTGAATGGCGGCAAATTGGCTCCTCTCATGGAGAGCAAATCTTTTAATCAGATCCTCACTTCGCGTATCAAAGGATCCATTCAAGAGGTTTATTCTAAATGAGGTGCAATTCCCTGGTGCATGTAAGATCAGATAGTGGGAGTGGCAATAGGTGAATATATCGAGAATAGGCGTCCTACAGCCTTATAAGTGAATTACCACTTTAGTTCAGTCGTTGCTGAACTTGTGCAGAAATGAATGGCGAATCAATTTTGTTGATCGTGAGTTTGGTAAAGTGTGTGAAAGAA
>NC_092243.1:61746969-61814469 GCF_036320965.1 Panulirus ornatus | reverse complement strand
ATGTATATTTGCGTGTGTGGACGTGTGTATGTACATGTGTATGGGGGGGGGGGGTTGGGCCATTTCTTTCGTCTGTTTCCTTGCGCTACCTCGCAAACGCGGGAGACAGCGACAAAGTATAAAAAAAAAAAAAAAAAAAAAAAAAAAAAAAAATATATATATATATATATATATATATATATATATATATATATATATATATATATATATATATATATACCCTAGCCTAAGCCAGTACCCATTTTATCGACCAAACCCCCTAGGGGTGGATGAACAGTTAGGTTGACGGTGAACCGACTGCCACAACCAGGATTCGAACCTATGCCCTCTACCCTGGTCGGGAACGCTAACCGTTACACCACTGAATTAATCTTTCAGGAGTATCATCATATACGTATCGACACAGATTCGTGTCAGATTTCTTTTTTCATTTCGAACAGCTGGGGTTTCACTCAGGGCTGGAGAACCATCTGATCATCGTATCGTGGAGACAAAACATCTACAGAAAGAGCTTTTCATACGAACACGACAGACAACCAGAAACTGCAGAATGGAAAATGGGAGGTTGGGGGCGTATATTGAGATAGAGAATGGAGTGGAGAAACGGAAGGACAGATGATGAGGGGAAAAGATGAAAGAGATGATATAAAAGAAAGGAGGATGAAAAGATGGGGAGGAAGAGGATAGGAAGAGGAGAGAGAGAGAGAGAGAGAGAGAGAGAGAGAGAGAGAGAGAGAGAGAGAGAGAGAGAGAGAGCAGGAAGGAAATTCATCTGTTCTGATTTGAAATTTTTGTCAAACATAGCTAACGCGTTATACCTTCCCGTTCGGTGATATGTTCGTCCCCGAGAGAGAGGTGCGTACTTGAGATACCTCACAACGGTAATCATTCTCAATCTAGACCAATATATACATACCCCAGCTTCCGTCAGACACCTGTATGTTCAGCACTTGCAACTCCTACATTTAGTGTTTAGTCCGTCCCCAAAATAAAGGTCGGTGTCACAATGTTTTATTCATAAGGCGAAAAGAAAAAAAAAGATTGGTAGGCAATTAATGGCAAGTTCGATTTCACAGTGTTCGCGGAGGGAACTCGCACAGATCCGCCTCTCTTGTTCTTGGAGGTGACTGTTGATCTTTTGGCTTTGAGGTTCGGCGCTGGTGAGAAGGGACAAATGGCTCGGGTTGAGGTTCTGTAGAACACTTCGGCGACCATCACCAAGCCTCATCTTCCTTGGTTTACTCGTCGCTCGGTTGCCATAAAGTGTCTGCGTGTGGTTGAAGCCGTATCTACACACAGGTTTTGTGTCCTTCGGTTGCCATAGAGTGTCTGCGTGTGGTTGAAGCCATATCTACACACAGGTTTTGTGTCCATGTGATGCGCATCAGTCACTGTCTTCTGTTTAGACTGAAATTTCTTCTTATTTTTCTTTAACCAACTGCTCCGCCATAGTGACTACAGCCACGCTCTCTGTAGTCACCAGCTGCGCCACATCCTCTACAGCCATTAGCTGCTACGCTACTCTCTGTGCAGTCACCAGCCACGCCACACTCGCGTATCACCAGTTGCATTTGTGTGATCGGGACCTTCTTTCAATGTGACCCAGTCTTATTATCTTTACATTCTCTCGGGTTTAGAACCTCATGAGCCATGCCTCATTTTAACTCTAGGGTGTTTAAAGTCCCCTTGTAAATCTATGTACATTTCTATTTGATTACTATTTTTTTTTTTTTTTACGGAGAGAGAGTTTTACATTATTGTTACCCCGTCTTCGTAACCTTGTATATGTGAACACACACACACACACACACACACACACACACACACACACACACACACACACACACACACACACACACATACCCTAGCTCATGCCAGGTACTCATTCTGTCAACTAGCCCCTAGAGGGAATGAACAGCGGGCTGGACTATGAATCGGCTGCCGCTACCAGGATTCGAACCTGTGTGTGTGTGTGTGTGTGTGTGTGTGTGTGTGTGTGTGTGTGTGTGTGTGTTTAGAGAGAATTACATATAGATGAGGAAATAGGTAGACATAGAGAGAGCAAGAACGATATCAAAACCTGGTAAGATGAACAGATTGATGAACGACTTTTAACTTTGCGACAAAAAAAATCCAAAAAAACAAGGAAGAACCATCTCACCAAAGTCGTCCACAATTTTCGCTTCTGATATTAGAGAAAAAGATAATCTACCGTCGAGATGGAATTATCCTGCAGCTAATGCAATTGCTCCGCCTGGCTGTTCATCTGGAAAGGACCTTCATCGATCTACAGGAAGGACTGTCGTCACCACCTACAGGAAGACTTGACCTGCCCACGGAAGACACTTCTTTTCTCCACCGAGTGAATTCCACCGCCGACCAAGATATTTCAACCCACGCAGAAGAGGCCATTGTCCACCCACGGAGGAGAGAGCTCTTCACCCACACTGCAAAGAGGCGTCGTCCACCTCCAGCTCATGTCGTCCACCAGTAACCTGAGATATTGTACGTCCGGAGGGAATTCTCCCGCTGACAGAGGTGACCTCATGTGTATCCAAAGGCAATCTACGACCTACAGTGTTTCTCATCTTCCAGGCTGTCTACAATTATCTATTGAGGGTCTTCCCTCTGAGGTCTTCGTCTGCCTCATTCCTATATAGACGGTATTTATCTGTGCACAAAGGACTCTTTTCCTCCTCCTTTGAGAATTATCTTAATGACAGCTGGCCGCATGTACCCATGGTACGCCAGTAATGACCAGCTGGGATGGTTTTCATATTGTCTTCGTCCTCCTCCTCCTCCTCCTCCCACTCCTCCTCCTCTTCCTCCTCCTCCTCCTCCTCCTCCCACTCCTCCTCCTCTTCCTCCTCCTCCTCCTCCTCCTCTTCCTGCCTTGAGTGTCCAAGCAGCAGCAGCAGGAGCAGGAGCAGATATGATATAAGATCACACCGTAGTGTGGATCTTTGCTGCTCGTCTCTCACCAGTTTCGTGCGTCGGATATGTCCTTGGCTGATCGGTTGTCCTCCATGAACTCCGACGGCTTGACCAGCGTGGCAACGGAGGAGTGTCATCTGCGATGTTGTTATGATGGGATATTACTCATATTGTCGACAGTTGCTGTGCAGTGAACGATGGTTTCGGCTGAGTGGTTGCCAAGACGTGAAATTGGCTGAATGGTTAAGTAAACAGGTTTTATTGGTTGAGTTTATCTAGCTAGTACGAACGCTCGCACACGTTCGTTAAGATTATATATTTGCCTTATTTTTTTTTTTTTCACCTGTCAGGTGTAAGTTACAAGTTGTGTGTACTTATGAAGTAAGCGAATGACACAAACCTTCAGTGGTGACATATGGGCCACACCTTCACATTTTTTATGTTAACCGAGACGACACCGGAGACTGAATACCATAATCAGACACACACACACACACACACACACACACACACACACACGTACGCATGCACGCACGCACACAAGTACATTAATATGGGATATAAAGAATTCTGAAGGAAAGAAAACGTGAGAAGGGAAAAGAAAACATCAGAGGGAAAAGAAAATGTAAAAGGGAAAAATAAAACATAAGAAGAGAAAGAAAGCGTAAGAGGGAAAATAAGAAGAAAACAGGAAAGAAAACGTAAGAGGGAAAATAAGCTGTAAGTGGGAAAAGAAGACGTAAGAGGGGAAAGAAGACGTAAGAGAGGGAAGAAAACGTGAGGAGAAAAGGAAACTTAAGACTGCAAAAGAATTGCGGAGGTTTACACACAGGGAGGCAACATGACTGTTTCTCCCTTGAACATAAACACGTCTGGGGAGAGTGGTTTCGGCTGTTGTACACAGCGGCGTATGTTTGTGTTTGTGTGTGTGTGTGTGTGTGTGTGTGTGTGTGTGTGTGTGTGTGTGTTCTGTCTCGTGTGCGGCTGTACACAGAGTCATAACACAGTGATGGCAAGACAGGTAGTGGGTCTGGCTTACTCTCAACCTCATACGTTTTGTTGCTGAAGACCAAGCAAGTTGAGGAAAGTTGTAAGTATTTTCTTTTTTAGATTCTTGATTTAGATCTTTTTATGTCAATGTCTGATTCGGATCAAAAGAGGAGAGAAAAGAATTTGAATAAGGCTGTCCACAGCCACCTCAAATCTTGTTGCAGAAGAGGTTGAAGTGAAAGTAAGTTATTCACAAATCATTCACGTTTTGTAAGTTGAAATATCCTAAAATCTGTTGCTGGAAATGTCGTATTTTACTTCCTCTTTGCTCAGGAAGCAGAAGAAACGAGAGCAACAGTATCATAGGTCGAGACGTGCAGTCTCCTGGATCTGTACGACTCTTTTTTTTCTTGGGCCTAAAAACTGAAAATTTAAGCTGAAAATCAAAAGAAAAAAAATCTGGAACTCACAAAACTTTCCATTAAAAAAATTCATCGTGTAGCGGTTAGCGTTTTTGACCGTGACGCATTCACGGGCCCCTCAAGGTCGGGTGCAGAGGTTCGAATCCTGGTTACGGCAGTCGGTCCACAGTCAACGTAGCTGTTCATCCACCCTTAGGGGTTGGTCGATAAAATTTGTATCCGGCTCAGGCTAAGAGTTGTATGTATTTATAAAGCGTTCATGAGATTTCTCAGACTGTGGCCTCAGTTGCCCGTGTTGCAGTCTCATCTAACATAAAAAAAAAGGAATATTTAACAGTGGCCAGAGTATGACCATCCTCTCCCAGTCATGCTTGATGTCGATAAACAAGACTCGGTTTACCATAGTGTTTCACTGGCCCGATTTTGCATTGAGGAAGATCATGTCGAGTTTTAGGAGAGATTGGAAGACCATAACTCACATCGCCTATGGATCGTGACTAGGCGGTGTTTGAGGTAGAGGGTTTATTCACTAATGTTTCCACTGGAATCAGTTATTGAGGTGATACACCACAGTGTCTATAATGACCCGTCAAGACCAGCACCTAAGATTCCTAGAACCATACTGGAAGGCCTACTGTGTGGCTGTACCACCGAAGCCCCATTCCACAGCTCTGTTGGTAAGCCATATTTTCAGGTAGAGGGAGTCGCCATGGACTTCTTCCATTGAGCCCACCTTTCACTGAGTTGTTCTACATGTGTCATGTAGAAAACCAGGTTCTTCAAGACAGCACCATCCGTCGCCACTACGTACTAGTATACGTCGATGAAAGTTATGTCGTCATAAATTGTGCTTACAAGAACTGTTCATCATGGGTCCTCTTGCACCTAAAAATCGCCAGTGTCTAGAAAATTTCAGTTGATGGTTTTCCTAATGAAATCATGGATAAAGAGGCAAGTGTGTTCCTCCACACTCGACTAGTTAACCCCAGGCAACAACAACCTGGAACTGTTCATCGAATTTTCTACAAAATCCAGATGTCTCCTCCCTACCAGACTCACGAACGCATCCTGGAGGAGTTGATAGACTACATGGCTGAAGATCGTCTCATCATCATCATTCTTTACTACAGGAACAACCTCACACAGAACTATAACCCACAACAGTCAATCAATGAAGGTTACAGATATTCCTGCCCAGTTGAAGGTTGTAAACTTCAAAACAATGTGAACTACTTCGGTTTGACTACATCACTCAATATATATATATATATATATATATATATATATATATATATATATATATATATATATATATATATAAAGTGCACTTTCATGTAATAATCACATCATCTGGGCGGACACAAGAGAGAAATATAAGTCAGTTGATATACATCGAAAAGACGAAGTTAGGACGCCATTTGGTAAACATGTGATTGTCCAAAAATATATTTTCCCCGTGGACTCATAGGAATATATATATATATATATATATATATATATATATATATATATATACAGTATCACTTCTAAAATCTAAGCGTAACGAGAAACAGGTATATTGCCCAGAGACTGCAACTGGTGCATGGGTGAGTGATGGTCGCTCTCAAAAGACAGCAAAAAAAATTTGTACAAAATTGAATTCGTCGACAACAGCAGCAAAGGACGGCACAGGAGGTTAGAGTCTAGCACACAGCAGGAAGCACTGCTGTGGCGCTCACACACACACACACACACACACACACACACACACACACACACACACACACACACACACACACACTACCAGCCAAACAGAAAAGTCATATTTCCAAAGGAACACAATATCACTTGTTTTTGTGCACGCAGGCGACAGGAAATGTTTCAAAAAAAAAAACTAATCTGGTAAGAATTCCATTATTTATCATTCTCTCTCTCTCTCTCTCTCTCTCTCTCTCTCTCTCTCTCTCTCTCTCTCTCTCTCTCTCTCTCTCTCTCTCTCTCTCTCTCTCTCTCTCCCTCAGCGTCACTCTGCTACAATCTGTATCCTAGCGAGTTCCAGCTCTGTGGAAACTATATATTGTGTACAGAATTCCTCCACTTCAATTCGGCTGATTCCCATGGCAGATGCGTGGTTTAAGGATGGTCAAAGGGCGACACATTGCTGAGCTCAGGGCATAACAGCGTGAACCACAACGCTGCACATGTCTCCTTCACACTTCACTTGATGGATACACCCCTTGTGGTAGTGGATGTTTACAATACTTCATGTAAGGGAGAGAGTCAGAATGCTGTGATTGTACTGTGTTCTTTAAGTATGGATCTAGCCGGAGGCTTGATTCCATATAATTGTCCTGTAACACAGTCATGATGATTCCTTAGGTTCTCGAACTCCTGCCGATCTGGTTGTAGGTTTGGGGCCCTAGCGAAGGTGTCTTGTGAGCTCTCCTGTATGATGTTCCTGGGCCATTTCTGTGTGTAAAGTGTCCTAGAAATATATCCTTCTAACCTCGCCTCATGGCGTGCGAGGAGCCATGTTATGTGCTTGTGTGTGTGTGTATGTGTGTGTGTGTGTGTGTGTGTGTGTATGTGTGTGTGTGTGTGTGTGTGTTATAAGACCATCCAGTACCCCAAAGTCTGCCCAGCTGCAGCAGCTGCTTGGTCAACACTAAGTGGCTAATTGGTGTCCCTGAGGACTTAAAGCAACCGAAGGAACTCCGTCTCTCTCTCTCTCTCTCTCTCTCTCTCTCTCTCTCTCTCTCTCTCTCTCTCTCTCTCTCTGGCTCTGGAGTTGTCTTCTTATATAAGGCGTTAATCCATCCATGGCTGGTGATTTGATGATGGTATGTGCGAAAATGGGACGTTACAGAGATTCTTTTTTATAGAGTATCTCAAGTTTTGACGACCAAAGAACCAGTCGGAATATATATATATATATATATATATATATATATATATATATATATATATATATATATATATATATATATATATATATATATATATATATATATGACATACAAACCTCCAACAGCCAGGATCGAACCCGGGACCCCTGTGCAACAGGCGGGAGCGATACCGCTAGGCTTTGATCGCCCTTAATAGCCTAGCGGTGGCGCTCCCGCTTGTTGCGCGGGGGTCCCGGTTTCGATCCTGGTTGTTTGAGGTTTGTGTGTCCTAGGAAAGTGTGCGTTCATATGCACTTAGTTTGTTACGCTTTCGTGTATTAATCACATCATCAGGGAAGATACAAGAAAGAAATATGTCAGCTGATATACAACGAAGAGACGTAGCTAAGACGCCATTTGGTAAACACGTGATTACACGTAGGAACTTACCGTGTTTCATTTTCCCCGTAGACTCATAGGAATATACTTGATCACGCGAAGGATTGTGATCCTTTCCAATATATATATATATATATATATATATATATATATATATATATATATATATATATATATATATATATATATATATAAGGTATTTACAATGCACTAACATGTATATTTATCTGTATTACCTCCATAAATCACTTAAAGCTTTCCGTATTACCTTCATGTATAGATAATATCACGCAGATGTTATCATGAAGAAGCAACGTCTTCAGCAGAAAGTACGAAAATAGAATTAACAGGCGAAAAAAAGAAAATGGATAGTTAAGCTCCTTGGCGTTGTTGGCCTTCGCCAGCGGGCCCCAGTTCCCCCTCACACACTGTCAACACTTAGAGACCCGTCATACCTCATGAGCTTCTCAGATATTTTCATTTTCCCTGGCAAGCAATTAAGATCTTTTGAAAAGTTTAATGACGGCAATAAGAGGTTCAACATTTTTCGAATCATGGGATGTGTCTAAGAGGGATGGAACATACTGGAACACCGCGTCACACGAAGTTTTAGTCTTATACATACTGCGATCAATGTTAATATCATCTGAATGTAGGAATTTAATACTTAGGGAGGAGATATGCAGTAGTCATCCGTATTTGGATATCACAAAATGCAGATTGTAGTTTATTCGTAAAATCAAATATATATCCTGAATAGGTTTATCAGAAATGTAATAAGAGCAAAAATAACTTGATAATTATATTAAAAAGCGATACATACCAGAACTCCATATTAAGATCTCATTAGAATACATATTAGGATTATGGATGCAAGTAGCTTTTAAAAATCGTAAGATTTCTCTCAACGTTCATTGATAGATATATCTATGATATAAAGCTACACTCCAACATGCATACCATACATGCACACACGAATAGAGATATTCAATATATTTATACGTATTTATCTATTATTATTACTTTTCTATGAAAGGGTCCTGGTGTTACCAAGGACCTCCTATCCAGGAGATCCTTCAGCCAAATATGCGCTACTTCCAGTCAAATGGAGTCCTTTGGGGTGAGAAATTCTTTGACGAGACTGTACCATTAGTGTTACATTAGGATGGCAAGAGCTAAGGAAGGGAAGTGAATGGGTTGTTGTTTGCTAATGACACGGCGCTGATGGCAGATTCGAGTGAGAAACTGCAGAAGTTGGTGACTGAGTTTGGAAGAGTGTGTGAAAGGAGAAAGTTGAGATTAAATGTGAATAAAAGTAAGGTTGTTACGTTTAGCAGGGTTGAAGGACAGGTTAGTTGGGATGTAAGCTAGAATGGAAAAGATTAGAGGAAGTTTAGTGTTTTAGACATCTGGGAGTGACATGGGAGCGAATGGAACTATGGAGCGTAAGTCAGTTATAGGATGGTTTAGGGGACGAAGGTTCTGGAAATGGTGAAGAATGCGTGGGAGAAAAGATTGCTACCTTGGAAAACAGAAATGGGTATGTTTGAAGGAATAGTAGTTCCAGCAATATTATATAGTTGCGAGGCATGGGCTATAGATAGGGTCGTACAGATGAGGGTGGATGTGTTGGAAATGAAAAGTTTGAGGACAATATGTGGTGTGAGGTGGTTTGATCGTTTATGTAATAAAAAGTTTTGAGAGATGTGTGATAATAAAAAGAGTGTGGTTGAGAGAACAGAAGAGGGTGTTTTGAAATGGTTTGGACATATGAAGAGATTAAGTGAGGAAAGGTTGACAAAGAGGATATATGCGTCAATTGGCGGAAAAAAGTGAGAACAGGGGAAACCAAAATGGTGATAGAAGTATGAAGTAAAAAATGATTTTGAACTATTTGGGCCTGAATGTGCATGAGTGTGGAAGGTGTGCACGGGATAGAGTGAATTGGAATGATGTGGTACGCTGTGGTCGACATGTAAAGGTCTGTGGGGCCTGGAGTGGATAGGGAGCGAAGGTTTTGGTATATTGCACATGAATGCTAGTGAATGGATGCGAGTGGATGCGTTCTTTCTTCGTCTGCTCATAGCAGTATGTCGCTAACGCGGGAAACAGCGATCAAGTATATATATGATGATTTTGTATGAAGGGTATATCGCAATTCAGTAGGAATCCAGTAGGTTTATTGAATCTTTACAATACACATGTTTCGCGGAGACAATCCGCTTCATCCGGTGTAAACAATTCATAAGGTTTCAGATCCCAACACCACCATGTGACCACAATGCCAGTGTAAACACCGACCTGGCCATTACAGGGAAAGTGGGGGAGTTGCTTTGTGGTTAAGGGGGGGTTGTGTGTGTGGGGGGTCTCGTCTTGATCATCTTTTCATAATGATTTGGTTGATAATAGGATGTGCTTTGAAATTACCAGGGGATAGATTAAAGTTAGTAATAATAGCAATGAAGACAGAGCCAATGACAACGAGCAGCATAGTCCAATGAGGGATACAACGTGAGTGGGTTATCTCGCTCGTTTTCTTCCCAGTGATTAGCAGTAGCATTACTGTGGTCACCTCTGCGTACTGAATGAAGGTGTCACTAGCATCTCTCGTTTTTTGTTATTTCCGTCTGGCTCTGTGAATACATTTCCACCTGCCGTGCGTTTGACGGAGTGTTTACGTGAGTTTAACATGAGAAAGACAGAGAACAGGAGGCCTGATTGGCCCACGAGTGGGTTGTCTGAAAAAAAAAAAAGCAAAATTTACGACAAAAATGTAATTCCGCTCAGCACTTTTTTGAGCCTTCTAGTGTCTCCGTTAACGCTGTCGTTTATGCGTTTATTTCTGGCGTTATTCGCAAAATTCATTAAATATTTGGGTTAGTCTTGTGGGGGAATTTAGTCGCAGCTCCGACATAGGCCTCATTCGAGTCTCTCTCTCTCTCTCTCTCTCTCTCTCTCTCTCTCTCTCTCTCTCTCTCTCTCTCTCTCTCTCTCTCTCTCTCTCTCTCTCTCTCTCTCTAGTTCGGTGGTAAAGGGATTTGAATTTGTGTATCCTTTTGTACCGTAAGAGTCATTGACGGTAGACACTCCTGTGTGAAGATGGTTGGTCCAGTCAGGCGTAAACCACGTATCAGCCTCTGGAGAGAGAGAGAGAGAGAGAGAGAGAGAGAGAGAGAGAGAGAGAGAGAGAGAGAGAGAGAGAGAGAGAGAGAGAGAGAGAGTTTAGGCCGACGTGTTGACCTGTAGGCGACCCAGGAGCGCCGCTGACTTCACTTCCTATCTCTTCGAGTTTCGGACGCGGGCGGGCGCGCGCGCGGGCGCCGCGTGTGTGCGTGTGTGTGTGTGTGTGTGTGTAAGGTGAGAGAGAGAGAGAGAGAGAGAGAGAGAGAGAGAGAGAGAGAGAGAGAGAGAGAGAGAGAGAGAGAGAGAGAGAGAGAGACAAAGAAAGACTCAAAGCGAGGAAGAAGAGAGAAAAGGAGGAAAAAAAAAACAAGCAGCGAATGAAAGAATAAAGTCAGAGAGAGGAGGAGGGGAAAAAATAACGAGAACAATGTAGCCGGAGAAAAAGAGACACAGACACAGAAAGAAATTCGTACAGGGGAGGAGTGGCATGTATGTGGAACACTATATCGTCAACACTTTCAGAACATTTTCTACTGCAACTCCCTCCTCCCCATTTTCTGTACAAATAGATGAATGATCGTTATTTGTTGAGTCCGTCGAGTTTTCATAGCTAAAATATATTTTGATATTTCATTGAGGTCCTTTAAGGGATATATATATATATATATATATATATATATATATATATATATATATATATATATATATATATATATATATATATATATATATATATATATATATATATATATATAATGTGTGTGTGTGTGTGTGTGTGTGTGTGTGTGAACCTACTCCGCTATTGGATGCGTCTGTGTGTTACGTAAAGGACTTTTTTCCTCATGTAAAGAATATGAAATATTTCAGCTGCTTCTAAATGTCATCTTTCAGAGTGGTAGAAGCATCTTGTGTAGTACGTCTTGGATTAATGTCTTCATCTCATTTGGAATATCAGTGTTCACTCTAGTATCCATCATGGTTTCAGTACATTGCAGCTATCGTGTGTGATGGTCGCCCTTCCGTTATGCCACTGGCAATAATGATCATAGTGTCATTACGGGGCAATGTGAAGTTCTTCTTGAGCATATCAACGTGAAGTCTCTCGCTCTGGTCCACCCCTTTGATGTTATATCACTGAGGTCCCCTGGCTCTCAGAATAACCCCACACCGAACCTATCCACTGAGCTAATGATTTAGTATGATTGATATGGAGTAGCGCCAAGCATTGTTCTACCACCTGTAGTTATTGACGCGTCACCTTCTGTTTGTATTAACTCTTGTCTGTTGTCCTTGTGTTCTGATGACCTCCCTGGTTGGCCGGCTCGGCCAAGTCCTGTGAGTCGATCGGTCATGTCAGCCACGTAGCCAGATGTTGTTTTGAATTCTTCGTCTGGTTGTTTGTCGTCCCATGATTCCCTTCGGGTTTGACACCGTCCATGGATCTGCTCTACCGAATACTGTTCGAGTTGGAAGGGTGAAAGCCTAAGGGATCTTTTAAAAACTTCTCGATAAGCAAATAGCAGTGTGGCGTCATGTGGCTCGGCCACTCTCTCGGTTGCTCTTGTGTCGTTCTCCTAAACAGGTCATTTTTTTTTTTTTTAGAGTTTCACTGAACGTGTAACGTAGCCCAGTACATAGTGGATGGTAGGGAGATGTCCCCTATAGCCTCTTGACCGACACCAGGAGAAGAATTTTTTCCATCACGATCGAATCACATTTGAGTTCTGTCATCGGGGACTTTTTGCCTGGGAGTTACCTAGATCGACCGTAATAATCTCCACTTCGTCTACGGTAGTAGACAAGTCAGTACATCCTGAGAACCATCAGCAGCCACATAAGTTTACTGGTGTCTCCATAGCCACTGCTACATGTTGGAGAGGTTCTGATATAATGGGTAGTGACTCAAAGCCGAACATGCTCATCGTCTCTCCTATGAAGCCATCGCATGCCAGACTGTTAAATTTATAGCATAATTTGACAAATTACCAGTTTATTTTGTCAACGTTGTTTGTCATAATCTTGTCTGTTGTCCTATGTTTGATGACCCTCGTTAGGCCGGCTGGCCAACAGTCCTGTAGCCGATCGGTCCAAGGGCCAGTAGCCAGTTTTTCTTTCACTTGTTGTCTGTTGTTTGTCGCCCTGATCCCTTCGGGTTGACACCGTCCGATCTGCTCTACCGAATACTGTTCGAGTTGGAAAGGGTGAAAGCCTAGGGTCTTTTAAACTTCTCATAAGCAAATAGCGTGTGGCGTCATGTGGCTCGACACTCTCTCGGTGCTCTTGTGTCGTTCCTAAACATGTCATTTTTCTTTTTTAGAGTTTACTGACGTTAACGTACCATACATAGTGGATGTAGGAGATTCCCTATAGCCTCTTGCCGACCCAGAAGATATTTTTCCACACGATTAATACTTGGTTTTGTCCTCGGTGAGGACTTTTACCGGAAGTTCACTAGGATCGACCGTTTTAATTTCCCTCGTGCTAAGGAAAGTAGTTATGTAAAGTTTGGAAGAGAACATCAGCAGCAAAAGTGTACGTGTCTCATACATGCTACAGTTGGGAGGTTCTAATATGATGGGTTAGGAAAAAGGAAATGCAATCGTTTCTAATAATGCTGCAGGATTTAAATTTGATAGCGGAAAAACGAGACATAAATAGGCTCTTTTTTAAAGGGGTTCGCCAAATTTTCCTCGAAATGGCTAATGTTCAGTATAATAGACCACTAAATTATAGGTGGCCAAAGGACTCTCTCCTCTTCTACCAAGGTCAGGATTAACTACGTGTTTCTGGCACTTAGTGATCAGATGTGTGCCGGAGATTATAGACATGGTGGTCGAGTTGTCCCCTATGAGTAAGTAACTGGGGTCTTTCTGCTGGAAACACCATTTGGTAAATTGGACAACAAGTTTACCTAAATGGTCTTGGTCCATGCGATGATATCAACTGACGTAATTTGTCCATTGGTATCCTGTGATGTGGATTATTACAAGAAGTGCACTGGGAACTAATTCGTGTTGATATCCGGGGGACCATGAAGATATATATATGATAATATATAATATATATATGTATATTATCCCGGAAGGAATAGGGTAGAATGGAACTCCGTATTCCCAGCGGGTTCGTAGAAGCGACTGAAAGGGAGGAAGCGGGCGGAAATCCTCCCCCTTGTAGTTTTTTTTTATTTTCAAAGAGGACAGTAGAAGGGCCAGGTGAGGATTCCTCGAGGAGGTAAGGCCTTTTCTTAGTCGCTTCCTTGCGTGACCGGCGAAACGGCGAATAGTTTGAAAGTAAAATAAATAATATAATAATAATAAAAAATATATATATATATATATATTATATTATATATATATATATATATATATATATATATTATATATATATATATATTATATATATGACACAGTGACATCGGACTTCCGTGGTGTACGTTGAGCGTCATCAAGCGTCACGCATGCGCAGGCACCCAGGGTCAAACCCACATAGGCTCGAATCTTGGTCGTGGCAGCCGTTACACAGTCCACTCAGCTGTTCATCCTGTCCCCAATGAGCTAGTCATCGATAGAATTGGTACCTGGCATACGCTAGGGTTCATGTGTGTGTGTGTGTGTGTGTGTGTGTGTGTGTGTGTGTGTGTGTGCGCGCGCGCGCGCGTGTGTGTGTGTGTGCGCTCGCGCGCGCGTGTGTGTGTGTGTACGAGCATACATGCTTAGGAGTGAAAGACATGGTACATATTTACAAGATAAAGAAGACGTGGCAGCACGAGTGTAGAACTCTCTCTCCCCTTGAAGTGCAAATAGTAATCGTAGATCGTAATGACACACACACACACACACACACACACACACACACACACACACACACACACACACACACACACAGCCCCATCAGGAGTAGATTGCGGCCAACGTCTTCATCAATCATGCCAAGACATTGATGACGCATATCATCCCGGCCGTAGACAACATCCTGCCTTGTGCTAGGCCCTGACGTCCTCCGGGCCGTCACAGACCTCAGCCTCCCTCAGCGGCACAGGAGAATCGTTAGACAAGTTCAGATCACCAGCAGCAAACTGATGTTTGCTGAGTTAGTGGTCTTACTGGCTCGCGCTACCTCGCTGACGTGGGAAAAGGCGATCAAGTATAATATATATATATATATATATATATATATATATATATATATATATATATATATATATATATATATATATATTATTTATTTTATTTTGCTTTGTCGCTGTCTCCCGCGTTAGCAAGGTAGCGCAAGGAAACAGACGAAAGAAATGGCCCAACCCACCCACATACACATGTATATACATACACGTCCACACACGCAAATATACATACCTATACATCTCAATGTACACATATATATACACACACAAACATATACTTATATACACATGTACATAATTCATAGTCTGCCTTTATTTATTCCCACCGCCACCTCGCCACACATGGAATAACAACCCCCTCCCCCCCCTCATGTGTGCGGGGTAGCGCTAGGAAAAGACAGCAAAGGCCCCATTCGTTCACACTCAGTCTCTAGCTGTCATGTAATAATGCACCGAAACCACAGCTCCCTTTCCACATCCAGGCTCCACAGAACTTTCCATGGTTTACCCCAGACGCTTCACATGTCCTGGTTCAATCCATTGACAGCACGTCAATATATATATATATATATATATATATATATATATATATATATATATATATATATATATATATATATATATATATATATATATATATATATCGTGTAACCGTTGGTTCCTTCTCATTCAAGTTGATATATATTACAGACAAATGAGAACTGAACACAAAGCTGTAGTCATCACTTTAGTACGTTAAGTCCTAGATACAGGAACCAATGGGCCCTTTCTGCCAAACACGTCCTAATATGCACGACAATAGGACTCGCTGGCAGCTCCCCAGTAGCGATGCATCACGAGTGAGACACTGGACGAGCGACCGAGTTGCCGCTCTTGGAGCAGGGGGGAAGGAGGCAGCCGTGACAACGGCTGGTGGGATTAGATTAGCAGAGAGAGAGAGAGAGAGAGAGAGAGAGAGAGAGAGAGAGAGAGAGAGAGAGAGAATCTTTACCTGTCACGTCATTTATGATTTTTGGTATAGACTTATTTTGGGTGTTTTTTTTATCTATTGTGTTTATCTTTTTGTGTTTTTTTTTTTCTATTGGCTTCAGAAGAAGGTATAACAGGGAGGGTGAATGTTAAAGGAAAGGCGAAGAAAGGAGAGAAAAAGGCTATGTGAAGGTTAGTTTACTGGGGCTAGAAGCATGATGGGATGGGCAGAGGACAAGCTGCTGAGGTCAGAGGAAGACCAGTTGCTGAGGTCACAGGAGTGAGTGTGGGGAGACAGATTGATGAGGTCAGAGGAGTGAGTGTGGGAAGACAGATTACTGAGGATAAAATGATCAGTGAGGTGATGGGTTAAGAAGAAGACGAATAACTATGGGAAAATAGATTACTGAGGTCTCTCCTTTCTTCACCCCACCTCACACACCTCTCTCCTCCTCTCCCATCATCCTCTCTTTCTTTTCTTCCATCTCACACCCCTCTCTCCTCCTCTTTCATCATCTACTCTCTTCTACCTCTCGTCCTTTTCTCTTCCAACTCTCCTCTCCTTCTCTACCCCTTCATACCCAAATGTCTTCCTCCTCGTCGTCGTCTTCCTTCTCCTCCTCTTCCTCCTCGTCTTCCTGCTTCTGCTACAGACATTTCAGGAGAGTGTCACGTCCATCCACACCAACACAATTATAGCCACAACTGAGGTAGATTCCTTGGTGGACACGTCCCTCCACAACACCCACGTCCCCATCGCCAGATATTTTCCCAACACAGGATGTAGTTTTTTCTTCCTATGTAAAACATTTCCAATTGGTGTGAGAACAAACGTAGCCTCAATATAGACGGCTCTTTAGGTTAATAAAAGCTTATTATTATCATGCATAACCTTTGGTTTCTCTGTATAAAGCAGAAACATATATTGCGGTAGTGAGTGTAGTGGTAACAGTTAGTTTGATTGTTTTGGTTGTGTATGGTTATCTGTCCTACATTCTGGCGATAAATTCAAGAGTATCCCCCTTATTTTTAAAGAAAATTCTATTCAGATCCTAACATTTTTTTTTTCTTCTCGCGTCACATTCGTCAGCATTTAACGTAACCAAGAAATTGAAAGCTTTTAAACTACTTACTCTTTGACCACTTGTCGTAATAGGGATTACATACTGACCATTTTCATGTGAATTCATCAATCATCTACTCGAGTATCCATGAAGACGGCAGAGGCAACCAGAAAACAGAGTGTAAGGAACAAAACCTTCTTTCCACTCCACCTTCTCCTCCAGCTGGTGCTGGGCTACAATGACCTCGTATTCCCAGCGAGACATCCAAAAAAACACTTTAGACCTTTAAGCAGAAAGGGGCTTTTAGATGGTCAAGGAGGAGCCTGGAGATGTAGAGAGAGAGAGAGAGAGAGAGAGAGAGAGAGAGAGAAGAGAGAGAGAGAGAGAGAGAGAGAGATAGTTACGACTCCGTCTGACTGGCCTGGAGTGCAACGGTTCGCTTTACGTGCACACAATAGCTGCTGGTTCCACGAGAGTAGCCTGGGCGTGCATGGCTGGCGTATCTTCGGCCCCTGTTGCTGTTCTTTCCACTTCCTTCGTTTTTCCCTCAGTGTGCAACACAGTCCTACGTTGGATTACGTCCGGTGGACTTCCTGTAGACCCAGGCATGTACCCAACATATTTTCATTCTCTGTTGCCATCAGTGTCATTCTCTTCTCCTCACGAGCGAGGAATATTGGGTCTGTTTCCATGCTGTCTCGCCTCTGTGTGAGTCTCCCCTGATGCCTCGGGTTTATTGGTTAAGTTCCGGGCTTCTGAGACGCCTCTAAACCTTCGCTGATAATGGAATGGAGTGTTTTTTGTGGGTTTTACGTCTTAGTAATTTGATTTTCTACTTTGAGTAGAAAATGACATCTCTTGTGTGTGTGTATATTATTTTATATTAATACACACACACACACACACACACACACACACATATATATATATATATATATATATATATATATATATATATATATATATATATATATATATATATATATATATATATATATATATATATATATATATATACCGAATTACCTAATTTTATCATGAACTGAGTGATGACCGGATTCGATTCATAAATAGTGGTTCGATTCGTTGCCGTACATTAGCTATTAATTTCGATAAAGTATTTTCTACGAAGTTAAATCTCAGTCTTGTAATAGTTTAATGAAAACAGTATACAGGTTTCTCCCGGACGTAAGACTTATATATCCCTGTAGCAACGATTGCTTCTTCCAGCGGTCAGGAAATAATGTTATGTCAGAGTTAGCCTGGCTCTCGTTGGGGGCCGGATGGGATGACAAGCCCAAACTCCCTGAGGCTCAGCGCTTCGGTCCCTCACTACCGGCGGCGGGGCCGCCCAAGAGCATAGGGCCCGCACCTCCTGAGTTGTAGGGTGGTATGATCTCAAACAACAACAGCAACAACGCCACCTTGATCAAATTTATCTAAAAGAAATGTCCATATGGATTTTTTTTTCTGTGTTAGAGGCTCCAGTCATGTCAAAAGTCCACATCGGGATAGGGTCTTAATTGGAATGTGAAGAGTGTAATGAGTGGGAGGAATAAGAAAAGAGAGAACCAGTTTAAAGAATTTCGAAGGGAGTGGAAAATCTGCACGTGTAAAGAAACAGGCCATAGTTGTTTGGAAGGGCATGATAGAGAAGAGTTCCAAAGCTTCGAGGTATAAGGAAAGAAACAGATATCAAAATGGCCCACCCTTGAATATCACATGAAAAGTATTTCAATATACGTGAACCAAATTGTAGATTTTGCCATTTAATTCCTGATTGTTACCTAACACTTGTTCGTGGAGGCTAGAGTATATGATTCGGGTGAAGACGGTAGCTGGAATACAACAAAAGCCTGGATATCAAAAGTCATTGGAAATCATTAGCCACAAAATGCCAATTCTTAACAATATTCGTGAAGTCGAGGACGTTGAATGTCAAGTTGTAACACCTTCCTTAATGCCTATTGTAAACATGGAAGACATGACGATGGTATGTCTTGATCCAGCATGTCTCGTGCAGGCGGTGTTTAGCATCGAGATCCTCACCATAGACCAGAGGCAGTGCGAAGGAACAGCTCTTTGAAAAGGCAGATCCGTCCAAGGTTTCCCTAGGTGTAGAGGGCAAACTGATGATGAAGTTGAAAGTGACGTAATAAAGAGAAAAACGAACTTGATTCCGGCAGTCTGCTTCTCCGGATGCATCCGGAAGTACCACTTGCGATGACATTCGACGAAAGAAAACCCGCGTTACAGCTGAAGGAGGAACTAGGTATGGAGGAGTGATTAAAAAGCCACTCAGTGACGGGGAACTTCATGAGGTCCTGAGACATGTGAAGATGGGTACTGAAGGTGGAAGAGGAGGAGGACCATATGAGGAAGTAATTATCCGGGAGGAGGCGCCAGCTTGACACACAGCTGCTCAAGAAGTATCAAAGCTGACCAGCATCTCGCATAAAGGCGATACAGACATTCCAAAAAAGATAGAAAGAAGGATGACAGAAATGATTCCATACATAAACAATATACTTCATGGTGTGTACAACTTCGTGTCAGGAATGAAGGTCTGGAGATCCAAGGTTCATTAGGCTTGCAACAGGCGTGTTGGAATTTGGAAAAAGCCCTGAGTATTCTTCTGAAGAGGAACAGTTATTGAAAGTTGAAGGTAGACATGTGAATGGGATTAGTGGAAGCATCATTACACAGTCTGAGCCTCCTGGAAAAGTGATACATTAGGGGAGGGACAAGACGCATGGTGTTCAGTGAGCAAAAGTTGAGTAGAAATTAAGCGACTGTTGGTAACTTGAATGGAAAAGGAGCCAGAGGTATTCGAGGGGCAGGGGAACTAGTGTAGGTTGGTTGGTACTCCTTCTTCTTGAGCCCTCCTTCCTTCCCATTGGCAGCAGAACCAGGCGAGGGTCTAAAAGACCGCTACCAACACAGGATGCCGGGTGGAATTCTAAGCCATAAGCTTCTCAGGCTCTTTCACGTTTATATACAGAGTTGTATAATGAGAAAAGTAAGAGGAGGGATAGAATGTCAAGATAAGAACTACTAATGGGCAATAACGACGTAAGGCGCTTGTAAGGAGATACAGGAACTAGTCTAGTGGCCTGGTACTTAGAAGAAAGTCAGCGTTGTAATACGCGGGATGTAAGATGATTCAAGGTCTCGCGTTTCCTCTCGAAGAAGCAGTACTATCATCTAATGCTGACGTCTACATCATATTCTACATCGTATGTATGCACGTGTGTATATATGTATTAGCATATATATACCTTTATCACAAGAACTGCTGTCTACAGTACCAGGGTTCTGTCCAGTCGCTCCGGGCCAGAAGGGTGAGACAGGCCGCCCACACCCTGAACCCGAGAACGCAATTAATCAGCTAACGGGCATCTCGGCTAATGTCATTATATCAGCACATGTAATTTTCACTCGTAAATCAGTCTTTGGCGCACAGTGGTAAGATTGTTTAGATTGATTTGTATGTGAATATTACATACTCTGATATATATATATATATATATATATATATATATATATATATATATATATATATATATATATATATATATATATATATATATATATATATACATTGTAGATACATAGGTATTAACGGACTCCATCTGTTCGAGGTTACATATCTTCGGTAATTCCATCAGCTTTTCTTCTGCCCGTTTGTATGTGGCGACTGATATTTGAGAGAGAGAGAGAGAGAGAGAGAGAGAGAGAGAGAGAGAGAGAGAGAGAGAGAGAGAGAGAGAGAGAGAGAGAGAGAGAGAGAGAGAGAGGGCCTTTACCAGCACAAATATTCATAAGCTTCTTCATACAGGATGACGAAACTGCTGATGCATAGTGTAGTTTGGGTCCATGTTGGAAATATCTCGGATGAACATCTTGTTTATATCATCGAAGGAAAACCCTTATCTTTATCAACAGATATAATATCATCGTGATTTTTTTTTTTCCTCCCAGTGTGGTGCTCCAGCTTGATACTATGTCAGCTCCCTTTGATCCCTGTGGATCCTGCAAGATTATATTCAGAGACGGACATCCACTCGTTATAACACTCTCTATCTTCGACATCATCTTCGCATCTTTGGGTCTGATCGGAGCAGCGAACTCCATCTACTGTGTCTCTCTGTAGTTAATCATAGCCTAGGTTAGGCTCATTACATCCTTCATGGTTTAAACATCCAATAAACATTTTCAGATATGATTAAAGTTCCCACTAGCAGTTAGTTTCCTTAGATTAGAAATATCATTTGCTTGAAGAATGAATCCCCTTGCCTGTATATGATTACATGTATGTGTGTCTGTCTGTCTGTGTATGTGTGTGTTTGTAATTATTATTTATCAATTATTTGTGCTTTACCAGAGGGGACTTTTGCAAACTTAGAACTCCATCTTTTGAACTTTGTCTGGTATCATATTACTTTTTAAATTCGTGTATACACTCATGTATACTTTCCACATTCATTATCTTATGAACCAGCCTGTCCCATTCATCCACTGTTCTTACATCACGAAAATTATTCTTTACATATGTTCTTAAATAATTTGTTCTTTAGTTTCATGTTCTTGGTTGTTTTACCGACCCCTGCATCTTTAGAAGAACTGTTCACTATCTACGTCATAAAGCTGGTTCAGAAGCATAAAGACTGTGGTCAGGTCACTCCTCATTCTTCTGTCTTCTAGGATCAGCATATCTAAGGCCTCTAGATTTTCCTAATAGCTCTGCTATCTTAATTCCCGTGCCATCTTTGCTGGCCTCTTCTGGACTTTTTCTATCAGTTCTTCGTGCCTGAATACAGAGGCCAAACATGAGAGGTTAATTCTTAGCCTAATGTAGGATGCGAACAGCTGACAAATCATTTCTTTATCAATATACTTGAAGTCAATTCTAATAATTGTAAGCAAGTATTCTCCTAATGACAGGGCTCTGGTGACAGGGTAGGGACGATATCAACTCTCACGTCCCTTTCACGTGTACACAGATTTCTACAGCATGCCTCCTGATAAGACGAAATTCATGTGGAGAAGAAATAGAATTTGATGATATCACAGAGCATTGCCTTTCAGTAATTTTCATTTTCTTTCCCCCAACTAGATCAACTAATCCTTATCAGTAAGACAGTAGTACAGTACTCCACTGCTTATGAATTCGCATTCTACACGCTTCCCTACAAAGGCCACTGTGAAAGTCACCTGCCACATTGATTTACATAGGCCACTGTGTAAGTCACTTGCCACATTGATTTACATAGGCCACTGTGTAAGTCACCTGCCACATTGATTTACATAGACCACTGTGTAAGTCACCTGCCACATTGATTTACATAGACCACTGTGTAAGTCACCTGCCACATTGATTTACATAGACCACTGTGTAAGTCACCTGCCACATTGATTTACAAATGCCACTGTGTAAGTCACCTGCCACGTCATTATCCAGCTGAAGTTCGTACAGCTGATATTTCAGGCTTCGACGGACATTTAATGTTGGTTGAGTCTTACTTTATACTAAGTAGAAGTTCTAATGAAGGGGGAAAAGATGTCCCTTAATGGACAAGGACATAATTGTGATCATATGTAATCCGTTGAGTGTTCCAGCTTCCATTGGAATTACATCTCCACCCACCTATAACCCTCCATCTTCATTTTGATGTATTTTGACGATTCAACGCTTTAAAAGATAATGGCAAAGAACATATTGAACAGATCTTGAAGAAAAACGCCAAAGAATATTTCACCACACTTCGTGTTGGAGACGCAGCGTCGTTCTTAACTCTTACAGGTGACCTTAAGTGTTTAACTTCTCTATTTGTGGCGGTAATGGACCAAGAGAGGTGTGCGTTAATACGTATGATACATCGACGTGTTTGAGTGATAAGGACATGGGTGATATGTAACTCAAGAGCTTGCTGTTGCTTCTGTTGGTTCAGGAATAGGAAGTGGGATGGGGTCAGTGGAGTTAAGGAAAGATACATTGCCCGCTGAGCGCTGGAGGAGGTGGGAGCCAGACGTCCCTTGAAGCTTGAGCAGAGGCAGCCATCCCCCCACGGTGGTAGCGCGGAAGAGTTGAGTATAAGGTGTTACGTGCCGCCAGTGCAGGAGATGCGCGAGAGGCGTTTGAGGAAGGCATCCCGCGGGAGATGTGCGTCGTTGCCGAGTCTCGTGGCGTAGCAACAGGATAAGTGGCGTGTCAAGGTTGTGAGCTTGAGCCTCAGAAGGGAGGAGGGAATGGCCGAGGACACATGGTTTCTGTCACGAACGAGGCAAGAGGGATATAATAGCTCGCTGAGGTCCAGTAGCTCGGAAGGTGCGCTGCTTCTACCATACCCGAGATCCCGTAGCAACTTGTATGGAAGGCGGTCGTTGGCGAAGTCCCACGGGGGTTCTCTTGGATTGGGTAGGGAGGATGAAGAATCGCTCAGGGCTACAACTGAAGGAAGGGGTCAATGATGAGGCCCTACGTAAGATCAAGCCCGCGTCGCATGTCCGAGATGTCTCCAAGCGCCAGGTCGGCGCTCTTGTTGTCTGGGGCAAGTGAATTACTTGACCCAGACGGTCTTCCTCTTCCTCTTCCTCCTCCTCCTCCTCCTCCTCCTCCTCCTCCTCCCCGGATATTAACGTGCGACCTGAATCGCGTCCCGCTGCGGGTGATTATGGGGGAGTGATGGCACCCCAGGTCACTGAAGGAGACTTCCCCTTCAAGATTTAAGCACGACGTTGACTAGCGGGAGTTCAGAGCAAGGATGGACATTCTTTTCTGATGATCAAAACCCCGCCTACCTGCTCGCCTGCCTGTCGTATGACCCGCGTAGTTACCCCAGGTCACATAAGGTCACACAAGGGCCCCTTGACAGGATTACAACAGGGGGCACCGTAAATGATATTTTCGAGGGGAGACCATGTTTCTTGTAATTGTTTTAGGTTTTAAAGATTTGCTGCTGGTCAGAGGAGGAAAGAAGGAAAGAGTAGAGACAGAGAGAAGGAAGCAAGAGAAGAAGGCGAAAGAAAACGTGTTGAAATCTGGGATGAGTAGAGAAAAAAACAGAGGGGGAAGGAGACACTGGAGAGAGAGAGAGAGAGAGAGAGAGAGAGAGAGAGAGAGCATTAGCAAGAGGGTCAGGGCAAAGAAGAGGAGAAGGAGATTGGAGCAGAGAGAGAGGTGCCGCACAAAAATCAATGTAATTGAATTTTATTCATACAAAAACAGTATCAGTGACACGATTGTATTCCAGGGTCGTCGCTGGCGGAGCTTATACAAATATCTCGTGTTATTCTGCCGGCTACAACACACACAAAGCGCTGTTGACTTTGGCCTCGAGTATGGCGCTGGGGCAAAGGAACAGCGAACAAGGGCGAAACATTATGGAAACCTGGATAGCTTTTTCATCTCCTTTCGTTTAATGCCTTTGCATTTTCGCGCAAATATGTCTACATACGTAACATTCAACACACACCCGTCATCTCTCTGCTGGTGCCAATATGTTACGTGTTCGCAGTTCTTACTGAAATACCAAGCCTCTCCTACATTGCGCGACGCACCGAACAAACGGTTGAAATGGTGTGTAAGTTCCCACACACACACCTCTCCTGCATTGCGACGGGCACCCGTCAAACAGTTGGAGCAGTGTATAGATTCCCCACACACCCTGTGTAGAACCTGCATACATTCTTGGCAACTGGAAAAGTCTGAGGAGGGAAATTTCGCATTAAAAACAAAAGAAAAAATTGCTATGGGTATTAAGAGAAAGTGGTCTGACCTTTTCCATAGCTGCTCTTCTTAATTTCCGGAAAAGTAAACGTAAGAATGAAATAATGATTTAAGGAAGCCACAGGCAACGTGAAGTGGTGTCTGTACCTTCGGACTCACAATTCATAGTTCCTGGTAGAATTCTTCTGTTTAGGAAAAAATATATATGTTGGACTAGTTTTGGTAAATCAAAACTCGAATGACATTCTATCTTTTTTTCTTTCCTTTTTCTGTTTCTGCCAGTGGACTCATAGGTATATATATATATATATATATATATATATATATATATATATATATATATATATATATATATATATATATATATATATATATATATATATATTTATATATATATTCCTATGAGTCCACAGGGAAAATGAAACGTGATAAGTTCCCAAGTGCACTTTTGTGTAATAATCACATCATCAGGGGAGACACAATAAAGAAATATGTCAGCTGATATACAACGAAGAGACGTAGCTAGGGCGCCATTTGGTAAACACTTGATTGTCCAAGACAGACAACGAGCGTATCATAAACTTGTTATGTGGACAAGAAGGGGAATTGTTTACAAATTTTATCAACAATAAAGCTTTTTAATTAGTATAGACCTTCACTAATGTTGAGGTTACAATTCTTTATGTATTTGATAACAGAATATTCAGTGATATTTCTCGTGGTACTGGAGTTAAGAGTTAATAACTGAGGTGGCATTACTCCAGTCAATACAATCATCATAGTTTTTAACGTGATTAAACAAAGCATTTGATTCTTGTCCTGTTCTTATACTATAATGATGTCGCTCAAGTCTAACAGACAGATCTATGACGTTATTTTTAGAATGATGTGGAAAGTCAAGCCTGACCGTGTGAACCAGAAGCTGTGATTTTGCACCGTGGGCTGAGGTAGGATTGCTGAAGTAATTTGCACTAAAAGTTATAGAAGTTGACATTTCACACGATTCATGTGTGTCACTGAAAAAAAAAAATCATATTAATTCATGTTCGTTTGCCTCCAACTAAGTGTCGTATATGAAGCAACATTTCGTACAGGATTCGTAATGGGAATGCATATTTTTTTTTTTTTCATTCTAGGAAATCAACATTTTTAGAAAATATATTATGACCCTTGCAAAATATATTATGACCCTTGCAAAATACGTATCTCTCTCTCATACTAATACTCGTGTTTAGCATTTAGTGGGAACATTATATGGGCTAATATATGTATATATATATATATATATATATATATATATATATATATATATATATATATATATATATATATATATATATATATTATTCCTATGAGTACACGGGAAAAATATACATACGTATTCCCTGCGTGTCGTAAAACGCGACTAAAAGGGGAGGGCGGGGGGCTGGAAATCCTGCCTTTCATTTCTAATTTTCCAAAAGAAGGAACAGAGAAGGGGACCAAGTGAGGATATTCCCTCTAAAGCTCAGTCCTCTGTTCTTGACGCTACCTCGCTGACGCAAAAAATGGCGAATATTTACGGGGTAAACCATGGAAAGTTCTGTGGGGCCTGGATGTGGAAAGGGAGCTGTTGTTTTAGTGCATTATTACATGACAGCAAGAGACTGAGTGTGAACGAATGTGGCCTTTGTTTTTTTTCCTAGCTATACCTTTATATATATATAAAGTCATTTAGAGTTCACTATCATAAAACACATAATGCCGTCCTCACAGCCGGATTCGAACCGCTACTATATATGTGGGAGCTGGGAACGTAACAAATTGGCTATACACCGCTTCCTTACGTGTATACTTTGTGATTGTCCGTCTAGCGAAGACCTTCCTCCACACGTAGAGTCGTTTGATCACCTAAAGTCAGTCTTCATCCTGTGATGTAGTGTCTCATCGCCTTGGGTCAACCCAAAGAGAGTCTCATTCTACCTGAAGAGGATCCTCCGCCTTAGAGAGGATTTTCATTCGTCATGGGTTTCCCTCCATCTGCAAGAAGCTCTTCACTTGCTTCTATTTTTTTTTTTTTTTTTGCTATCCAATACTGATGGATGTCATCCACCTGTAGAGCTCTACATCCATCCCATAGAGTCATCATCCGCTTCAGGAAGGTTCAGCACCTACGCATCAAGTTCTTCATCCATTCCTTAGCGTCACCATCCACATATGAAATGGATTTCATTTCAGGGGGTTCTCATAGCCCGCGTGAGGGTGCAGCTGAGCCGGGAATTACTGGTCTCATAAGCCATGAAACATAAGAGATGGCCTCCTCCTCCTCCCCCTTCTCCTCCTCCTCCTCCTCCTCCTCCTCCTCCTCCTCCTCCTCCTCCTCCTCTTCCTCCTCCTTGACTGTCGGAGGAGGAGCAGATGGTAGTCTGTGCTTGAGTTATGCCGAGTAGTGGGTCATGATCGGTCGCCACCAGACGTTACCATGTGTGGAGGGATGTCTGTCATTGGGTGGCCCGTTGTGCTGCATAAGATCTGATTGCCTGGCCGGTCGTGTAACGGGAAATTCTATTGGTGCTGTGACTGTGTAATGAGAAATTCTATTGGTGCTGTGACTGTGTAACGAGAAATTCTATTGGTGCTGTGACTGTGTAACGAGAAATTCTATTGGTGCTGTGACTGTGTAACGAGAAATTCTATTGGTGCTGTGACTGTGTAACGAGAAATTCTATTGGTGCTGTGACTGTGTAACGAGAAATTCTATTGGTGCTGTGACTGTGTAACGAGAAATTCTGTTGGTGCTGTGACTGTGTAAAGAGAAATTCTATTGGTGCTGTGACTGTGTAACGAGAAATTCTGTTGGTGCTGTGACTGTGTAACGAGAAATTCTATTGGTGCTGTGACTGTGTAACGAGAAATTCTGTTGGTGCTGTGACTGTGTAACGAGAAATTCTATTGGTGCTACGAATTTATAACGAGGGATCCAGTTGGTGCTGTGGCTGTATACCGAGAAATTATATTGGTAGAGTCAGTGCGCAGCGTGAAATTACCTTGTCTGAGTGACTATCCGACGTGAAATTTCGTTCTGTGTTTGTGCTGGGCAACAGAAAGCTGCAGTCGGCTTGTCTGATGATATTAAGCTAAAAAAAAAAAAATGTTTCGTTCGCTTTACTGCGTCATGGCCACCAAGGATGCTTCAGATTTGGATCGAACCGACATGATCGAGAACCATTAAGGCTCTCGCTGTCATCAGGAGGGATGGAATAGATCAAACAAACTCCTAATTCAGACAGACTTTTGATTCAAACAAACTTCTGATTCCTCTAGAAAGTTGAAATGATTTTTACCCCTAAACTTCCCAGTGTCCGTTTTTGAGGTCCAGTTAAAGTGATGTATTGCGAATGATTCAGAAGATGATAGATTCTTTCGGAAACTCCCTTGTATTACGTGGGTCACAGCGAAAGAAGGCCTCAATGTGTTTATTATCATCTAAAGGGAAATAAGCTGCTGTAATATGTATGGAAGAGAGACTCGGTCGTCGACAATGTCCTTGAGAACCTGTCGCCACAGTTCCACCTTACAAGAATGGTTAGGGAAACGAACCGTCTGCAAGCAAATACTAGAATTGCATTCAGATCCGTATATGAGGAAGCGTTCCGTCAGCTGATCACATGCTGCATAGGAAGGATTTGTCAATTAGACTTATTGCGAGCAGTACGACAGACGCGTTTGAGAATAGACTTGATAAACAGAAATTTCACATCAAGTCCACGACTTACGTTATTTGTGCCTCCTTAGTCAAACACAGTTTACAGGTTATTCTCTATGAATTATGCTTCCTAACTCTTACCATACTAATCTGTGAGCCACTGATATGTCTTCCTTTATCATAAACAGTCTAGAAAGGAACCAGTGGTCAGATGCTGTCTGAATTTCTTTGTATTCGTATACATTCCTTTGTAACATTTAAGGTGATAAAACAGATTGATAACGTAGATAGCTTTTTGAAAGATGTGTGGAGAGGAAATCAAAGGGCACAACGCGAAATTAAGAAAAGAACTTGTAGATAAATATGTGAAGAAGCTGTTGTTTGAGATCGAACCTCCCTACCACTCAGGAGGCGCGGGCCCTATGCTCTAGGGCGGCCCCCACCGCCGGTGGTGAGGGACCGAAGCACTGCGCCAATGGGTGTTGGGTGGCTTGTTATCCCACCCGGCCTCTCCCCCACGAGAGCCAGGCCTCCCTCTGGATGTGAAGAAGAACTTTATTGGCATAAGAGTGTTGGATGAAGGAAATGAAATGAATGAAGACATGTTTCACGCGGACAGCATACATCAATGAAAGAAGTGTTGAGATTGTTCCCGAAATGGGGCCCCACGTGTGTAAAACTCCCTCCTTGGTACAATACGATGTCAGTACAGTATGATGTCAACGTGTTCATTGTTTACCAGACAATGTTAATTCAGCTATTTTGTTCAGTATGGATCTTATATTTAATGTAAAGTCCATTGAATTGCTTCGTGTGATCTCTGTACGACACCGGTGGAATGATTTGGTCACCGGCCACTTCTGTTTCGAAGTGTGAAGAGCCTTGTGACCCGCCACATCGTCTTAGCTGTCTGTTGTGGTGGGGAGGGGACTCTACTTGACCGCCCTTGCGAGACGTGAAGTATTATGACCTGACCTGACCTCTACTGCCCGTACCTTGTGGTCAACACCTGGCCTCAACAACTACTTTTACCCTTACGTTGTTCGGCAATTTTAATCTTTGATTCACACAGCTAAAGACATCTGATCGCTTTATTGTTGAGCTGAATGCCATCTCTACTGTATAATCCTCTATCTCCCATGAAGTCGATCCGTAGGCCTAGAAAGAGGATGTTAGCATCTATGCACAGGCGTTCACTCCCTCATTTACACCGAACGCCCTATTTAGAGAGTAGTTACCTACATTTTATCTCTGGGGGAGCGCCAGATATAGCAGGATTATCCGATCTATCTTTCGGGTGTGCCAGTCAGCTCGGTACCTTCTTCTGTGATAACTACTGAAACTGGATTCTTGTGGTGAACGTCGTTGCTTCCCCACAATCACCATTAGACATGACATTGTCGTCGGTGATTATTATAACCTTTTGTTTCACGCGGGAAGTTTTAGATATCTGGGAGTGTATTTGGCAGCGGATGGAACCATGGAAGCGGAGGTGAGTCATAGGGTGGGGAAGGGGGCGAAAGTTCTGGGAGCGTTGAAAAATGTGTGGAAGTTCAGAATGTTATCTTGGAAAGCAAAAAATGGGTATGTTTGAAGGAATAGTAGTTCCAACAATGTTATATGGTACTGGGGTCGACCTGGATTCATCTCTCAGCTCTCGCATTCCCCGCCATGTGTTTATGAGATTTCTGACCAGCGAATCTCCATGAATCATCCATCGATCAGTCGTTGTCGGTCTTTTCTCGAGCGTGTCGCTGAGTCGTACGTGGGTGCCGACGGGGGTGGAAGCGGGTGGGGGGGGTAAAATGGTTCCATGAGGGAGGAGGAGGAGGAGGATAACGGCTGGATGAGTGGTTGGGGTGTGACGTAACCCCCGGAGGAGGTTGTGGAATTAAGGTGAGGGAGGGCCATAATGGAGGGACGGGACTGGGAGCTTAGGTGGGGGTGAGGGGAGTTTAGGTGGTGGTGAGAGGAGTTTAGGTGGTGGTGAGAGGAGTTTAGGTAGGGGTGAGGGGAGTTTAGGTAGGGGTGAGGGGAGTTTAAGGAGAGGTTAAGAGGAGGTACCATGATAGGAGAGAGGCTAAGGGGTCGGGTCAACATTATGAGGTTTAGCAGGGGGTGTGGGAGCTGTGTGGGAGGAGGAGGGTGCCAGCCAGCGAGGAAGGGTTGGACCAGGATGGCAGGGGGTAGTGAGTAGGGTGAGTGGGTAGGGTTAGGAAGAGTAGTGAGGGGTAAAGTCAGGCTGGACAGTGGCTTCGAACGCTGCGTCATCGCGTCCCTAACGTATTAAATAATCCGTCGTTAAAGGCTTCGAACTCCGGCTTAATGTCACTGAAGATCACTTTGGTTTCATCTTTTCTTCTGGATTGTGATGTGGTTTACGCAGGACTGACGACCCGTATACGCTACGCATGGTCCTATTCCCATATTGAAAAACCCCCCCACCGACCTCAAGATTTACACAGTAGCCAGTAGCTGGTGCCATTGTAGTAAATGATTTACACATGTAAACTGAAGGGTCAGTAAATCAGCAAATATAAGTAAAAGTAAAGCAATTATGTTGGCTAAGAGGTGACTTCACTCTGTAACCTGACCTAAAACGTATCGAATCCCCAAACTGAAAAAAGTTTGCGAAACAACATACGGAAAATACACACACACACACACACACACACACACACACACACACACACACACACACACACACACACACACGTACATACCAACACCTACGCACATGGAGACCTGCCGTCAGAGGAGGTACAGAGCACCAGGGTGTGCCTCGCACCGCCTCTGGTCAACTGTTTTTTAAGCGGAAGTTGTCCATCCGTTTTTTTATGATAGCGACTGTGTTGCACGTCCGGACAAAATGGTCGCAGCGAGAGAAGGAATTTTTTTTTTCTACCTGTAAACGAGACGATCCTAGGATATATATATATATATATATATATATATATATATATATATATATATATATATATATATATACATATATATATTTTCATTTATATATTCATTTTACTTCGTCGCTGTCTCCCGCGTTTGCGAGGTAGCGCAAGGAAACAGACGAAAGAATGGCCCACTCCACCCACATACACATTTATATACATACACGTGCACACACGCAAATATACATACCTATACATCTCAACGTATACATATATATATACACACACAGACATATACATATATACACACGTACATATTCATACTGTCTGCCTTTATTCATTCATTCACATTTATATATATATATATATATATATATATATATATATATATATATATGTATATATATATATATATATATATATATATATATATATATATATATATATATATATATATATATATATAGAGAGAGAGAGAGAGAGAGAGAGAGAGAGAGAGAGAGAGAGAGAGAGAGGTTTGTTTTATATTTTATCAGATTCCAGGTATTTTATTGTGCAGTATTCTTTTTCATAAATATTCGCCATTACCCGCGAGGTAGCGTTAAGAACAGAGGACTGGGCCTTAGAGGGGAAATCCTCACTTGGCCACCTTCTCTGTTCCTTCTCTTGGTAAAGTAAAAACTGGAGGGGAGGATTTCCTTCCTCAATCTCCACCCCTTTTAGTCGCCTTCTATGACACGCAGGGAATACTTTGGAGGGATTCTTTCTCCCCTAGCCCTAGGGATAATGCATGTATATTTTTTTATTTTTTATTTTTTGCTTTGTCGCTGTCTCCCGCGTTTATATATATATATATATATATATATATATATATATATATATATATATATATATATATATATATATGTATATATATATATATATATACACACACAAATATACCATAGCCTGTGTCAAGTTCCCATTTTATCGACCAACTCCTACGACTGGATGAACAGCTGGGTTGACTATAGACCGACTACCGTAACTAGGATTCGAACCTATGCGCTCGATCCTGAGTGGCCCGTGACTGCGTCACGGTCTGGAACGCTAACCGATACACCATGTATAGAATAAATTCTTTTAGTCGCTTCATTTGTTCAAAGATATACGTAGCTGTCCAACCACTTCCCTGTGTAGTATCTGTTTCACATTTCGAAGTGACTTCTACTGTTGTGAGGAGTGGGGAAGAGGTATATATTTGGGGGAAGATACAGAAATAACCTCTCAGTTTATGTCGACGGCGGTGTCGAAAGTTGATTTAAAAAAAAAATTCGACATATGTCAATAGCATTGGCACAGACTCAACGCATGCTAATGGCAAATCTGGAGTTGATAATCAAAATAATGCGACGTATGTTAGAGTGGCTGTGTAGAAAATCGAAAAGACTCAAAGCCCACGACCCTCGTCACTTTTGCGCCTCTATAGTCAAAACGACAATATCCAGGTTGTTCTCTTTGACTTATTTCTTTTCCTACACTATTCTGTGAGGTCCCGTTATCTTCGACTCTATCACAAACAGTCTCAAAAGGACCGAATGGTCTGTTGCTGTTGGAATTCCTTGGTATTTCCTTGTATATCACTAACAGTGTTGGGAGCTGATTAGGAAGAAGAAAAAGCACTCGAGATATATCAATGGCAGCATTGGAAATTGATACAAATCTTAGTGTAGTCTGATGTGTTTCATGTGATGCCATGTGCTGGAGACACGGAATTGTTGGACTGTGGTCAAGGAATCTGTAATAAAGTATTGACCTTACTTAAGAAGTCAGCAGGAAAAATCTTCCTCAAAAAAAGTCTTGTTCCTCGCTACTTTATTAAGGAGGGATCGCCTTTACTCATCAGTATCAGCTTCTGGTCGTGACTATTATGTGGAGTTATATACTTCATCGAAAGACTTTTTGTTGAAGAAACACGACATCAGATGTATATTTTTTTCCCCCAAGAACTACTCCTATGACACCAACGCTCAGCCTACGAGGTAAAGCTTAGGTCGCGACCACAACCCTCTTCCACCCCTTCGTCATCTCCAGCTTCCGATGCCAGTGTTTCGACGCCCGTCACCTCACCTTCCCCCGACTCACACCCTCTCTCTGTCTCTTTCACTTTCCCTTTCGCTCTTTCCCTCCCTCCTTCATCTCGTCCTCCCCAGGCTCCCCATCTCGTCCTCTCCTCCCCAGGCTCCCCATCTCGTCCTCCTCTCCTCCCCAGGCTCCCCATCTCGTCCTCCTCTCCTCCCCAGGCTCCCCATCTCTTCCTCCTCTCCTCCCCCAGGCTCCCCATCTCGTCCTCCTCTCCTCCCCAGTCTCCCCATCTCGTCCTCTCCTCCCCAGTCTCCCCATCTCGTCCTCTCCTCCCCAGGCTCCCCATCTCGTCCTCTCCTCCCCCAGGCTCCCCATCTCGTCCTCCTCTCCTCCCCCAGATCTCCCCATCTCGTCCTCTCCTCAGCCTCCCCCATCAAAAGGTCTACATGATCCCTGAGGGGCTCACGCTCCGTGTGTAATACAACGTTACAGCCGCCTCCACTCCCTCGGCTGACGCTCCAACACCGGAAGGTCAGTTGAACATCCCAGCCGGACAGATCACGATAGACATCGAGATGATACGCTTCTCTCCCCGCTGAAAAGAATATTTGAAATCCTCTATAGGCAAGAGACGTATTATGAAAACGCCGCCACTGGTTTATGGGAGAGTTCCATCGTGATTTTGTATACCCCTCTGGACAAGAATGTTTATTGGTGTTCTTCCTTTGAAACAAGGTTATCGTAGATGTGAACATGCAGGAGGGCGAAAGACCTGCACGGAATAGAGTGAAATGGAACGTTGTGGTATATATTTTGTCAACCGAAAATTACACTCTGTGAGAGCCATATGACTTATCCCTGGAAGCCACAACATAGAAACAAAGGGCAATATGTGAAGGGAATGATAATTTCAGTCCCTCTCAGACCCCTGGAGCCTCCTGGAGCCGGGATAAGGATTTGGCGAATCTTAGAAATGTTTCGAGGGATTGAGTAAGATTTTGTTCCCCTTGAGGCCGTCTGGCCAGCTATATATATACACTAACGTTATGAACTTTTTACCTCTTCCGGAGCCGATGTTGGCCAACTCTGTGAAGTTCTCAGCCACCTGACCATACGAGGGAGAGTTTGGTGCTGGCCACGTTCGACTGGTCAGTAAAGTTATTCATGAACAGCAAATCTAATTAGATCCTACGTTGAATGGAGGGGAAAATATACCTCAACTACTTATAATAGATAGTTCAGCGTAGCAGTAATTAAATCACCGATTTAAATCATGATAATACGTTGTTTGTTCACTTATGCAGCAGGTGTAACTGGGAGAATTGACTGATTTTGTGTCGTTTTGATTATCATATCCAGGTTTTTTCCATCTTGCACAGAGGGATCCTTAGCTGGCCTGATGTACTTACATCGGGGAACGGATCTACTGACACGGACAGTGATGACCTGTTGACATGTGATCTCCAGCTACGTACATCCATTCCTGATCATCCTCATTATCATGCCTCTTCCTCTCACACCCATTCCGCCCGTATCATCCTCCTGGAGACGCCATAAATACATGGGGAGGGGGTATGGCATCATCATCCCCCTCGTGGACGTAAGACGCTCGCTCGTTCATAAAGACGAGCTAGCATCCTCGCCAGTGCCGGATGCATCGCCGGAAAAGATATTGGGCAAACGGCTGACTCGCATCCCGCTCATGGAAGAGACTAGTCCAGGGCAACCGCGGGAGAGAGAGAGAGAGAGAGAGAGAGAGAGAGAGAGAGAGAGAGAGAGAGAGAGAGAGAGAGAGAGAGAGAGCACCCCTCAAAAAAGCAAGGTCAAACACGGCGGGTCCACCTGTGAGCTATACTATACCTTTTGCTGCTCTCTCCGCCTCTCTATCCCTTCCTCACTTCAGTGTCTGTTTTTTCCCCTTCTTTTCCCACCTCTTCCCCTCTCTTCCACCATTAACATCTTTCTGCATTACTTCTTACATATATCCCCCCCCCCCTCCTCTCATGTCTTATCCATCACTTTCCCCTTTGGTTTATTTTTCATATATTTTTCTTAGTCTTCTTCGTCTATGCCTCCCTTCTCCTTACTCGTCTCCACCAGCCAGTTCCAACAACATGCCATTCCATCACTCTTCCTCCTCCTCCTCCTCCTTCCTTCCTCCTCCTCCTCCTCCTCCTCCTCCTCCTCCTCCTCCTCCTCCTCCTCCTCCTCCTCCTTCCTGCCTTCCTCCTCCTCCTCCTCCTGTTCGTCCGGCTCGCCCCTTTTCCTCACAATCAAGCGATCACCTTCAACAGTTCAACAAACGTTCTCGCTGGAGCGCCAGGGAAATGTTGCTCTCTATTTTCCTTCCCTAAATATAGCCTTGCTGTAGCGCCTGCTGATGGTTGAGTGATACTTGTCGTCAGTGGGTTGGTTGAGGTGGTGCACTTTATCTACCACCACGGCTGCTCGTGTATATCGCAACGAACGAGGAGGCTTCCGTCGCCACACCTCGGTCTCATCCTAATTTTCGATGGGTAGATTGATTCATCTTTCAGAATCTCACGTACCAAGTTCAAAGGTCAAGATGTTAGAATTACAGATAGTATATTAACCTCTCCAAGTGTGTGCGTCAAGATGTTAGAATTGCAGAATATATATTAACCTCTTTAAGTGTGTGTGTGTGTGTGTGTGTGTGTGTGTGTGTGTGTTAAGGGAATTGTCTAACGGTTATCATATTTCTCATGCTGTTGTAAACAGTGGTATTAAGCATCACATCCTTGACCTCGTGTATGTAGAGATTATTTCCGTTCAGTGCTTCGCCACATAGGATGTATACGTTCATCTTGGTATCAGATTTCAGTATTCTTGATTTTACGCTTGAAATTCACTGATGAAATTACAAGTGTTATATTTGTTTTCCAGTTTTCTTCTCACGTGACTTTAAATGCTTTCTGTCTGATTACTTGCTGTTGGATGGGAAAAGGGTTGGGTCTAGCGAGTTTTTAAATGTCAAGTTTGATGAGAACAGAGGAGAGATAGATAGATAGATGTGATTATATTTATTATACTAGATGGCCGTTTCCCGTGTTAGTGTTAGTGGAAAATTAAACACGAGAGGGGAGGATTTTCAGCCCCCTGCTCCCTCCCCTTTTAGTCGCCTTCTACGACACGCAGGAAATACGAGGGAAGTATTCTTTCTCCCCTATCCCCAGGGAAAATATATATATATATATATATATATATATATATATATATATATATATATATATATATATATATATATATATATATATATATATATATATATACCCTAGTATGAGCCAGTTCCCATTTTATCGACCAACCCGTAGGGGTGGATGAACAATTGGGTTGACTGTGGACAGACTGCCGCAGCCAGGATTCCAACCTCCGCGCTCGACCCGGGACGGCCCGTGAATGCGTCACGGTCAAGAACGCTAACCGCTACACACATTTATGGAGCAGTTTTACTGACCAGTCGAACGTGGCCAGCACCGAGCTCTCCCGTATGGTCAGGTGGCTGGGGAACTTCGCAGTTGGCCAACACATCGGCTCAGGAAAAGGAAAGAAGTTCATAACTTTAGGGTATATAGTTGGCCAGACGGCCTCAAGGGGGACAGATCTCTCTCTCTCTCTCTCTCTCTCTCTCTCTCTCTCTCTCTCTCTCTCTCTCTCTCTCTCTCTCTCTCTCTCTCTCTGCAAACATTTCGAGGTTCACTAAATTCATTTCCCAGTCCCAGGAAGCCCGAGGGATTTGCCAGGAATTAGAGCCACCACTTTCAGGTTACAGATTGTCGCTGCCTGGAAAAAAGAAAATGATTCACACAAAGTTTTCAGTTTAGGAAATACGATAATTCTCACAAAACCCAAATACGAAAAGAACCACATAAAGGATTCTTACCCAGTAGGGGTTTAGAATCATGAGTGAACTTTTATATTGGCTTGGTGGCGGAAGTGTATTAATCACAACATCACTTTCGTATACAGGATGATTATCATTAATCACAACATCACTTACGTGTACAAGGGGATTATCATTAATCACATCACTTACGTATATAAGGTGATTATCATTAATCACAACATCATTTACGTAAACAGGGTGATTATCATTAATCACAACATCATTTACGTAAACAGGGTGATTATCATTAATCACAACATCATTTACGTAAACAGGGTGATTATCATTAATCACAACATCATTTACGTATACAGGGTGATTATCATTAATCACAACATCATTTACGTATACAGGGTGATTATCATTAATCACAACATCATTTACGTATACAGGGTGATTATCATTAATCACAACATCAGTTACGTATACAAGGTGGTTATCGTTAATCACAACATCAGTTACGTATACAGCGTGATTATCATTAATCACAACACTTACCTATGCAAGGTGATTATCATTAATCACAACACTTACCTATGCAAGGTGATAATCATTAATCACAACATCTTTTTACGTACAGAGGGTTCTGGTCATCAAGATAAACTCATAGATTCCATTATGGTTTGTGGAAATTAGATGACGTCCATCGTGGTCCGTCCCGCTCGGATGTTCGTCTTGGCGGAGCATTCTGTCGTAAAACTCCCCGAAGTTGCAGCGTCAGCCGGGAGAGTGGAGGCTGCGGTGTCGTATTAGGAGGAACGAGAGCTTCTCGGGGTTCATGGAGACGTTCTTGGACGACCGAGTGAGATAGAGATAGGGAGGGCGAAGATCTGGAGGAGGGGGAGGACGAGGAGGGTATTGAAGAGTAGGAGGGAGAGGACGAGGAGGGTACTGAAGAGTAGGAGAGGGAGGACGAGGAGAGTGTTGAAGAGTAGGAGGGAGAGGACGAGGAGGGTATTGAAGAGTAGGAGGGGCAGGACGAGGAGGGTACTGAAGAGTAGGAGGGGGAGGACGAGTAGGGTATTGAAGAGTAAGAGAGGGACGACGAGGGTGGTACAGTTGGGGAGGAATGGAAAAGATGAGAAGGGTCAGATAGAGGGCGGTGGTGGAGAGTGCGTCGAGGAGAGACAAAGAGAGAGATGGAATAGGCGATGACCGGCGGACACTCAAAGGCGAGATCGGAAAAGATGAAGGGTTGGACGTGGGCTGTCGTCTGATCATCAAACTAAACACGACGACGGTACGGTAACCCCTCACCGTCCGGTAGAACACCCTCACTCACCACACACATACCGACCTATCCACCATGATAGATACACCCCCACCCCAGCAGGCAGGACGCCAAATGCGTATTTTCATATGTCACTGATCTTTACGGGAGAAACATCTGGTCCCATTACCGATAAGGCATCTCTTTTCCCTTGATTTCGAACCATGTATCTGTGTTACTGATGATATCAAATTATCTGCTGTCATACGGGAAGATCTAGAATTTATGGCACTATAGGGAGACATCAAGTGGTGGCGTGGGAGTGTCAGACACTGATGCTCTTGTATGATACTTGATCACAATGTATACGAGTTTTTTTGGACAGAAACTCTTGATCATGGATCACATCTCGGGAGCTGATGACGCCCTTCCCTCGGCGGCTTCTGGCGAGGAGTCTACGGAATGTAACTGATGAAAAGATGGAATGTTGGTTTTATGTGATGGAGTTTCTGGACAGGTGTTCGTTGGTTTATGTTTTAGGGTCGCGAGGGCTGTTTGGTACTCTGGGTTACATAGATACACAGACCACACAGACCGAAGGTCCGCGCAAGGTGGCCTGGCCTTAACCCTACCTCAAATTTGCAGTCCCCTTAAAAGTAGTAGAAAAAAAGAATAGCAAAGCACAGGCTCTCTCCCCCTCCCACTCCCCTCCATTCCATCCGGCAACACGCCTGACGGTAAACAGGTAGAAAAAGAAATACCTTGCAGAATTGATATGTTTAAGGGAAAGCTTTATTGGAAAGTCGTAAGGTAGAATGAATGTGAATATGTCATGCATCCCATCAGCGTCGACATAAATCCTTTCACTTTTTGTTATAAAGACAACAGTGAGGATGAACGTAAAACTCCAGCCTCTCGACTTACAATACCTATATTATTCCAAACGTTGGAGGATGATGCGATTAATCTTACTCACTCATTCAAAGCAGGTGACATGGGTTAATCAGTATTAGTACATTACCGCAGCATAATTAGGGAGATCATAGGTTGAGAAGGTAGCATGATATACCATTGCGGTATGATGACTGATTAGATAAATTATTGAATACCAAGAGTGAAATATGATGATCAAGCCTAAGTTTGAAGATAATGAGGGTGTTGCTCTGAACGTCAATTTCTGGGAGCTTGTTTCACGCATCAGTAATGTCGCTGGTAAAGAAATATCCCGTACATTCCAGATTGATTCAGTGACATCTAAGTTTTAATCCATATCCTCTCGTTGGTAATGCTGGCGCTACTGTAAAGAAATTTTCAATGTTTTCACGTGGTGCGCTTGAAAGAGCTGGGGCAACATGGCAGAGAGAATGCCTTTTAGATCGTCATGAGGAAGAGGATGGTGCAGCGACAGCCGACTTACCAGGGATTGTAGCCGTAACACCCACCGCCCGAGCCCTGGCTGCCGAGACCTGGCAGCAGCAGAGACGCGGGCGGAGGGTGGGGAGGTGTATGATATCTGGGGTTCAGCGACTAGAGAAATAGTTCTGTTGATCAAGGGTAGTGTGTGTGTGTGTGTGTGTGTGTATGTATATGTGTGTGGCTATATGTGGAGAGGACCTGGGATCTGTCTGTCATGAGCAATATGGATGTGAGGGGAGTTCGAAGAGACGGAGAAGGAAGTGCGAAGAAGAGGAACAGGAGGAGGAGGTGAAGAAGAGAGAGGGTGATGGTAGACTGTATTGATATGGTATGTGGTGGAGAGCGAAGAGTGATGATGTGGCAAAGAATGTAGATGAAATACACATTGTTCTTGAATGTTTATGGTGAACAAGAGAATATTATCTGGTGACAATGAAGCTGGAAACAGTTGGAGTCATTGTCTACAGACGGAGGTACCTGAAACAGACAAATGCAGAAAGAAAAATGGGTGGATGCTCTTTATCTTGTAAGTGTATATGGACGACGTCATAGCTATAGTTCCTAAATAAAAATATTCAGGTAGAGAAAACAAACTGAGGATACAAAACAGACAGAATCATTCAGCTTACCGTGGAACTGAAGGAGAATAATACAGTACTGCTCTTAGACACGCTAATTCATAGAGAGAACCAGGGAGTTAGATTCTAAGTCTCCAGAAAGTCAACAGATCGTACTGATATCTATACTCATTTACGGAGAGAGAAGACTGTGATATTCCATATATCTGCGGATATGGGAGCTGAAGAGGGATTCAAAGACTTTGAAAATAGTGCAAGACACAAGCAAGACAGTGAGACGAACCAAGACAAGTGTAATAACTGGATTCTCCTTCGACTACCGAACAGGATCTGCAGCGAAGAATGTTGAGAGAGGATGAACTCAGGTACATTACTGAGGCTTTTAGTAACGTAAAGTATGCAGAAGGACTCGTCAGCACATTGAACATGAGAGCAGTGGCGATAGCAGGAAGAATGAAGAGACGAGAAAGCAGTCTTGTGTTCTATTGGTTATGCTTCCACTCATCTCTCAGGGATACTAATATATTCATTTTTTCATTGATATTCACCATTTCCCACGTTAGCGAGGTAGCGTTAAGAACAGAGGGCCGAGCCTAAGAGGGAATATCCTCACTTGGCCCACCTCTCTGTTTCTTCATTTGGCAAAGTAAAAACTGGAGGAGAGGATTTCCAGGGCTCCGCTCCCTCCCCTTTTAGTCGCCTTTTACGACACGCAAGGAATATGTGGGAAGTATTCTTTCTCCTCTCTCCTCAGGTATAATAAATATATATATATATATATATATATATATATATATATATATATATATATATATATATATATATATATATATATATATATATATATATATATATATATATATTGCCATTTCACGCGTGCCGGGGTGGCGGCGAGAATGGATGAAGGAACCATGTATGAATATGTACATGCGTATACATACGAATAAAGTGTATATGAACGCGCACCTTCATAAAACATACAAAGCTCCAACAGCCAGGATCGAACCTAGATAGACCCCGTTGCTCACCATTGTGAGACGAAGGGTATTCGAGTACTTAGTATTTCGAATAGTTGTTTCCTATTATACAGTCCCTTAGCCTAGCGGTTAACATGCCTGCCTCTTGCACAAGAGGTCCCAGGTTCGATCCTGGCTGTTGGAGCTTTGTTTGTTCTATGAAGGTGCGCGTTCATATACACTTTATTCGTATTCATATAACTCCGCGTTGTACAGTCAGGTTCGGTAAAACGCTATCAGCTGGCTATGTGTTCTGTTCGGAAACAACCGATAGACCCCGTTGCTCACCATTGTGAGACGAAGGGTATTCGAGTACTTAGTATTTCGAATAGTTGTTTCCTATTATACAGTCCCTTAGCCTAGCGGTTAGCATGCCTGCCTCTTGCGCAAGGGGTCCCAGGTTCGATCCTGGCTGTTTGAGCTTTGTATGCGTATATATGTATATGTCTGTATATGTATATGTATGTATACGTTGAAATGTATAGGATGACAGTCTCACAAAGGGGAAGTAAAGTACATTACCTCTGCAAAAATAGTTACTTAATCCATGTTATCAACGCTGGTCGTCTACTGAATATTAGTTTTAGACGACTGCGTGTGTAGGCGTTTATGTATATACATGTGTATGTGGGTGGATTGGGCCATTCTTTCGTCTGTTTCCTTGCGCTACCTCGCTAACGCGGGAGACAGCGACAAAGTTTAATGAATAGATGAATATATATTTATATATATATATATATATATATATATATATATATATATATATATATATACAGAGAGAGAGAGAGAGAGAGAGAGAGAGAGAGAGAGAGTGTGTGTGTGTGTGTGTGTGTGTGTGTGTGTGTGTGTGTGTGTGTGTAGCTTTTTCATATTCCATTTCTCTAGGCCATATTTCTGATAAAACTCTATAAAACACGGTGCAGTTTACAGTATCCAAGAAGAACACAAAACAGGTGGGGAACAATTCATCATAGACTGAATTCTCCATAATGTATCAGGACTTGAAAATTCGTAAACTGATTTTAGTTTGGAAATTCAACAGCTTTACATTTCTAATTCTCTCAGCGAATTAGAAACTAGATATTTTTTCCCATCTCTCCTGATATTAGATAAGATGATTATCAAATCCTTAATCTTTTCATGTTTGGTATAGACACGACCATATCTTTAGTGCCGTAAATACATTGTGGCTCTGAAATGGGAAACGAAATCTAGCTTATTGTCATCAGACTAGCAAGCCAAGTCTTCCTGTGCTCAGCCCAATCACACAATGAAATTTCACGTTGGACAATCACTCGTTCAGCCAATGCAATTTCACGGTGCACACTGGCTCTGCTAATGGAATTCCTCGTTACACAGTTACAGTACCCAATCGCATTTCTCGTTGCACAGTCACAGTACCAATAGAATTCCACTTCACACAGCCAGCCAGGCAATCAGATCTTATGTTAGTACCATTGGCCCAACCGCTAACATACCTGTACATATAGTGACGCCCGGAGGCGATTGATAATGACCCAGTATTCATTATAACTTAGGTATAGATGCCACCTGCTCTTCCTCCTCCTCCTCCTCCTCCTCCTCCTCCTCCTCCTCCTCCTCCTCTTCTTCTTTTTCTTCTTCTTCTTCTTCTTCTTCTTCTTCTTCCCCTCCTCCTCCTCCTCCTCCTCTTCTTCTTCTTCTTCTTCTTCTTCTTCTTCTTCTTCTTCTTCTTCTTCTTCTTCTTCTCCTTCTTCTTCTTCTTCTTCTTCTCCTTCTTCTTCTTCTTCTTCTTCTTCTTCTTCTTCTTCTTCTCCTCCTCCTCCTCCTCCTCCTCCTCCTCCTCCTCCTCCTCCTCCTCCTCCTCCTCCTCAAGGTTGGAGGAGGAGGCCATCTCTTATGGTTATTACTGGCGTTGCATGACTTATGAGACCAGTTGTTCCCGGCTCAGCTGCACCCTCAGGCGGGCTATGAGAACCCCCTGTTGGTGGGTGAAATCCATTTCATATGTGGATGATGACGCTAAGGAATGGATGAAGAACTCGATGGGTGAGTAATCAGCGTCAGTGGGTGTAGGATAGCCTTGTGTATCAGATGGAAGATATTCACTCCCTGGTGAAGAGCCTTGGATGTAGGCCCTACTGAATGAAGATCCTCTGAAGGCACGAAATCTTCCGTCGATGACATGTGGCTCTCTTTTGGGTAGACCAAACCCTGAAGTAGGTTTGAATCAAGCAACCTCATGAGTGAATGAAGTTCCTTGTAAGACAGATGCAGGCTATCTGTAGAGGAGAGAAGGGAGGATGAATGAGGCTTATGGATGACGCTGTGCGCATAGAAATAGACTCTCTGTTCGTGAATGGTTGTCGATAGATGAAGGAAGGACCTCGTCTGCACGGGAATGAAGATATCAGTAAGGATGTATGAGTAGGTGCATTGAAGAAGGTTGTCTATAAAATAGATAAAGGCACCTTTTCCTCAGGTCTGCATGATAGATAAAGGCACATTTTCCTCAGGTTTGTATGATAGATAAAAGCACCTTTTCTTCAGGTTTGCATGATAGATAAAGGCACCTTTTCTTCAGGTTTGCATAATAGATAAAGGCACCTTTTCTTCAGGGTTGCATAATAGGATGGCAGAGCATCGTAGTACAATATGACAACGAAAAGGCATCATTTTCAGTAGTTGACGTAGAAGTAAAAGGATCCCTCTCGTTTTGAAGGACTGAGGTAAAGTCATAGGACCAAACAGTGATATCACTATGATGTCTCGCTATCATAGTTTACGTTGTGTTTATTAACACGATCCTTGGCGCTAAATTGTCTATCTTTTTGCTTTTTTACGTTGAAGGCTCTAGTCAGGGACAAAAGTCCACATCAAGGCCGGGAGTTAATTGAAATACGAAGAGGTTAATGAAAGAGAATAAAAAGAGACAAGGAAAAGTGTTTACGGACTTTTGAGAGGGTTGAGAGTTCCAAAGCTTTGAGGTGTAGGGAAAGAAACAAATATCAAAACGGCCCACCCTTGAGTTGCCATCGGCCACACTATAGTCATGTGACGCAGCAGCTTGTTGAGTATTGCGCAGTATAGCTACAAGCAGTCAGATCTCGGTAGCAGAAACCACAGTATAAGCTGTAGAAGAGGTAAGGTAAACCAACATTGCAGCGCATGGAAAGTTGGTCAAGTTTTGAAGTTAGCCTGGGAGAGTCGGACCGCTTTCGACTCAACTGTGTCCAGCAAGGAAGCAGAGCTAGAACCACCCCAGTTGTGGAAGCAGTGCTCCATGAAAGGACTGATCAGTCCTTTGCATAAACGGAGCAAGTGTTCGGAAGAGAAGGGAAATTTCGACATCTAAACCTGACTTTAGTTTCTTAGAGGCAGATTTTATCTATTTTCGTAATATGGGGTTTCCAAGATCGTGTTGAAATTACAGTAATACCAACTATGTTAACTGAACCAAGAGCCGTCGTCCAACTTGGAAAAGGGGGCGGGAGTTCCTCACCTTATCTCTTAATCTACCTTCATATCTTCTGTCTGTCTCTGGATTAGCCTCACCTAATGGGTTCATAAGGGATCATCTTGGTGAGCAAGATTTCATCAAGACACTGAATTTCATATGTGGGGTGGGGTGCGAGGGGGAGAAGATTACGGTGAGGGGGAAATAGAAGGATGAATGAAAGTGATTGGGAAGGATAAGAGAGATGGAAAGGAGAAAAGAGATGTAAGAAAATGAGTCACGTAGGCCGTCGGAACACCTGACGTGTGTAACAGTCAGGAGTGAAAGGTGGATCAAGCGAGATCATCCCAGGGCACCTTAAGGATGATGGTTCCTTTGAGTCCAAGATGGAGGGAACCAATATGGTGCTTTTCTCGACCACAGTCCGAAAAAAGGTCAATTTGGCATCCTCCCGGACATCAATCACCATTTACCAAATACCTAAGTGTGATGGTCTACGAGTCAGCATTATTCCTGGGGTGGAGAGGAGGCCAGAGCAACAGTCTAACCCACCGATGAAAAGGGCCAGTATGATGACCCACTTGCTTCCCGTCATGAAAAGGACAGGTATAGCGACCCACCAGCCTTTTCAATTTGTTGAAGACGAACCAGCGTGACTAATAATGACTATAATATATCGTACCTATGAACTGTACTTCAACTGTGAGCTACAATGAATGCTTCTCCATAACCAACGCGATACAAAGAGATCCAGAAACCCTCAAAGGAGTCTTCTCGTTTTAAGGTCCCGGCTATTGTGCTTAACGTCCTCATCCACTCTCCTGTGTATGAGCTTGATGGCCAATGAAATCTTATTGTTATTATCATCGTCGCCGTTGGCCCACCTGCCTGCCAGACGGTTGGTATAGACATCACCTCACATATCTCCCTACATCGGGCTGCAAGTATTTTGTAGTGACATACGAGTATAAGGTATCTGAATCTGAAGCCTTCCTTCGTGAGTGGAAGTTACTTTGATACGGAGGTGTAACTGGCGACTTCCCTAAAGGCCAGGTTGTGTATCATATGAACAGAACATGAGTCTTGATGCTCCGTAATTACTCTTGAGATTATACTCGTGTATGTCTTAAAATATGTTTTGCATCATCCGGAAGAAATATCGAACGCGTGTATGATACGAATTTATGATGACACTCGGAGATAATTGAAATCTTTCAACTGCATTGTTGAACTAGATCGTCCACTGGAACACGAGATACGATTCTTAAGATAATCCCGCTGAGTGCAACATTCTACCTGACGGTTGGCTAATCACATACACGAGATTGCAGTGATAACATACTCCAGACTGAGACAACAGTAGCGCTCTTGACCCTGAGAGTAACACACTCTATACAGTGACATCAACGCACTTTGTGTAAATAACATACTCGAAACCGAAGGAAGAACTCATTTTAGACAATAACAGACGCTAAACTGTAGCTAAAGTGCTGCTGGTTATATCATGGCGACGTCAGCGAACGTTGAAGTCAAGACTTCAAGTCACCAGCGTTCGATATTCGGGCGAGGAAAAAACAAAAATCTGAAACAATATTCTCTTTGAAATCTGGTGAAACCATATGGAGACCCCGGGTCAGGAGTTAATCTGGAATCTGGAACTTTCGGTGTTCCCTTTCTTTGGCCACCAGTACACCGACCTCCAAAAGCTGTTCTTGTAGAGATAAAATATCCAGTGGCCCGTTGTGCCTCACAAGGACTACAACCCAATATCTCCCTCTTTACTGTTGAAACAGAACATAAAATTGATGTAAAGAATATCTGTATTACTGATATATATCCTTCCCTTCAGGAGATCTAATTGAAAAAGTCTACTTCGAGGGGGCATAAACGGAGTCATTCATTGAAGGTGTATTGATGTGAGGAAGTTGTGCCGAGTCTGTGGTGAACACGTACACTAAGTGAGTCGTGTTTATTATTGATGCAGAAGGTCAGTCTAATAATTGAGACTCGTCAACCGATTTCTGTGTTGATTGGGAACAATATGTCGACCTGTTAGCCAGGCACTTTGATGAGGGAGAACAATATGGTGGCTTATCAAGGTATGTTGTATCGTATTCCAACAATTCCAACAAAATATTTTCCTGATTTTCTATTTTTCTACGCCAGAGATTTTTTTTTCCTCTGTAATAAGGCTTTTTAACGTGTTGCTAGTCCTTCATACAGGATAAAACTCTTTCTAAATTTTCATCTGCATATTTTTAAAGGATCGTAATTCAGTTTCTACATGACATAGGACGATCTCTTGTTGCAGAACCTCTGTACAGATCTCTTGCTCCTTATAGCATCTGGCAGGGGATTGAAGCGATGCCTATGACTTAGTAAAGAGCTCATGCCATTATGAATGATCAGTGTTTTCATTATGATGACAAGGGGTTGTCATCTATATTCCTTTCACCACATTTACCTCGTGTCCCTTAAGCGCCTTAGAATTTACTATCAATCAGTGATATCAAAAAGTCATTAGATGACTAAGATGCATCCTCCGTCTCAAAGAACATATTCTGGGTATCAGAATGTTGTCAGATTTAGAAAGACACAACCTCTGTTTCAAAATATAAAATTCTAAGTATCAAAAAGTCGTCCGATTTGATAAGACACAACACCACTGATTCAAAAGACAAATTCTAGAATTTTGATTATGAAGTCTTGTCATTTTTCTCTACTAGGCCTGTTAACCTCAAAGTCGTGACGCCAGTCTTTAGGGACGCTCAAAAAAAGTTTGTTTTCCTTTAAAGTCTATTCACATACGGCTGCTCTGCTGTAGAAAATAAACCGGCATCGATATGATGGACTCTTTAATTCATAGTGAAACGTGAGATGGTACACACACACATTCAGGCATGTATTACTTTAGCAGATCCTTATGATACATCGATACCACATCTTCCCTGTCCAACTGGGTCACTTCTTCCACTCGTCCACAAAAGTTTTCTCGAGTCTCGTGAGTTTGATTCTTGAGTATGATGCTGGCTGGACGTGTCCTGTCTATCGTCAGGCGAGAGAGAGAGAGAGAGAGAGAGAGAGAGAGAGAGAGAGAGAGAGCCGTCCTGCTTTCCCCACGTCTCATCGACAAGTCATCATGGAAGGGTCAACATCATGTTCAACCTCGTCGCATTATTCTTGGATTGTCTTGCGGGAGAGAGAGAGAGATAGAGAGAGAGAGAGAGAGAGAGAGAGAGAGAGAGAGAGAGAGAGAGAGAGAGAGAGAGAGAGAGAGAGGACTTGTCTGTCTCAAGACTGTCGAGTGATCGTGACCCACGAGGGTGATGTAGTGGGGAGAAGAGGGGAAGGGAGAAGTGTGAGGAGGGGTAGGAGGAAGAGGAGTGGGGAGTTATACACATGGAGATCTAGCACAAACTTCGGTACGCTGCAGGTGTGGGGGAAGCCGGGCGGTCGATCTGGGATTCTTTTTGGATTGTCGGGGAATTACGGTCCAGACCAACCTGCTGGTGAGCCTCACCTAGGTACCCACTCCTTCAGGAGGAATATTTTTTTTTCCCTCCCTCAGTATTGAGAGAAGGTAAGACGTTTATTATGGCAGGTTCTGACGCCAATCCTCAAGCTTCGACAGTATCTCTCTCTCTCTCTCTCTCTCTCTCTCTCTCTCTCTCTCTCTCTCTCTCTCTCTCTCTCTCTCTCTCTCTCTCTCTCTCTCTCTCTCTCTCCTCACCCGCTTTGCATTAATCCATAAAGCACACACTGTAATGAGCTTTTCCCCCGCATCTGTGGTACACCATAATGATAACAATGAATTATGATAAGTAAAAATGTGTACTGGAAACCTGGGTGTTCATGTACTGGAAACCTGGGTGTTAAGATAATGTGGAGTGTGCTCCTGGGAAATAGGGAACTTGGTGTTGGCCTTAGCTATGGGCCTGGGAAGCCCTGATGTGACATTATAGACCCTAACCGACCTGTGTTTCCTTAGCTGTATAATAACGTCTACACACAAACACACACACACACATACACACACACACACATACATATATATATATATATATATATATATATATATATATATATATATATACCATACATACACACATCCACTAAGGCGACCCAGATCATTTCCAGAAAGCGTACAGATGTCAGGGATCGTGTTTGGAGGAGGGTGGATGTGTTGGAAATGCATGTGGTGTGAGGTGGTTTGATCGAGTAAGGAATGAAAGGGTAAGAGAGGTGTGTGGCAATAAAGAAGAGTTTAGGAGAGCAGAAGAGGGTGTGCTAGAATGGTTTGGACATATGAAGAGAATGACTGAGAGATTGACAAAGAGAGTATATAAGTCAGAAGTGAAGGGAACAAGGAAATGGGAGAAAGAGATTGAAGATAGGGGGATGGAGTGAAAAAGATCTTGAATAATCGGGTCCTAAGTATACAGGAGAGTGAAAGGCGTGCACGGAATAGATTAGATTTGAGCTATGTGGTACATAGGGGACGTCGCGTTGTCATTGGACTGGACCAGGGGTGATGAAGCAGCCGCGGGAAACCACGAAAAGGTTTATGGGTCTTATTTATGGCTGTGAGAGAATGAAACTTAGTCTTCGTCCATTACAAGAGCTACCTCGTTAGCTCGAGAAACGGCGAATAAGTGTAAAAGAAAGAAAAGTCAAGAAGTCCAAAACAGCCTTTGTTTAGCGTATGCCAAGAGGGATCATGATTACGAACTTTCACCAAGTACATTCTTTCATGTTCGAAGTAGAATGTTCTGGCTTTGCCAGAGTCCATTATATTCTTCATAAAACTTCCCAAAGGCATAGGTTTTTCTACCCTGGTCTCCAGACCAGCCCCTTTGCTTCTCTTGAAGGGTTGCAGTTGGATCCTTGTATAAAATGGATGGTTCATTTGCTGCAAGATCTTTGCTCTCCTCTTGCAGCATCTGCTGGAAGAGTTGATGCTTTTGGATGATTATACGATTCTGTATTCATAAATAATCGGTGCTTATTCGCATAAACCGTGAGAGGATTCTTAGTTATAATACCTCCATCATTCACTTTATATCCCTTGAAAGTTTTAAGGTTTACCTTTACCGCTCAAGAATGGCTTATATCTTTCCCTGGCGAGAGCTCCTGAATATTGAACATGAAGATAACAAGAGATAATCTCTCCTTCTAGATAGTCATTTCTTTGGCTGTGTCTCTTATTTCTACCAGGAGAAACGATCTCACTGAAGCCGTGCATGAAGGACTTCCAGGTAGGAAAGGCATCTTAAATCATTCTTAACGTGGTGTTTAATCGTTATAGAGAGTTAGCAGCATATAAAGGTATAACTTCAGTTCACATTAATGTATGAGAAATGTTTCAGCATCGCCTCGTCTTGACTGTATATGTGTGGTTAGCTTAATTGCTTTGCTATTTGTTGAGGTTTTTGTTGAGTCAGGGTGGCAAAGTATCTTCCCTTCAAGACTCGTTCATTCCACTCGTATGTTCCTTCAAGTGATCTACGTTGATTCTCGGAGGTGGTGTTGTAAAGGTGTCTCATCCTGGTCAGGCGAGTGAGTTCTGGCTTCCCCGTTTCTCGCGAGGCACAGTTATGGAAGAGCTGATCTCCTCCTCATCTCCCTCCTCCTCCTCCTCTCTCCATGATACGTGGATTGTCTTGGATATCGCCTCTGATTTATCATCCAGGGGAAAATGGGAAACTTACCGCTATAAAATTCGGAATTGTTAAGCTTTCTTTTATAGCTTTTGAAAGGGATGAATGACGTAGACAGTAAAGAGTTCTTCGAAAGATGTGAAGGATGAATTCAACAAAGAGCAGAGCATGATATTCAGAAAGACACTCGTCAAAAACGAAGACGTAAAGAAACACTATTATAATGTCAAAGTGATGGATGAACGGAAGAAACTGAATAAGAAAATAGTATATGCAGACAGAATACAGAAGTTAAAAAAAAAGTTATATGATGGTGCCTCTTGAATATCAGACACTTTTCCCATATGTTATAAGTACATAAGTATTTACACATACCTTCATCCATATACAAACCTCATTATCAGTACATAATTGAAAGACCAGATTCATGTATTTCTTATCTTTCACAATAGCTCGTTTGACTAAACCTCACACTTCATAAAGGAGATAAGATTTAAGCACGTGAGTTATTGTAGGATTATCAGTGTAGTTCGTTTAGGGTTCCGTGACCTCAACCCTCTATTGGTATGTCCTAGTGGCATCCAGTAGCCCTCCCACAGCCCGGGTATAGAGCGGCACTACCGTATGCCACGCTTCCAGCAAGCAGGTCTGATGTTGATGGACACAGCGACATATTAGGCAGCATTTACTGATGAAGAGGACCAATACCGTGAGTTGTCACCGAGTTTCTGTGATGAATGGGAAGAATATGTCGCCCCTCTTGCCAGACTCATAGATGAAGGGGGATCACTATAATGGCTTACCAGTTTGTCTATATAATGTAGTGACCCAATGTAGCTTCTAATACTACCGTAAATGACTTAAAAGGCCAGTAGGGCGACCCGCCAGCCTCTCCTCCTTGACGGAAAATGTCCATTATCTCACTGACGAAGAGAACCAATATGGAGACTAACTAGCTGTCATCCTGTTACATCTGATTACATTTGTCTTCTCAGCAAATCACCGGCGACCTGAAATTACCTATCATTCCAGCAAATCCTTCGCTTCGTCTCGACTAGTTAATGAAACGTAAACCTGCAAGCGTCGTCGCCCTGCTCATCACAGCAGAGGTGATTGGAACCATAAGATCAGTATACTGACATATGTCATTTCCACCAGATCTAATATCACATATATTACATTCCCTCAGGTTTAACTATCACTTTTTGCTGAACGTTCGAGATATGCACGCCACAGAATCCTACGTGATGTGATCCCAATCTTGGTAAATCGTAAGGGTGGTGAGTATCGTCTGTAACTCCATAAGGAATGCCGAAATCTGCACCAAGAGTCGAAGATCCTAAACTTCTGGGAAGACTCGTTGAACTAGGACGTGCGAGAGATGAATTCGTCCGATAAGCCACGGTGTCCTCCTGGCTTGTGAGGTTTTTGACGTGGCGACGTCGCACTCCAGCACCCTAACCTTGACACCATCTGGACGGCAATGCTCATCAGTCTGTTATACAATACCACATCGCAAAGTGTAACAGATACTCCCACGAACCTGTGACAGTAAAGCTCTTGTAGATGAAGACTGACGCACTCTAGACTGTCACCTTAACACACTCTAGCTAGACGTTACGTAAGGTACTGACTTATGACACCCAGATGATGGTAGTATGTGTTGGGACGGATGGTTCAAGCTACTCGTCCAGATTAGGCATCAGACGCGAGGAAAAATGAAAAACGAAATTGTTTTACACATCCAATAACACCGTTTATGGAACTGGTGGGTGTGACAGCCTGTCTAGGAGTGTGGAGCAGGGTAGGAGGTGGGGTGAGAGAATGGTAGTGGATGGGAGGATAGGGAGGGAAGAAATGGAGGCTGAAGACAAGAGAAGAAATAATACATGAAGATTGATGTAGAGGGAGGAGGAAAAGGGGGAAGAGGAGGAGGATCGATGTGGTAGAAGAAAAGGGAGGATGTGGAAGAGAGGGGAAGGTGATGGATAGGGAGTGGAAAGGTATAAGTTGGAAGGGAGAAGAAAAGAAGAGATGTATACAAGAAGATGGGTTGGGTGCAGAGAGATAAGACACGTGGAGAAGGATTAGGAAGTAGAAGAGTAGAAGAGGATTAGGAAGAAGTAGAGTAGAAGTGGACGTGCATGAGGATTAGGAAGAAGAGGGGGAGGAGTATCAGGGCATCGAGGAAGAGGAGGAGGATGAGGAGGAGGGAACTAAAAAACATGAGACTAATGGAAGAGTTGGGCAGGAGTTCCGCCGTGTTGTTCACGCTGGGCTGGAGAGCCGCACGTTTTTGCCCGGCTGGGGACCTGGCTGGCTGGTGAGGTGGGTGGCTGGGGGGCAGGCAGTAACTTCCATGAAAGATGGATTGGCTGTTGTGGAGCCACACACCAGCCTTCCAGGACGTCCCCCACAGATTTGATACCGTCTGACTCCTTCGTGTGCTCTGGCAGAGAAGGGGTTCTCTATACCTCCTCACACACACACACACACACACACACACACACACACACACACACACACACACACACACACACACGCACTACCTCGCCTATGTGCTCATCCAAAGGATGGAGATATCCAGCCCCACCCTTGATCTTAAGCTCTTACATGATTAGTGAACTTAGTAACTATTATGACCTCCCAGTTCTGTGAATTCTGTATGACTTCAACTGTGTATTTTCAGCCGAAAGTCTGCCTAAATCCAAGAAATCCTTATTCATTTATTTATTCATTTATTCATTTATTTACAATGTCACCCGTTCCGAGTTTCTTGGTGTTCACAGCAACCTGTTGTGCCAAAGCTCACTCTCCAGCAAGGGGAGAAAACCTACACATTTACGTTGCCGTGGAACCCTCAGAGTGGAAGGGCCAGAATACGGGATCTCTTTCCCCTTCTTTCCCTTGTGGGAGGGGCGAGAATACAGGATCTCTCTACCTTCCTTCCCCTTGTGGGAGGGGCGAGAATACAGGATCTCTCTACCTTCCTTCCCCTTGTGGGAGGGGCGAGAATACAGGATCTCTCTTTCCTTTCCTTTGTGAGAGAGGCTTGAGTACAGGATCTTCCTCCTCCTTCCCACACCTCTCCCTTGTGGGAGGAGTTAGGATACAGATCGTGCCCCCCTATCCTCCACCCTTTTCCTTCTGGGAAGGGTTACGGTACGGATCTTCCCCTTCCCCCAACCTTTTCCCCTGTGGGAAGAGTTAGAATACACCATCTCTTCTCCTTCCTCCCACCCTTTCCTGTGTGAAAGGGGTTAGAGTACTGGGTCTTCCCTCACCCCTCCCACTCTTTCCCTTATAGGGGAAATTGTGGACTTTCGTACCATCTGACTGTGTCGTCTCTTATGAGTTTCCCCTTAAAGAAATACACAAATATGTGACACCACGCGTCGTGTACCTCCTCCTTAAGACTCGCGTCCACACCAAGATGCTACTTGCTACGCCTCAGTGGTGAGAGCTGTCGCTGTGGTGTTCAGGGAAATTCCTGTCCCTGATGATCTATCGGTGAGATGAATGTGATCAGACGTAGCGAGATGGTAAAGGCTCATTTAGTTGCCATATTGCTTCTCTTTCGTCAAGGACTTAAGTTCTTCAACACAGAGGCCGACGTGGTGCAAATCACTACGTTTCTTCCCTCCGTCAGACAGCCTGGCTGAAGTAGGACGACAGATTACTCCCATTCATCAGGGACACTGGTCGGTGTGTCCACGGTATTGATCCCCTTTCATCAGTAATAAGCTACCTAATAGGCTGCTATATTGGTTATCACCAGAGCAGGAAGTGTGACATATTGCTGCTATGGTAGCGCTATTGGATGCCATACGTACCTACCACGCCGGGAGTGTCGCAAGTATTGATGTGATGTGGGTGTCAGTCTTCGTAAAGCAGGGTACAACACGCGTTCATATGTGAGAACCTTTAAGGATACTGCGGGAGGGAAGAGAGAGAGAGAGTGTCAGGTGATTAGGAATATCTTCCAGGACACTGGAAGGAGGCTGAGGTCTGTCATTCCGCTCTGAAAAATCCTATATTAGCCTACCTGTTTGTGTGTTATCTCCCTTTAAAGAGGGCGTGAGCTTCAGCAAATTCCATTGCTGTGAGGATTAATAAGATTGTTAGAATTTGTTTACTCTGATATCTGCTCCGACGAAAGATTTCATCTTCTTCTTCTTCTTCTCGTACCTTTGATCGCTGGGAAAGCTACAGCCGAAGGAGGAGGACGCTGGCAAACCTCAACCAAATGGCTGATCTGGATCATGATTCCCAGTCGGCATATGAGAGAATTCTCCCACACACACACACACACACTGCTCCTCCCTCCACAACGTCTGAAGTTTCTGCTAAAGTCTCTTGTATATCTCACCTCCCGCCACAGTCTCCCTACCCACCTCTCCCCACCATCATCTTCCCGCCTCTATCTCCCCATTACATCACCCTCCCTCGTGGGTCTGGGTCATGACTGCTTGATGACAGTCTTGGAACAGACAAGTCCCCCACGCAGCACACAAGTCGAGATGAAGAGGGCACCTCCGGAGTGGCTTACACACTCTCTCTCTCTCTCTCTCTCTCTCTCTCTCTCTCTCTCTCTCTCTCTCTCTCTCTCTCTCTCTCTCTCTCTCTCTCTCTCTCTCTCTCTCTCTCTCTCTCTCTCTCTCAAGAATGGAAAAAGAAAAAAAGAAGAAAAAATATCCCCTTCCTTCATCAGTGCAAGTTTTCCATTTTTCTCTGGATGATGAATATGGCAGGACCCTCCCCGCCCCAATCCACTTCTAACTGAAGGAGAACGAAGATGTGTAGGAAGGTTTGGACCCCGACGTGATTATGCCACATGAGAAAACAGGAAGCAGTAGCTCTCTCTCCCTCTCTCCCTCCCCTGACAAACATGAAACGAGTGGAATGAACCAGTTTTGAGAAACGTATGTGGACGAGTGGAATGAACCAGTTTTGAGAAAGGTATGTGGACGAGTGGAATGAACCAGTTTTGAGAAACGTATGTGGACGAGTGGAATGAACCAGTTTTGAGAAACGTATGTGGACGAATGCAATGTACCAGTTTTGAGAAACGTATGTGGACGAGTGGAATGAACCAGTTTTGAGAAACGTATGTGGACGAGTGGAATGAACCAGTTTTGAGAAACGTATGTGGACGAGTGGAATGAACCAGTTTTGAGAAACGTATGTGGACGAGTGGAATGAACCAGTTTTGAGAAACGTATGTGGACGAGTGGAATGAACCAGTTTTGAGAAACGTATGTGGACGAATGCAATGAACCAGTTTTGAGAAACGTATGTGGACGAGTGGAATGAACCAGTTTTGAGAAACGTATGTGGACGAGTGGAATGAACCGGTTTTAAAACGGGAAAATGCCCTACCACTTATAACAAAGAGACTTCTAAGAAGAGCAAATCACAGACAGTCTTAAGAGGAGGTAGGACTGAAACAGACCTTATACATATAGACGTACTGATTACCATTTCGCTCGGGATTAAGAATACGTTATCAAATACTACTTAGTATCAGTAGCGGATCAGTATTGTGTGAAGATCCTTTAAGAAAAGCCTTCCTGGCCTTTCCCTAACGCATAGCTTCAATGAGGTTGATACGTTCAATAAACGTAAGATATTCAAATCCTAATAATCAACAGGACAAAAAAAAAAAAGGAAATGAATGCCATCTTGAACAAGAGATCGAATCCTACTACTTCCATGACTTTTAAGATTTCACATCTCTTACTACCCAAAGAAAAAGTCATTCTCGAGCCCTGAAGGCAAGACTTTCAGTAGTTAAGGTATATAAGTAAAGTAGAAGAACTGCATCTTACGGATGACAATTCCTTTCACAGTGTAAGAATATGAATGGTAACTGCTGATAATAGAAGGATTTCTGACTAAACCAAAGTCATCCCAATTTCTCCCACCAGGGTCTGCGTGAGGCAGGCAAAGATCTTGTGGTAAACGAAGCTTCTAAATCAAGCAGACCCTTCAGATGAAACAGAAGCTAGAGTAGAGAACCGGGTAGAAACGCCTTTTTTCCTTCATTATAATCAACATGCTGAACGTAGCAGTATCTTGGGATATTATATAATACCCGAGCAGAGCGTTAGTGATTTTAGAGTGTGTTGTTACAGTGTGTTAGTCAAGCGTTTATCTTTGTTACTATCTACATTCTTATTGACTTGAGTCTGTCAGTGTCGTTGTCTAGAGCCTTACTGACTCTTGGAGTGTGTTATTGTGACAGCCTAGAGTCTTGTCATTGTTACAGCCTAGAGTGTTATGAACTTTAAAGTGTGTCACTGTGATAGTCTAGAGTCTATCATTGTCACACTCTAGAATATCATGAACTAAAGAGTGTCACTGTGATAGTCTAGAGTCTATCATTGTCACGCTCTAGAATATCATGAACTAAAGAGTGTCACTGTGATAGTCTAGAGTCTATCATTGTCACACTCTAGAATATCATGAACTAAAGAGTGTCACTGTGATAGTCTAGAGTCTATCATTGTCACGCTCTAGAATATCATGAACTAAAGAGTGTCACTGTGATAGTCTAGAGTCTATCGTTGTCACAGTCTATTCTTAACTCTAGAGTGTGTTACTGCGGGAATCTAGAGAGTCTCTCTGTGTTGTTCTAGAGTGTTACTGTTATCGTAGTCTAGAGTATGTTACTGTTGCTGTTTACATCGTGTCATTATTCTTGCAATCAACAGTTTTTTTTTATTGAAGAAAAAAAAAGATATACATCAAATTCCATGGGAATAATTAACCCTCATTAAGAAAGGGATTCGACGAATTTATTCACTTCCGTGTGCCATTGCGCCTCGTATCCCTCTCGTGTTTCAATCCTCGTCTTGAGGAATAAGATGTATTAAACTGCACAAGTCTTCCCTCAGAATATTACCAACCCCCTCACCTCCTCTTATCATATCAAGGATATTAGATATGCGCAAACAGGTTCCAGGAAAGGCGTCATTTGGTACGCACTTCGTATTTTAAGTAATTTGAGTTCGTGTGGGGTGGGAGGGGGAACATATTGGGTAAATGATGATGTTATGTCATGTCGAAGCACTTGTGACCCGACAGAGCGAGCAGTGGAATGAGATCTAACATCTGGACGGCTCGCAGGCGCGTATTTGGTATATCGCCTTGTTAGTGCAGTAATACGTTGGATCGAACGCATTGTGTTCAGTGTATAATGGTGTGTTTTATGTAAGACTTACTCAGGTGTCATGTGTAAAAAGACATTCGTAAGGACTCAGAAGAAAAAGAAGTGTCTATAGGTATCCATGAATAGATTGCTAGAGTTATGGGACGAGAACAGGCTTACAGGAATCCCCTCCCAGAAGCTGGCTAAGGTGGCGACGTTTTTGGAAGGCTTGTGGGATGAATGAAATCCCATCAGAATCATGAAGTCTTATGGGGTTACTCTGGGGTGGTGAGGTTGTCTCCACTTCCACCCTATGAAGTCTTATGGGGTTACTCTGGGGTGGTGAGGTTGTCTCCACTTCCACCCGATGAAGTCTTGGGGGGTTACTCTGGGGTGGTGAGGTTGTCTCCACTTCCACCCGATGAAGTCTTGGGGGGTTACTCTGGGGTGGTGAGGTTGTCTCCACTTCCACCCACAGACTCCGGAGACATTGAGGTATGAGAGAGGGACCAGTTCGGATGACTGGTGCAGGAATGTTAACGTGGAAGAACCGTGAGATGGTGTTGTGGGAAGGACAAAGGAAAGAAGAGGGAGGAGGAAGGGTGAACAGAGGGAGTAAGGGAGAGAGAAAAAGAGAGTTAAGGAGAGGGTGAGAGGGAAGAGAGAGCGGAGAGAAATGAATGGAATGCGTGAGAAAGAAGACAAGAGAGACAGACAAAGACATAAGCAGACTGACAAACAGACAAATAATAGACAGACAGACGGATAGATAGACAGATTAGGGAAAGGAGGAAGGACGAAGAGACGGAACAGGAGCAAAGACCAAAGTGGGAATGAATTCTACCTTATCCCTTAGAGAATGTTCTCCACGAACACTCCCCCTTTAGATGGACCACATCTAACCCAAGGCAGCCAGCAATCACGTAGGAATGTCGTCCATAAAGCAACCACCAGGTCGACCTTATGAAGGTTCACTTAAGGGCTTAACACAGTGTCCAGCTCACGGGAGGGTTCGGGAGCGACACAGGTCGACCAAAGACCTCATATAGAATGTCCACGACCCAAGTATCAAAGAAATGTCAGGAATGAACTGCTTCTACCATATGGGACAAGAAAATCTTTTCATGTCAAAGGAGAAAAGGATTCCTTTTTCCCAGACTTGCTGGGAGATCGGAAGATAAGCCCAGCAAGGAAAAAACATGTCGAGGAGACATCCTCTCCAGGGAAACCAAAAGGAAAATATATATATATATATATATATATATATATATATATATATATATATATATATATATATATATATATATATATATATATATATATATATCCTTCGAGACTCCCTGTGATGTCCAGAGCCGTCAGAAAGAATAAAACTGAGCGACCTTCACGCTATTGGACTCCGTGAGAGAAAGCCAGTGGAGATCCTCTGAAGGTGAGGCACAAGTTGTTCTCTCCTGCTGAGGGAACATCCTACGGGAAGATGACCATTGAACCTTGAACAGTTACCATCACTCACAATAACGTGTCGTAGCCTAGGTTTCCCCCATACGCTTGAGAACAGTGTTTTAGAATCTCGTAGTAACAGAGGAGAATTTATCTGATCACGTCGTTCGCAATTTGTCTGTCTGTAACACGAATATATTCCAGTTCAATCCGTTATAAATGGAGTTGATCAGGTCACACACAGCCTCTCACTTGACCCACACCCATCGTCTTTATATCAACCATTAACGTATCAGTCAAGGTTTTATCTTACTGATGATAATGAAGTTATTACTCATTTTTCTTTTCGAATTATCACATCATTTATGTTGGGTGTCTTACTGAACGCGTTATTCAAATTGTTATAAATCAAAGATTTGGCGCAAAAATGGTGGTCAAATTAGTAAGTCAGCTTTACCATACATGGTGAAGGTATAGGATTGCAGAGCTAACTGGAAAATTGTACGATTATCATATGACACTCGAGAATGAATAGATACATATATGTATCTATTCATTCTCGAGTGTCATATGATAATCGTATTGTCTACTGGCTTATTACATAGCAAGGAGGTGCTCTCCAAGGGAGATGGATGTCCGGTGAATGCCTCACACACACACACACACACACACACACACACACACACACACACACACACACACACACACACACACACTGACAGCAAACGAGATCACATAGAAGACTATAAAGTGAGGTACAAAGGGAGTTATACCGTAGGCTGGATGGTGAACAAATGAATAACAACACTCATAGCTGCGCTAATCTCCCAGGATCATAGGATACGAATTTAAACGCGGGAATTGCCTCGCCTTCTGATCAAAAAAGAGATTAATAGCGTTATCAGCCACACATCCACCGGGCTCTGATATTTGGGTATATTCCCATAACTCTACAACGGTTTCTGAAGCAAGTTTATCCTTACGATTAGACTTATAGTGAAGGGATGCTGGTCGTTGGTGCTGGGGTGCATGACACATCCATGTTCATTCTACCTTACGACTTTCTTATAAACATTTCCTTCAGGCGTATTAATCCTGCAAGGTATTTTCTTTTTTTTTCTTCCCTCCACCTGTTTTCCGTATGTCGTGTTGCTGGAGGGAATGGAGGGTGGGGAGAGAGCCTTTGCTTTGCTGTCCTTTTCTTCTACTGCTTTTAAGTGGGATTGCATTTTTTTTTTAAGTCATTGTTAAGGCCGGACCACCTCGCTTGGACCTTGGGTCTGTGTGGTGTGTGTATCCACGTAACACTCTCTCTCTCTCTCTCTCTCTCTCTCTCTCTCTCTCTCTCTCTCTCTCTCTCTCTCTCTCTCTCTCTCTCTCTCTCTCTCTCTCTCTCTCTCTCTCTCTCTCTCTCTCTCTCTCCACTCCTTTCCTCTCCTCTCCTCTCCCTCTCTCCGTTCAAAGTAAGTAATCTCCTTCAGGATTTCGACGAACTGTCTGACCCGGATTTCCAAGAAAATCTTTCTGTGTCTTTGTCTCAAGTGACGACCATCGGCAAGTCATCGTGCTCCCGAGGACCTCATCGCTCGCTGGTACCATCTTCCACGTAGGATCTTGACTGTAGCATTGTTCAAGTCAGGTGGGGGGCAGGCACCCTAGCCTTAGTACACAATGTGCTATTGTGGTAACCTTTTTTCAAGTGCTTTTGTCACGTTCCAGAACGTAGTGCTTCAACCACGTATTTTGGTGCAGTCAAATATGTCTTTATTCTTACATCCTTCAGCATATTGTTACCGGTTCAAGTATGTGTGTGTATTGTGTGCGGGCAGTGTGGTCTTATCATTGCAAGGACCATAACGTATTGGGTCGGCAACATACAGGGAAGGCTTTAGAGTTCTTTCAAGATGCAATAAGCTTGTGGTTTGATGGGCCATTGAACAATCCCTTTGACGACCTGGCTACAGGAATTGTTGTGATGCTAAGCTTCAGCCATCTCGGCTGTATCATCTCAAGCTTTGTTCTCTCGTCCAATAGGTCAGAGGCTTCACCATCTTGGAACCCAAGCTTCAACACCATCTCGGCTGTAAATGTGAAGCTTTGCTCGCTCATCGGGTTGCCCCCAGGCTGAATTCACCATCTTGGACCCCAAGCTTTACCGTGTCCACTAGCATTACTAAAAAGTTTTGTCTCATCCAGTTGTCCCAAGCTTCACCATCTTGGCTTATTAAATCAAAGCTTCACCATCTCAACTATTTCTCCCAGGGCTTCTCCATTTCGACTAGTAATGCGAAGCTTTGCCTCTTCGACTAGCAGACTGAAGCTTCACCATCTCTGTTAGTAGCTCCAAGCTTCGGTTAGTAGCTCCAAGCTTCACCATCTCTGTTAGTAGCTCCAAGCTTCGGTTAGTAGCTCCAAGCTTCACCATCTCGGTTAGTAGCTCCAAGCTTCACCATCTTGACTATTGATCCAGATCTTCCCCATCTCAGCCAGTAATCCGGAGCTTCGCCATCTCAGCCAGTAATCCGGAGCTTCGCCATCTCAGCCAGTAATCCGAGGCTTCAACACCTCAGCCAGTGATCCCAGGTTTCTCCACCGCAAGCAGTAGTAATCTCGTATTTCATCGTCTCAACCAGTAATTCCAAGTTTCACCATCTGAGCCAGGAATTCCAAGCTTGACCATCTGTGCTTCACCATCTCGCCTGGTGATGTGGAACACAACGCACCACTTGGTATCACACAGCTCATTATACTACGCAATTAGCTTTTAGGTACACAGGTATATCATGTTACACAAGTATATTATAAGGAAGTCATTCTACATTTCCTTTGTATGTCTTGTGCTGTGAATTATGGATTATTGTGGGTAAGTTTGAAGATGGATGGCGAGAGATGGGTGATTATTAGTGCCTATGCCCTTGGTCATGAGAAGAGAGATCGTGGAGAGGCAAGTGGTTTTGGAAGCGCTTGAGTGAGAGTGTCAGCTGCTTTGATACACGAGACCCGGGTATCAGGGACGGGCGAATTGAATGCGAAGGTGAGTACTGGGGCAGTTGAGGTTATGACTGAGAAGGTATGGTTTATTCCTAAGTGGGGTTAAAGGGGGTTATGCGTAACCACCCTTAGCCACAAGACAACCCCCTCTCTCCCTCCTCCTCCATAGTTTCCACTCTGACGCAACGGAAAGGAGGGGGTACAGGTAGGTCTGTGTGGGTGGGTTAGGAGTTGAGAATTTGTGAATTGCTTAAGCTTAATGAAGCAGATTATCTAAACTCCTATTGAAGTGCGATTATATATATATATATATATATATATATATATATATATATATATATATATATATATATATATATATATATATATATATATATATATATTAATATATATATATATATATATATATATATATATATATATATATATATATATATATATATATATATATATATATATATGTATATTTTATCCCTGGGGATAAGGGAGAAAGAATACTTCCCACGTATTCCCTGCGTGTCGTAGAAGGCGACTAAAAGGGAAGGGAGCGGCAGGCTGGAAATCCTCCCCTCATTTATTTTTCTTTTTTTTTTCCAAAAGAAGAAACAGAGAAAGGGGGCCAGGTGAGGATATTCCCTCAAAGGCCCAGTCCTCATCCTCTGTTCTTAACTCTACCTCGCTAATGCGGGAAATGGCGATTAGTATAAAAAAAAAAATGTATATTTTATCTCTCTCTTTTCCACTTGATCGCCATTTCCTGCGCTAGCACCAGGAACAGACGAAAAAAAGGCCGCATCCTTTCACCTCCATTGTCTAGCTGTCATGCCTAATGCACCGGAACCTCATTTTCCAACAGATAACCAGATTTCAAATCAACGGCTCACAAAATGTTATCAAGATAACCATGGCTGAGAGGGGGCTACGTCCCCTCCTAGCTCGTCTCCCCGCTAATTCAAGCGTAAATAGACAAAGGTTTTCGTGATGACAGCCAAGTAAGTGATCTGGAGACGCCAGACGTTGAAGACGCTGATCTTTCAACACGAAGGAAGGCTCGGTGAGTGGAGGATGCCACTCTAGACGATGGATACAAACTGAGTTTGAATATGGAGAGACGAGGCAACTGGATTTAAAAATGGAGGGACGGAGCAACAAGGATTTAAAAGCCCGTCATCTTGCGTGCGGTTTTAAACGTGTGTGATGCGCTATGTTGAAATGACTATAGCTGCTGAGGTGGCACATATTTTTCGTAGATATTTGATATTTTTTGCTAATTTCGCCTCCTCTCATGTGGAGACGTATTTCTCTTTTCGCCCTTGGCCAGCACTTAAAGGGACTGATACCTAAATTTCTTGTCAATAAGATGTGCTTCAAATACTTAAATAAGTTATATATTACCAAAGTTAGCATTATCTAGTGTGAGGGAGAGGGAGGGAGAGAGAGGAATAACAGATTTCATTATATCAATGATACGTTTCTGATTCACAGACGCAAGCCATGGATGTGGGGACCTGGAGAGCAGCATCGGGAGGGAGGAGTGGAGTGAGGCGGGCGACCCACTCACAAAGGTAAGGTATCTTGTTAGTTCCTCTTGACGGTGGTTGAAGGTTCCGAGTCAGTACTTGGGTGGTGGGTAGGTAGGTGGGGGACGTAACTCCCCCGACGCTGCCGGAGACACAAGAGAGAGAGAGAGAGAGAGAGAGAGAGAGAGAGAGAGAGAGAGAGAGAGAGAGAGAGAGAGAGAGAGAGAGAGTGAATGTGAGACCAGGAGCACAAGGAGGCCGGCCGATAGGCTACAATATTGGTCCTTTTCATCAGGGCGGCTGTCTTGATGGGCCGACATATTGATCTTCTTCATCAGGGGAGGAACTGGCTAGATGGCCACTACGCTGGTCCTCTTCATCACGGAGACTTGGGTGGGTTGGTCGATATATTGATCGTATTCAGAGGGACTGGGTGGGTCGGTCGTTATGTTGATTGATCTTCGCCAAGGTGACTGAGTGGGTTTGATCGCCATATTGATCTTCGCCAGGGTGACTAGGTGGGTTTGATCGCCATATTGATCTTCGCCAAGGTGACTGAGTGGGTTTGATCGCCATATTGATCTTCGCCAGGGTGACTGGGTGGGTTTGGTCGCCATATTGATCTTCGCCAGGGTGACTGAGTAGGTTGATCGCCATATTGATCTTCGCCAGGGTGACTAAGTTGATCGTCACATTGATCTTCGTCAGTGAAACTGTCCGTAGGAAGGTGGAGGAACGTGAAGGTAATAAATACTTTTTTTAATCAATACTTTTATTGAGGTGCTGCATATTGCTCATTGATGTTGTGTGTGGGTTACCGTGGCAAGTGCTCTGGTGCATCTTCAGCTTCGGCTTGAAATCAACTCGTTGAGGCAATGGCCCTAAAGGGAAGGAGAGTTATGCCCAATAACGTGTTTGGCTCCTCCCTAACTCTTCTCTCTTCTTAGGCAATACAGAGAAGAAAATTGTGGACATCTGTCGTTATTTCTCGTTCCGTAAGAAGTAAACCATCTTTTCGCTTCGTTTATTTGCTTCTAATTTACCGTTTTTCTTCTTATCTTCCGTTCAACAATCAGCACATCCATCTTCGCTTAATGAAGATGCATCTTACCTGACTGACCCCAGAGTGGTGAAGATGTAGCGGAAATGAAGGTGTGGTGAAGGCGAAGGTGTGGTGAAGGCGAAGGTGTGGTGAAGGCGAAGGTGTGGTGAAGGCGAAGGTGTGGTGAAGACGAAGGTGTGGTGAAGACGAAGGTGTGGTGAAGGCGAAGGTGTGGTGAAGACGAATGTGTGGTGAAGACGAAGGTGTGGTTGATATGAACTGTGGTGTTGAGGGTGTACAGAAGATGAGGATGTAGCGATGAGACAATGTGAGGTCAATGATGAGTGGTGCCGGTCGTGTGGTGAAGATTATAACCTTTTTGAATTACGCTTTATGTTCATTTCCAAGACCAGTGGTGTCGGAGGTACAGTGAAGACGATGGGTATACATGGAACATGACCTTTCACCTGACCCCTGTGGGTTAGGTAAAAGGCCAGAGCTGTCGAGAAAACAGTGATGATGATTTAGGGATAGATTAAATGCCAGAGATATAGAGGACGTTGTGAAGATGAGGTTGTAATGACGGTGGTGGGCCCGTGGTTTCAAGGGTGTTGTGGTGATACGTTTGTTGCCAGTGAAGCTTGAAGTGAATTTTGGCTGAACGAGTTGAGTAGTAAGAATGCTTTGTCTAAGGCTGAGGTAAAGATGCGTTTATCGAGAGTGAAGTGAATTTAGGGTTAATTGAATTTGTCGTGAAAATGTTCCTGGTGGGCTGCACCTTGCGTACTGAACAATGAGTGTAAGTGACACTTTGGAGGAAGACTCATAACATTCTGTCGTAAATATTTTAGTTTGTACATATCAGTTTCTTTCGTAAAGTCAACCGTTGAGAAAGGTGGAGAAACTCAGCTTAAGGACTGAGGACGTGTAGTGCTTTTTCCTCATCCACCTCCCATCCCGTATCCACTGAATCTGGGGGGCAGTTGTGTGGGTTGACCCCCCACGAGAACGTTAGAAGAAACGTTTGTCGCTGGAGGACCTCTGGGTGATTACCACATGGAACGTTGTGGCAACGTGGTTTTCTGAAACGTTCCGAGTGTACATATCCTTCGTCCTTTAAGAGGAAGATAAGTTCTTTAACCTTTTATATAAAGGCATTTTTACATGTTTTCATTTTTGAGAACTGTAACACCATGTATCTATATCTATCTATCTATCTATCTATCTATCTATCTGTCTATCTATCTATCTATCTATCTATCTATCTATATATATATATATATATATATATATATATATATATATATATATATATATATATATATATATATATATATATATATATGTGTGTGTGTGTGTATATTTGACTCACTTCCACTTCCATGGTTCCATTCGCTGTCAAGACCACTCCCAGATGTCTAAAACGCTTCACTTCCCCAAGTTTTCCTCCATTCAAACTTACATCCCGACCTAACTTGCTCCTCAACCCTGCTGAGCCTAATAACCATGCTTTCATTCACATTTACTCTCAACTTTCTTCTTTCACACACTTTCTCCAAACTCAATCACCAACTTCTGCAGTTTCTCACTCGATTCATCCTCCAGTGCTGTATCACCGTCGTCTCAGATACCATAAAGAAGAAATAGATAAATCACGCCGAACACAGAGGGAGAGTCGGCTGGAGAGAGAGATGATCCCTGAAGAACTAATGAGACGGAAGGCTTTTGATTACACTCTGGCTAAGAAAGAGTTGAAGAAGGACCCTTCCCAAACACTAGGAAGAATAAGATCCCTGGAGATAGGAAGCAGCCGCTCTCAAGAAAAAAATTATTTATGGCACCTATACAGCACTCTAAAGCTTTTAGGAAGAATGTTTTGTAAAGTTGATCCTATGGGGTTTCCATGGTAGAGCGGAGGTTACCTGGTCATGCCTAACGTGTTCAGGTTACTGCAGGGATGAATTGCGGCGTTTTGAAATCGAACACAAGGGGCACGAGTTATTTGCTGTCAAGATAAAAAGATAACTTGAATGGTATTATGATTCCCGAGTCGTAGGTATGAAGTCTAATGACAATGCCTCATGTGGCAACGCTGCCACACACACTCACACACACAAGTCTTCGTGAATCCTTTTGTCACACACACACAAGTCTTCATTGATCCTTTATATGGCAACCTGGACACGTACTCCAGGTCGCTGCCAAGCGCTGGCTCTTAAGATTTGTCGAGTTCCTGGACCCGAGCAGCAAATGATGTGTCTGTCTTGTTAGAGTTTCCTCAGTGTCATACGCATCGTCAAGATCTAATTGTTTTAACTGTTTGTTACACAGAAAGAAGAAATGAGAAAGCGTTTAAGATGTACCAGACAATCTTCCAGTTATTCAAACTCTGGCACCCTTGGTACTGTGGGTTAGACATTAGTCCAACTGTTCCGTTCTTCCCTTATTCACGATAAAAGTGGCGGATGTTTTTGTTTCACTTTGCCAGAGGAATCGAATACCATCTACCTCCTGCCTGTCTTCCAATCACATGGTATGTTGTTTCTGAACCACTTACCTGTTAAGGCAGTAGAGATCATCATTCTTTACTGGTCGCCACCTGGTCCTGCCATGAAGATAAGGTGCTTATGAAGTGAGGTTCAGATCTTGTACGGTAACTTGCACAAAGTGTTCGATTGTCCTAAAGGTCGCCCTTCTAGTCTGTCTGATCATCTATGACCATACGATCAGTATGAGTGGCGTACCCAAGGTGGACACGCCAAGTAGAATACTGCTGATCTCCTGGAGTCGTGGACCACCAGTCACTCCTCCTCAGGTTCCAGCGCTGGTAGATATGATGACTCCGTGGCTGGCGACGTTCGTATGACCTATGTCCTCGAGCAGGTC